>NC_091079.1:37993181-38296212 GCF_032405125.1 Capricornis sumatraensis
GCTTATTTAACTTCTATGCAGAGTACATCATGAGAAACGCTGGGCTGGAAGAAGCATAAGCTGGAATCAAGGTTGCCGGGAGAAATATCAGTAACCTCAGATATGCAGATGACACCACCCTTATGGCAGAAAGTGAAGAGGAACTTAAAAAACCTCTTGATGAAAGTGAAAGAGGAGAGTAAAAAGTTGACTTAAAGCTTAACATTCAGAAAACGAAGATCATGGTATCTGGTCCCATCACTTCATGGGAAACAGATGGGGAAACAGTGGAAACAGTGGCAGACTTTTTTGGGGGGACTCCAAAATCACTGCAGATGATGACTGCAGCCATGAAATTAAAAGACGCTTACTCCTTGGAAGGAAAGTTATGACCAACCTAGATAGTATATTCAAAAGCAGAGACATTACTTTGCCAACAAAGGTCCATCTAGTCAAGGCTATGGTTTTTCCAGTGGTCATGTATGGATGTGAGAGTTGGACTGTGAAGAAAGCTGAGCGCTGAAGAATTGAGGCTTTTGAACTGTGGTGTTGGAAAAGACTCTTGAGAGTCCCTTGGACTGCAAGGAGATCCAACTAGTCCATTCTAAAGAATTAGTCCTGGGTGTTTTTTGGAAGGAATAATGCTAAAGCTGAAACTCCTTTGGCCACCTCATGTGAAGAGTTGACTCATTGGAAAAGACTCTCATGCTGGGAGGGATTGGGAGCAAGAGGAGAAGGGGATAACAGAGGATGAGATGGCTGGATGGCATCACCGACTCGATGGACGTGAGTCTGAGTAAACTCGGGGAGTTGGTGATGGACAGGGAGGCCTGGCGTGCTGTGATTCATGGGGTCGCAAAGAGTCGGACAAGACTGAGCAACTGAGCTGAACTGAACTGAACTCTGCATATAGGTTAAATAACCTTGATGTACTCCTTTCCCTATTTGGAACCAGTCTGTTCTTTCATGTCCAATTCTAACTGTTGCTTCCTGACCTGTATACAGATTTCTTAGGAAGCAGGACAGGTGGTCTGATATTCCCATCTCCTGAAGAACTTTCCACAGTTTATTGTGATCCACACAGTCAAAGGCTTTGGCATAGTCAATAAAGCAGAAATAGATGTTTTCCTGGAACTCTCTTGCTTTTTTGATGAACCAGCAGATGTTGGCAATTTGATCTCTGGTTCTTCTGCCTTTTCTAAAACCAGATTGAACATCTGCCAGTTCATAGTTCACTTACTGTTGAATCTTTTCTTGGAGAATTTTGAGCATTACTTTCCTAGTGTGAGAGATGAGTGCAATTGTGCAGTAGTTTGAGCATTCTTTGGCATTGCCTTTCTTTGGGATTGGAATGAAAACTGACCTTTTCCAGTCCTTTGGCCATTGCTGAGTTTTCCAAATTTGCTGGCATATTGAGTGCAGCACTTTCACAGCATTATCTTTTAGGATTTGAAATAGTTCAACTGGAATTCCATCTCCTCTATTAGCTTTGTTCGTAGTGATGCTTCCTAAGGCCCTCTTGGCTTCACATTCCAGGATGTCTGGCTCTAGGTGAGTGATCACACCATCGTGATTATCTTGGTTGTGAAGATCTTTTTTGTACAGTTCTTCTGTGTATTTTTGCCACCTCTTCTTAATATCCTCTGCTTCTGTTAGGTCCAGACCATTTCTGTCCTTTATCGAGCCCATCTTTGCATGAAATGTTCCCTTGGTATCTCTAAAATTCTTGAAGAGCTCTCTAGTCTTTCCCAATCTGTTGTTTTCCTCTATTTCTTTTCACTGATCACTGAGGAAGGTTTCCTTACCTCTCCTTGCTATTCTTTGGGACTCTACATTCAAATGGGTATATCTTTCTTTTTCTCTTTTGCTCTTCACTTCTCTTCTTTTCACAGCTATTTGTAAGGCCTCCCCAGACAACCATTTTACTTTTTTGCATTTCTTTTCCATGGGGATGGTCTTGATCCCTGTCTCCTGTACAATGTCACAAACCTCCATCCATAGTTCATCAGGCACTCTGTCTATCAGATCTAGTCCCTTAAGTCTGTTTCTCACTTCCACTCAATAACTGTAAGGGATTTGATTTAGGTCATATCTGAATGCTTTAGTGGTCTTTCCCTACTTTCTTCAGTTTAAGTCCGAATTTGACAATAAGGAGTTCATGATCTGAGCCACAATCAGCTCCTGGTCTTGTTTTTGCTGACTGTATAGAGTTTATCTTTGGCTGTAAAGAATATAAGCAGCCTGATTTTGGTGTTAACCATCTGGTGATGTCCATGTGTAGAGTCTTCTCTTATGTTGTTAGAAGGGAGTCTTTGCTATGACCAGTCCATTCTCTTGGCAAATCTCTATTAGCCTTTGCCCTGCTTAATTCTGTACTCCAAGGCCATATTTGCCTGTTACTCCAGGTGTTTCTTAAACAAACCTTGTGTGCACCAGGACCCAGGGACCTCACAGAGAATGAGATAATACTGTATTTGAGCATCTCCCGTGGAGGTATGGTTCAGCAGTGGACTGCCACAGGGACAGGGGCTCTGGGTGCAGCAGACTCAGGTATGCCATAAGCCCTCTTGTTGGAGATTGCCATTAACCCCACAATAGAGCTGCCAGAACTTACACAGGACTGGAAAATAGACTCTTGCAGGCACAAACAGAACCTTGTGCACCAGGACCCAGGAGAAAGGAGCAGTGACCCCAGAATAGACTGACCCAGACTTGAGTGAGTGTCCAGGACTCTCCAATGGAGGCATAGGTCAGTGATGGCCTGCTGCAGGGTTGGGAACACTGAGTGTAGCAGTATATGCATGGGATCTTTTGAAGGAGGTTGCCTTTATCTTCATAACCTCCACCATAGTTTGGCCCCAGGTAAATAGCAGGGAGGGAACACAGCTCCACCCATCAACAGAAATTTGGATTAAAGATTTACTGAAGATGGCCCTTCTCATCGGAACAAGACCCAGTTTCCCCCCTCAGTCAGTCTCTCCCATCAGGAATCTTCCATAAGCCTCTTATTCTCCATCAGAGGGCAGACAGACTCAAAAACACAATCACAGAAAATTAACCAATCTGATCACATGGACCACAGCCTTGTCTAACTCAGTGAAACTATGAGCCATGCCATGTATAGGGCCACCCAAGATGGATGGGTCCTGGCGGAGAGCTCTGACAAAACATGGTCCACTGGAGAAGGGAATGGGAAACCACTTCAGCATTCTTGACTTGAGAAACCCATGAACAGTATGAAAACGCAAAAAGATAGCACACTGAAAGATGAACTCCCTAAGTTGGTAGGTGCCCAGTATGCTACTGGAGATCAGTGGAGAAATAACTCCAGAAAGAATGAAAAGACAGAGCCAGAGCAAAAAGAATACCCAGTTGTGGATGTGACTGGTGATGGAAGCAAAGTCCGATGCTGTAAAGAGCAATATTGCATAGGAACCTGGAATGTTAGGTCCATGAATCAAGGCAAATTGGAAGTGGTCAAACAGGAGATGGCAAGAGTGAACATCAACATTTTAGGAATCAGAGAACTAAACTGGACTGGAATGGGTGAAATTAACTCAGATGACCATTATATCTACTATTGTGGGCAAGAATCCCTTAGAAGAAATGGAGTAGCCATCTTGGTCAGCAAAAGCAGTAGTTGGGTGCAATCTCAAAAACGACAGATTGATCTCTGTTCATTTCCAAGGCAAACCATTCAATATCACAGTAATCCAAGTCTATGCCCTGACCAGTAATGTTGAAGAAGCTGAAGTTGAATAGTTCTATGAAGATCTATAAGACCTTTTAGAACTAACACTCAAAAAAGATGTCCTTTCACACAAAGATGACACAATAAATACAAATAATGAAATAATGTATCATGGGGATTTCCTGGTTTAACTTATTGAAGCCAAAGTCTTATTTTGCCATAACTTGCACGCAGTCGAGTTTTGCAAGCCTTTAGGAAAAATAGGGAAAACCCAAACACAATTGTTTAAAATTTTGAAGTTCCAGTTCTTAACAAACAGTACTTGGAGTTTTGTCAAATTTAGGCTATTCAGGAGACTTTAAAATTCTCAAAAATCTGGAGTTATTTTATTGATTAAAGTATTTAAAAGTGAAAGTGAAAGTCACTCAGTTGCGTCTGACTCTTTGCGACCCCATGGGCTGTAGTCTGCCAGCCTCCTCTGTCCATGGAATTCTCCAGGCCAGAATACTGGAGTGGGTAGCCATTTCCTTCTCCAGGGGATCTTCCTAAGCCAGGGATCAAACCCAGGTCTCCCCCATTGCAGGCAGATTCTTTACCATCTGAGCCACTAGGGAAGCCCTTTATTAACATACTCTATAAACTGTCTTGGAATATTACAGAATAACAACATTCCCAGGTATATTATATTAACTATAAACTCTTCTATATAGATATTATTATCAAAGTCATCCTTAAAAGCCCAAACTACCCTTTTCCCAATTCTTCTCAACTCTTCTACTGTTCTGTGAACACATGGATACACACCGATACATTCTTCACAAGACAGGGGAAAATATGAGGTATCTGAAATATGTCACTATGGAGTATTGACTATTCTGCAAATTAAAAGAATTTCCCTTTCCTCCTCACAGAATCTCCACTCAAAATTAGAATGGTTGTTGGCCTGAAAGTCCCAACTCTAAGTCTCCAAGTAGAAGAGGCCATGATTTATAAAGGCATTGCAGGGTTCCAGGCAGAAGAGCAACGGCCAGCTGGTGCTTAAAAATAATCACATCACACACATATGTGCTCAGTCCCTAAGTCGTGTCCAGCTCTTTGCACCCCCATGGACTGTAACTTGCCAGGCTTCTCTGTCCATGGGATTTCTCAGGCAAGAATAGTGGAGTGAGTTGCCATTCCCTTTTCCAGGGGATCTTTCAAACCAGGGATTGAACCCAGGTCTCCTGCATTGCAGGTGGATTCTTTACCACCAGAACCATCAGGGAAGCCCAATTATAACATGACAGAACACAAAATCAACTCCATCAGCTTTACTCCAATCACTAACTCCATTAACAAGTCAGTGTTCCACGCAGCCCTCAGACTATCGAGAAATTTTCAATTCTTTTCTCCTGAAAATTCGTCTTAAAAAGATGATGGAAACAAGACTGCAGTGAAATTTCATGACACGGGATCAAATAACCTATTGTACTCAACTTCTGAGCCCTGGTTTATCTGACCAAGTCACTTAAACTTTTTGAGCTTCAATTACTTATGTACAGATTAGAGGGCTAGGTGAAGAGTCTCTAATATCTAAGCACAGTGGTAACATTGGGAATAGAATGCTATTCCATCTCAATATGGATTTAAATATTTTAGGTGAGAGAAGAACCCAGGAGAAAAGCCCTTACTGGACTCTCTATAGTTGATGTTGGAACTCACGACCCTCTCTCTTGGAATGACCCTACCTTCAGCCACAATTATAATAAAACACTACAGCTCACCACTACTGTTATTGCTATTATTTTTCCAGAATGCTTTAGCATTCTGAACTCTTCTCTTTTATTCCTTTCTGCTCTTCTCCCCCTCCTCTTTCTCTCTCTTTTTCTCTCTTTCTTTAAATATTTCTTGAACATCCATATGCACAATCACAAATGTTAGCCACTAGGGAGAGAGTGGTACATAAAACAGGCACAGAATTGGCTCACATGAATTCGAGTATCTAACTCTAGTTGTTTCCTCCAACCATAGCATGAGGTCATCATACCATAACAAAGCCAGTGTTTAAGGATGCAGATTTTAGAGAAACTCTCACCAAAAGTCATAGTCTCACAGGCCTAGAGGCTGGAAGGGATTTTAGACTTTTATTATTCTAATCTCATATAAAAACATTAGAGTATCTGATAAATGTTACTTAACCTCTCTTGGAACACTTCCAGTGATATGACACTCTCTTCCCCACAGAAAAATCCATCCCACATCTTCAGCACCAAACAATACAGGACACATGATATCTCTTTTCTCCATGGAATACAGGAAAATCTCTTTCAAAAAGGCTAGCATGCCCTTGGCAGAATATTTTGCAATGCTTCCCGAGATATTACTTTCAGAGGTCATTTACTAATCTTGATAATTAAAAACATTTAGTTTGAAATGATTAATATCTTATATTGACAAGAAATACTTCAAGTCTAACAAACATCTTAAGAAAAGACTTCATTTGTGATTCTGCAGCAGTTCAAGTTTGAAGTTGGTTGTTTGAAGGGAAACAAGGCAGACGGATTTTAATGTTTTGTTTTAGTTTTTTGCTTGAAAGAGTGCATTTAAATATGTAAATATGATGGGTCCCTAGTAAAAGATGGAAAATGGATTTATTTATCTACTCTCACTCTCTTCCATAACCCCAATAAAATGCCAGTAAAAGATTTTACAATGCATAAATCCACAAGGATCAGGAGAAATAACAGAGGAGAAAATGATAACAAAATATTGGAAGATGGAAAGTGGATAGATTAGTAGCAAATGCCATAGTGAATTCAAGAAACCTAAACATTAAAAGAGAACTGGGAGAAGTTCCACTTGACTTGCCCAAATCCCCTAAAGGCTAGGAACTGTTAACAGTTCCCAAAAGGGAGAAGAAATGGGGTGGCATAGTAAAGACAGTTGATAAAAAGTCAATTTGAAGAGAAGATATCCAGATCTTGTCCTTAATTTCACAAATCTGGGGATGAGCCAAACTTCGGAGGTTTATTTTTAAGAAGAGATAGCCTTTATGTGAAGAACATCAGGTACACTTGTGAACAGAGGCATCTTTCCAAAAAGAGGAGGATTAAGTGCAGTATATGTTGTGCTACGCTGTGCCCATGTGCTCACTTGTGTCCGACTCTTTGCAACCCTGTGGACTGTATAGCCCACCAGGTTCCTCTGTTCACAAAATTCTCCAGGCAAGAATACTGGAGTGGGTAGTCATTCCTTCTCCGGGGGATCCTCCTGGCCCAGGAATCAAACTGGCATCTCCTGCACTGGCAGGCAGATTCTTTTACCACTGCCACCTAGGAAGCCTGCAGTATATGTTAATCTCATCAAAAAAGTTTTAGGAAGATCAAGAGACCCGCTCAATAAACAAATGGGCTTTCTTGGAGTCAACTTTGCAAGCCTGAAAACTGAGTCAGAGATACATCTGGGAGTGATCAACTTGGGAATAAAGAATCAGCCAAGATGACCACCACACGTAAAAGATCTATCACAGGAAGAAAATGAAGGAAACCACTAAGGGACAAAGAGAAATGAAGGGAGCTGTGTCCAGACTAGGACAGAAAGAATGCCCTGGAAGAAATTATATTAACAGGCAGAACACTTGCAGAACACTGATGTTTAATTTGGGGTTGCACTGTGTTTGGTAGATAGAAAACTATCAAATTTATAAACAAACAAAAAAACTTCAGGAAAAACATAAAGCTGTTCAGAGGAGGAAAAAAAGTCACCATAGACTATAATGCAGAAAATTATGTTTTGATCTCTCCCTTTAGAAGGCTCCCAAAATTATGTACATATTATGGGATACTGAGGATATTAAACCCAAGTTCAGTCTGAGTATTAATGACACTTCATAAAATGTAAATAACTATTAAACTGACTAAAATAATAAAATGATATTAAGAGGTAGGTAGATAGGAAGGCAGAGAAAGTCAATGTATAAGGAACACAGGAGGAGAAAATAAAGCTAATCTCTTATCTTCCATGGTGGAAAACTGGTTACTAATTCCTAAAACTAAAACCTTTTCAAGAAGAAATATAAGCAAATTATACAGAGATTCAAAGAAAAATACTAAAGAATCAGTAAAAATACTTGAAAGATGTGGTACCTGGAGGGAACAAAATGGGCAAAGAGGCAGAAAGGAGTCATTGATTTTCATATAAATGAATATCTTTCCTCAGGAGCAACCTGATTTTTATTAAGGAGTAAGTATAATTTAGATATTTAAACAAGAAAAATGAATTAGTACCCTACAAAGCACCAGGGCATCTGTTAACAGACTAAAGAATCAAAAAGGAAAAGGCCTTCCCCCGACCAAAACTCAGAATTACTGTTGACAAAGCCTTACGTTCTGGCCCAGCTGACAAACAACATACTCACCTATCTGGAAACAGACAACCCAACATCTGGATCTGAAACACTGAATACACGTTAGCTTCTTCCTACCTGCTACGTCGGATATCTAGAAGCTACAGATGCACTCTCCTATGGGTTGAACTTGATTGCCTGTTTTTATTTCTAGCACACGTAGGGAGAAACCAGGACTTAATGTAAAGAAGTGTCTCAAAGCTTTGCTTGGGAACTTCCTAAAACACTAAAAAGTCTATGGTTACATCAGATTCAAGTTAAATGGCTGGCAGGAACATTAAGGCCACTGATGTCCAACCAAATAACCTAAGTAACCTCAGAGATTACCTGTCAATCTCACTAGGTCTTCAAAATGGCAAAGAATACTCTCTGTCTCTCAAACACAAATACACACACAAAAAGGTAGCTGAGATAGACTACAAATTTTTTTTCTTAAAATAACTTAGCTGGCTTTTGCCTGATCCATTGACTATATGGTAGCTAATCAAAAGGAACCCCCACCTTACCAAAACAGCATGGAGGTTCCTCAAAAAATTTAAAATACAATAGCATATGATCCGCAATTCTACTTCTGTGCATTTATCCAAAGGAAATAAAATCCCTATCTTGAAGATGTACCTGCATTCCCACATTCATTGCAGCATTACACAGTAGTGAAGACAAGGAAAAAACCTAAACGTCCACTGATGAATGAATAAATTATAAACATCAATGCATATATATGGATAGGAAAGATAGATAAATAGAATGGAACATGATTCTGCCTTTAAAAATTAAAGAAATGCTGCTTTTTGTGACAACATGGATGAAACTTGCGGGCATTAAGTGAAATAAAACCAGACAGATACAAATACTATATAACATCACTTATATGTGTGTTGAAAGTAAAAGAGGAGAGTGAAAAAGTTGGCTTAAAGCTCAACATTCAGAAAACAAAGATCATGGCATCCGGTACCATCACTCCAGGGGAAATAGATGGAGAAACAGTGGAATCAGTGTCAGACTTCATTTTTCGGGGCTCCAAAATCACTGCAGATGGTGATTGCAGCCATGAAATTAAAAGATGCTTACTCCTTGGAAGAAAAGTTATGACCAACCTAGATAGTATATTCAAAAGCAGAGACATTATTTTGCCAACTAAGGTCCGTCTAGTCAAGGCTATGGTTTTTCCAGTGGTCATGTATGGATGTGAGAGTTGGAATAAAAAGAAAGCTGAGCACCGAAGAATTGAGGCTTTTGAACTGTGGTGTTGGAGAAGACTCTTGAGAGTCCCTTGGACTGCAAGGAGATCCAACCAGTCCATTCTGAAGGAGATCAGCCCTGGGATCTCTTCGGAAAGAATGATGCTAAAGCTGAAACTCCAGTACTTTGGCCACCTCGTGCAAAGAGTTGACTCATTGGAAAAGACTCTGATGCTGGGAGGGATTGGGGGCAGGAGGAGAAGGGGATGACAAGATGAGATGGCTGGATGGCATCACTGACTCGGTGGACGCGAGTCTGAGTGAACTCCAGGAGCTGATGATGGACAGGGAGGCCTGGCGTGCTGCATGGGGTCGCAAAGAGTCAGACACGACTGAGCGACTGAACTGACTGACTGAACTGATATGTGTGTTAGTCACTCAGTCATGCCTGACTCTTTGCAACCCATGGACTGCAGCCCACCAGGCTCCTCTGTCCATGGGATTTTCCAGGCAAGGATACTGGAGTGGTTTGCCATTTCCTCTTCCAGGGAAATTTCCCTACCCAGGGATTGAACCCTGGTTTCCTGCACTGCAGGCAGATTCTCTACCAACTGAGCTACCATGGACACTCCCCATTTATATGTAGAATCGGAAAAAAAAGTCAAACTCAGAGGAGTAGAGAGTAAAATGGTATTTATCTGGAGCTGTGGGGTAGCAAAAGCAGGAAGAGGATAGTCAAGGGGCACAAAGTTTCAGATATAAGGTTAATAAGTTCTGAGATTCTAAGGTATTAACATCTTGACTACATTCATAATGTCGTATTGTATACTTGGAATTTGCCAAGAGAGTAGATCTTAAATGTTCCCACCAAAAACAAAAACAAAAAACAGTAACAGTGAGGTGATGGATGTGTTAATTAGCTCGATTTGGGGAATCATTTCATATACATATATCATGATATACATATATCAAATCATCACCTTGTATACTTCAAATATATTACAATTCAAATATATTACAATTCTATTGTTCACAATTATACATCAATAAAACTGGGGGAGGGGAATGAATCCCCAACCACACATTCTCTCCCAGATTTAGGAAGAGTTCTATGTTAACATGCCTGGATTGACAGGCAAACGTAACTGTAACTGGGCTTACAAGGAAATTTCAACTGACTCAAGCAAAGCAGTCAATGAAGAGAGCCAACAAAGCCTGTTCACAAAGCTCTTTTAATGTTGTTTCCTGCCTCTTGAGTTCTCTTTGGGGTCTCAGGATCAGAGGAAACTAAGACTTTTCTGGAGACAGATCCCTACCTGGATGAGAACAGATATTAAATAGAATTCCCAGGATTCCATTTTCTATTAAATCATCTTAAGCCAGAGTGTTACAGATGCAAATGATTGTGCAATAGCATCTGTATACAAAAATGACTCACTCATCTTGTTAACAGAAGGTTCAATGTGAACAAAGACTCCAGACCACTGCCAAATTTTCCATGTGTCCCTCTCTAGAGCAGCATTAGGTGTGACCATGCCAGGGTAGCTTCATCCTGTAGTACCTCCCAGGAGTAGGCAGAATTTTCATATTCAGTTCCTTGGATGATCATTTTTAGGTAAAATCTGAAGACTTATCTTAATGTTTGCCTCTATTTTCAGTTCCTTGCTTACCCAGCATTTGGAATTGCAATCATTAGCATGGGTTCAAAAGCTTCCCACCAGATAAATTAAACACCAACCAAGCACAATTCACTACTGATCACTTCACTTAATGTCACTTTTAAATTTAGATCAGAAATGTATTATGAAATAAGGATACATATATGTAATGTATATATCCAAACTTAATGGTTAGGAACTGGTCTCTTAAGTCAGATAGGATTGACATCATATTTTTGTTCTTTGCCTTCTAGTTACATGACCTGGGTCAACTTCAGTTTTCTCATTTAAATAAACTTGAAATGAAATTCAGAGAAGGCAATGGCACCCCACTCCAGTACTCTTGCCTGGAAAATCCCATGGATGGAGGAGTCTGGTAGGCTGCAGTCCATGGGGCCGCTGAGAGTTGGACGCGACTCAGTGACTTCACTTTCACTTTTCACTTTCATGAATTGGAGAAGGAAATGGCAACCCACTCCAGTGTTCTTACTTGGAGAATCGCAGGGACAGTGGAGCCTGGTGGGCTGCCATCTATGGGGTCGCACAGAGTCGGACACAACTGAAGCAACTTAGCAGCAGCAGTAGAAATGAAATTAAACACAGCATCTGGAGTGGTATACACTCCAGAGAAATTGGCTATTAAAATTATATCATTTTATTATTAGTACTTCCACGTAATTCCACTTGGAGATAATTCTTCTTTCAAATGACACCATATTTCTCAAAATGTTTGACACTGATTGTTGATTGATCCCTTCTGAATAATTTTAGAAAGCTTGTAAGAATCAGTCATGTTTTTTGTTATATTATACATTGTTATCAAGTATAAGCACTTTTTTTCAGAGAGACCCTGAAATATATTTACTTAAATTACCTCTTCTATCTCATTGATTCTTTGCAAGAAAAATTAATATGCCCAAACAAATAGAGATAAAAAGTCTCTCTCATATCCATACATGACTACTAGAAAAACCATAGCTTTGACTATACAGACCTTTGTTGGCAAAATGATGTCTCTGGTTTTTAATACACTGTCTAGGTTGGTCATAGCTTTTGTTCTAAGGAGCAAGCATCTTCATTTCATGGAGTGCTGCAGTCCATGAGGTTGCAAAGAGTCGCACATGATTGAGTGACTGAACAACAGCAACAATGGCTTTTCCAGTAGACATGTACAGATGTGGGAGACGGACCATAAAGAAGACTGAGCACTGAAGAACTGATGTTTTTAACTGTGTTGCTGGAGAAAAATCTTGAGAGTCCTTGGACTTCAAGGAGATCAAATCAGTTAATCCCAAGGGGAAATCAACTCTGAATATTCACTGGAAGGACTGATGCTGAAGCTGAAGCTCTGATATTTGGCCACTTGATATGAAGAACTGACTCACTGGTAAAAACCCTGATGCTGGGAAAGACTGAATGCAAAAGGAGAAGGGAGCGGCAGAGGATGAGATAGTTAACAACACCAACTCAATGGACATGAATGTGAGCAAACTCTAGGAGACAGTGAAGGATAGATATCCTGGGGTGCTGCAATTCATGGGGTGGCAGAGAGTCGGACGTGACTTAGTGAGTGAACAACAAGAAGCAACGGAAGAGTGATGCCTGTATACTTCCCGTGAATTCCATTCCCACACATGCCTTTATAAGTAGCTCACAAATGTAGGGGGGCTTCCCAGGTGGCGCTAGTTGTAAAGAACCTGCCTGCCAAAGCAGGAGACATAAGAGATGCGGTTCAGTCCCTGGGTCAGGAAGATCCCCTGAGGTAGAAAATGGCAAACCACCGCAGTATTCTTGCCTGGAGAATCCCATGCACAGAGGAGTCTTGTGGGCTACAGTCCATAGGGTCACAAAGAGTCGGTTGGACATGACTGAAGCAACTCAGCATGCACAAAGGAAGGGTCAGAAAAAAAAATTTTTTTTTTCTGTTCGTGGGTCTCAAAGAGAATCACATAAAAATCTGAGGCATCAATTACTGCAGCATCCTAGATTAAACCAGCTGCTCCGATTGACTGAAAATTTAGTGGATATTCTTTACAGACATGGTTGATTTTTTTAAGTAAGTCTGGGAAACAACTGAGAATGAAGCAGGATTCAAATAGTTTATTATTATGGCTAAGTGTCCACTGTCCTTTCTATAAGAATATTTTATTTTCCTACCCAGATGGTATGAAGTTTAACAGTTTAACTTTTTTATTTGACCAATGAAATTAGCCGTGATGTATGCCATACCCATGGGGCTTCCCAGGTGGCTCAGTGGTAAAAGAAAATCCTCCTGCCAATACAGGAGATGCAGGAGATGCTGGTTCAATCCCTGGGTCAGGAAGATCTCCTGGATGAGAAAATGGCAACCCACTCCAGTAGTCTTGCCTGGAGAATCTCGTGGACAGAGAAGCATGGCAGACTACAGTCCATAGGGTTGCACAGAGTCAGATATGACTGAGAATGCACACACACACATGTGCCATATCTAAGCAGAAGCGTTTAGAGTGATTATATGGTTTTTTGTTTTTGTTTTTTTTTTGTCTCTTTACCCTCTTCATGGAAACATCATTCTAAGATGGCAGCTCTTTGGTCTGGATCAAACAATGGAGAAAGCATGTGGACCAGAATCACAACCATCTCAAAGTGACCAATAATAGAATTACAGAAAATACGCAAAGGTTATGTAACACAAGAAAGAAAGAAAACTGGGTTATTTTTAAGACATTGAAATTTGGGAGTCATTTTTATCACACCATAACCTAACAAAAACTGATCAGTAATCTATAGGAGAGGTATTATATTTAAAATGCAAAGCATACAAATGCCACTTCAATTCTTCCAAAAGTAAAACAGCACATTGCCTAACAATGATTAATCCCGATGTACGTAGTAGATATATTTCACTTATGAATTACTAATATATAGTAACATTTCATTTGTGGGTTACTAGCGTATAATAGCAGTATATATTTTGAACATCCTCCTGTATTTTAATCATTTCCTGCATTATTAAGCCTGCTCTTTGGTGATAGAATTCAGAACATATCCTTTCGGTGCAAACATGTGAATTTTGTCCTGACACAGCTATGTAAGACTTGAAGTTAGAATGAAGCAAAGATCTACCGAAGCTTTATCCAGAGAAACTGATGTCCAGCAAATGTGGAACAGAAATATTTAGTTCTTCAGACGTAGTAGCTGACGGGAAACAGTTCTGTGTTCTGTCCAGATTGAAAGGAGATGGACGGCAGTGACCCTAAGAAGATCCTGCCACATTGTCCTACATTGTGCCTGGCTTCACAGCTTCAGAGTTCATGTCTCTTTAACTTCAAAGTCTCCTTTAATAAAGTCCTTTGTTTCTAATTAAACCAGCCAGCGATAACTCTGCTGTTTGCAAGTAGGATCCCTAGTAGCTCAGATGGTAAAGCATCCGCCTGCAATGCAGGAAACCCAGGTTTGATCCGTGGGTCAGGAAGATCCCTTGGAGAAGGGAATGGCAACCCACTCCAGTATTTTGCCTGGAGAATCCCATGGACAGAGGAGCCTGGTGGGCTACAGTCTGTGAGGTCACAAAGAGTCGGACACGTCTGAGCGACTAACACACACACACACACACACATCCAATATATATCACATATATACTGATATATGGCAACAGAAAAATACTGCATTTTACTCTAATTTGTACATGAAGGGGAATGATTCATTTTCATTCCAGTGTCAATCAAGATTTCCTGGAACATGACACCCTCCTCCACTTTCATAGGCAGCGATTCAGGGAGAGGAACTTCATTACAGAGTTGAATAGTCTCAGTTTCTTGACTATTTCTGGAAAACTACTTTGCATACATACATACATACGTACACTCCACTGGCTCATCCATCTCTCTTCTTTCATTCATTCTCCCCTAATCAAGCCCTCATCACATCTTCCAAGGATGAATTCCATGGTTTTCCTGCCTCTAGTTCCTAGGTAATCAAATCCAATTTTCAGGCTGCTGCCAGAAAATATTTTCTCCAATATTTAAGAACTATTCACTGACTCCAGAAAAATCCATCACAATGTGGTCCCAATCTACCTTTCTGAATTCATTCCCAACTAAATACTCTCATGGTGTCCTGCCTTTCAGACACATAAGACTTCTGAAAAGTGTCCTCAGTGGCACCTTACTCCTGAACACTTTGGTTCAGCCCACCACAAGAAATGTCTTCTACCTGGCCAGTGCCTTTCATTCTGCACACATAGAAAATTGGAGAGAATAAAAAGGACACTCTACCATCCTTGAAAAGAAACTCAACTACTACCCATGTAAGGAGCTTTTCTTACTGCTGTGGGGGCACTTGTCACTCTCAAAGCACTGTGTACCTCTACGTGTCTATTTGTTTGTATTATTTATTTGCAAGTCTCCACATATGCATTACATTGTAAACTGTCATAGAGCAGAGGTCAGATTGAATCATGTCTGTAATCCCAGAGCAGCATTAATATCGCTGTCTCTAATTAGTACTCCAAGAGTGTCTACAGATAGAAGAAAATAGTCCTGTACAGAGGAGAACACATGTTACACAACACGATATGCATTTCCTCAAGGTTTAAAGGGCTCTGCCTAGGGCACAACAACAGCCGCGGATTTTGTTCCCATGCTGTAGGGGAGGCTGCAGGAAGTGATGAATGAAAAATGTCCTCAGGAAAGATCAGATTACTGGGATGCCTTTAAGGGAGAAAAGATTCAATTCTGATGTGCATATTTAGACTGCCGACCATGACCTGAATGTTTGGAAAGAGAAAAGCAGCAAAGTCCAGCTTCCGCTGTAAGTGTAGCCCCATCAGTGTTTAATTATGGATTGAACTACTGGCATCATCCTAAAATAATAAACTCTCCTATGCAGTGTTACCTCATATGTGCTGTCCAGAGGGAATACACTCAGGCCAACACTTCTTTCAACAGAGGGAAATGCTGATGTAATGGACTCTAGTTGTTCGGTGAATCTGAATTATGTGAGAAGAGTCACATGAGTTTGGGTGGAGTAAAGTGGGTCACAGTGTGATTTTGTGCTTGATATCTCTGTCTCAGACGACAGAATTTCTTTTCTCTTCAAACAAAACAAATTTGAAACTATACCATTTAGTTATAAATTATTTGACTTAAACGTTGCTCAACTCCAGTGCTTAGCAAAAGGTGTAGAAAATAATAGATATTTAATAAGAGTGCCACATTGTGTTGAATTGCAAATGAATTGATGCCTCTTCATCTTCCTCCCTCACTCCTCAACACAAAAGAAGAAACTTAATCTGCTGCTCTGGTTATTCCATGAATATAATAATATTGAACTATTTATAACTTTATAAATAGTTATTTTAAAAAGCATAGTTATAAAAAAGCTTTTAAAAAGTTTCACTTTATGCTTTTATGATGCAAAAGATATATTTTTTTATTTTAGTCAATGAGTCAGTCATCTGCTTGACTCAAAATACTATATTTTACTGGACATATAGACACATTTCATGTTCCCTTTTGTTGAGCTTCTCTCTTCTAAAATTTTGTGTTTTCTGGTCAAGTGAGGATATGTATATCCTCAATATCCTTTTCAAATCAGTCATCTCACAAGTTCTTGATTCTGCAGCGCTAAAGTAGAAGGATTAAACCACACTTAAATTAAACTGAAAAACTCTCTAGAACTGAGAACAAGTAGGAGAAGCCTTCAGAGTCTTTATATTACTAAAGAATAATTTAGCCATTTAATAATTGCTTATTATTAATTTAGTAACTGAATACTAAAATTAAATGCAACAGAGAAGAAGTAATGAGTTCGTAAACATCTGCAAGGGAGAGAAAGTGGGCATTTATAGATGTGTCTCCATCCGAAATAAATACTCTTTGGGGGCAATAAATTTTTTGTGTGAACTTCATTTGTAATTCATCAGCTTGACCACATCAAAATGCAGTATCAGGAAACAGGCAAATAAGAAGGTTATATGCTTTTGGGGAAAAAAAGGAGATATTGAAAAAGCCAAGATTTATACAGCAAATGATTGAAGGGAAAAAAAGTAACTCAATGAAACAGCTGTTCTTTTTTTTTTTTTTTTTTTTTTTGCCTATTCTGGACATAATATAAAAGTGTAGACTCCTTCAAAACAGAATAACTCTTGCTTTCCCTAGAGTAAAACAGAATCTATGCTTGTAGTTACACACAAGGAAAAAAAAAGTAGCAATTCATATGCTATTATTCAGTTTTAGATCATGAAAGAGGTTAATTATCATGAAAGTATTCATCCCTAGTAGTACTAGGAAAAATAGACCCAGATATAATGGAAATGGAATAAAAAGCTCCCACTATTCTTCACAAATATTTATAAATATTAATTTTTCCAGTCTGTATAAAATAGAATTTGACTTTAACTGACCATCAATTGAGTAGTATTGTAACTATTCATGTGATTAAAAATAAGTCTGTGATCCAGTGGAAATAACAAAATAGGTTGAAAACAACTAGGTCTTTTGTGCTCAAATTCTCCTTCTTTGATGAAACTTTTATTACATTCTCTTGATAATTACTAATTAACATTGCTTTAGAGGGGCTTCCTTGATGGGTCAGTGTTAAAGAATCCGCCTGCCATTGCAGGAGACGCAGGAGACGCAGGTTTGATCCCTGGTTGGGAAGATCATCTGGAGGAAGAAATGGCAACCCACTCCAGTATTCTTGTCTGGAAAATCCCACGGGTAGAAGAGCCTGGTGGGCTGCCATCCATGGGGCTGCAAAGAGTTGGATACGACTCAGCGACTGAGTGCATATACACACATTGCTTATAGAAAAGATGCCAGTCACTTTATCTGACACTACACAGTCACACACTGAAGATTTTTTAAAAGACAAATCTGTTGGAAAGGTATCACTGAATCATGCATGAGTCAAAGGCCAATTTTGACTATTTCTGTAAAATAACTTTGGCCTGAAATTTATCTTTATTAAGAAAAAAAATACAATGCTTTTTTGTTTAAGTGGGAGAGGGTGGAAGAGTGAGAGAAAGGGAACTAACTTTTATTAAATTCCTTGTATGCACTAGATACGGTGGTTGATGCTTCCCGCATATTATTTATCTATTCCTCACAAGGCAGGTATTATCAAACCAAAATTATAAGTGAGGAAACTGAGAAGAAGAGATTACTAGCACATCAGAAGCATTATAGATAGCATAACAAAATAAGACCATTGGAGTTTCAGTGGAGACACCAAGATAAGCAAATGGAGCATTCCAAAGGGCCAGACCAAAATGGAAACTGTCAACATGTTAATGTTCTAGACTGGTTTCTCAAACCTTGGTCCCTGAATGAAAAATGATATTTGTCCCCAATTGAGTAAGTATGAATTAAAAGTTCAATAGAGTGAAAAGAGAGACTTCAAACAGGGTTGCCACCATCTCTGAGTCCCATGGGGGCTACCATTCTGCTTTGGGCCTAGTAAGAGAAGCCCCACCAGGACTTCTTGCAGAGCTTCAGGTGAGTTTGTTAGGCATGGTAGGGTGAGATCTGACCCCTGCCCAGAAGGCTAGAGGGCAGAACAGGTGGGTGGAAGAGCTACATCACTAGCTAAGCTGTGGTCAGGTGCACCTGGAATTGCACTTGCCATTGAGAGGTAGTCTGAAAGTACAGCATGCTTCCTATGGACCATGGTCTGGAGGAAGAGAAAAAGGAGCCTAGAGCCTTTTTTTACAGTTCTTCCCAAGAGAGTCTTCCAGAAGGAATATTGGGTTTCTAAAAGTGAAGGTACCTGTCATGAGGTCCTCGGAAGAACTGACAACTGTAAGGATGCAAACAAAGAGAAGCTGCAGCTGGAAGCTTTCGAGAGGACTGATACACATGAAAGTATTAATCACTAGTTGTATCCGACTCTCTGCAACTCCATGGACTGTAGTCTGCCAGGCTCCTCTGGCCATGGGGTTCTCCGAGCAAGAATACTGGAGTGGGTAGCCATGTCCTTCCCTAGGGGATCTTCCTGACCCCGCGATCGAACTTAGGTCTCCTGCATTGGCAGGCAGATTCTTCACCATCTGAGCCACCAGGGAAGCCCTTTATTAACATTCTCTGGTGGCTCTGACACTAAAGGATCTGCCTGCTAATACAGGAGACTCGGGTTTGATCCCTGGGTCAGAAAGATCCCCCAGGGAAGGGCATGGCTACCTACTCCAGTATTCTTGCCCGGAGAACCCAGTGGCCAGAGGAGCTTGGCAGACTACAGTTCTATGGAGTTGCAGAGCCAGACTTGACCAAGTGACTATCACTTTCACAGGTAACTTGCAAGATATGAGTTTTCTTTCTCCCCCTTCTGGATTCCAGAGAAGGCAATGGCACCCCACTCCATTACTCTTGCCTGGAGAATCCCATGGATGGAGGAGCCTGGTAGGCTGTAGTCCATGGGGTAGCTAGGAGTCAGACACGACTGAGCGACTTCACTTTCACTTTTCATTTTCATGCACTGGAGAAGGAAATGACAACCCACTCCAGTATTCCTGCCTGGAGAATCCCAGGGACGGGGGAGCCTAGCGGGCTGCTGTCCATGGGGTCAGACAGAGTTGGACACGACTGAAGCAATTTAGCAGCAGCAGCAGCTTCTGGAGTCAGGAACAGGCTCATGACATCCTTCTTCTCTGTTTCTCATGATGCTGGCTGGCACTGTGTGGACTGACTAATGCCACAGTTGTAAATATCAGATGTCCTAGAAACCCCTCCACCAACATGGAACCACCCACAAACTTTAATACAGCTTGGCTCCCTCCAACTGTCAATTATTTTATGTAATGTGGGAAAAGGTAGAAACTGACACCAAATCCAGTGCCTAAAAAGTGACTTAACTGATAAAAGGAAGGAAATTGCTCCCTGAAAAACAACAAAAAGAAATAAAACTACATGTCTTCACCAGCCAAGAAAGCACCCAGCACAAAGATGCACCACAGGAGTCAGGATGTCTCTCAACTACAAAAAAAGAAAAAAAGCTGTCAATGTGCATAGAAAATACGCCAGTGGCAAAATTGCTTAGGTATTGACATATTTGGAAAAGAAACACTGTGGCCTATTCTACTAACTTGGTGAAGTCTATTACTTTAGTATTTCTCCAAACCAACAGGCTAGGGGTACTCCAAGAGGTAACTGGAGAGTCCTCATGTATGTTCTACATGTCTGAATCACAGTAAGTATTCAATATTTATTAAATAAGCCAAAATGAGTGTACATTTGCCAATAACGATAATACTGCTTCATCACAATATAAATATAACATTCGGACTGCTGTTTAAAAGTTAATTGCTGTTTAATCGTTCCTTTTTCATTCCTGTTATAGCTTTTCATCGTTTAAAGAATAAAAGAACATAGCTGCTATGGCCTTAAAATTCTCAGACTTGAAACAGAAGAAGCAAATACAATGGCTTGGGAAATAAGGAAATGGTTGGATGTGGGAAAATTAAACTGCCAGGATGGTAGAGGGTCTACGAGAATACCCATCTCAAATCTCTGCCAGGGAGCAGCTAAGGAATTAAGCATCCCTGAAGCAAGCCCATCAGAGGCCTCCCAGAGGCTGCTCCCAGCCTTGACCTGCTGCAGGGATAGCAGGTAAGGCCCTTCACTGGCAGTCATGGGACTTTGTTGTTTTTGTTGTTTAGTCACTAAGTCATGTCTAACTCTTTCCAACCCCATACAGTTTCAACCCCCACCTGACTCCTCTGTCCATGGAATTTCCCAGGCAAGAATACTGGAGTGGATTGCCATTTCCTTCTCCAGGGGATCTTCTCAATCCAGGGATCGAACCCACCCACATCTCCTGCATTACCAGATTATTCTTTACCACTGAGCCAGCAGGAAGCCTGTTCATGGGACTCTGGGGGCAGGCAACTTGCTAAGTCTTTCCATCAGCCTTGCTGAACTTTCTTTGAACTTCATTGTTGTCTTAGGCTCTTCCTCCTAAGCAACTTCTCTTCCTTCCCTCTTTCCTTCAAAGGATCCAGTCGGTGTCATGATCACACTCTTTCAACTTCCTGGATTTCTCTCTCCCTTTCTCCTCATGGGCTCTTGCAAGTCTGATCTGAGTTTAGAAAGGTCAGCTCTGAGAAGCCAGATAACTAAGGAGCATGTGTCTAATGCCCAAATACTTCTGAAGAAGTTGTAATCCACTTTTCCGTGCCTAATTCAGGATGTAATAGATGGGGAAATAGTGGAAACAGTGTCAGACTTTATTTTGGGGGGCTCCAAAATCACTGCAGATGGTGAGTGCAGCCATGAAATTAAAAGATGCTTACTCCGTGAAAGGAAAGTTATGACCAACCTAGATAGCATATTCAAAAGCAGAGACATTACTTTGCCAACAAAGGTCCATCTAGTCAAGGCTATGATTTTTCCAGTAGTCATGTATGGATGTGAGAGTTGGACTGTGAAGAAAGCTGAGTGCTGACGAATTGATGGTTTTGAACTGTGGTGTTGGAGAAGTCTCTTGAGAGTCCCTTGCAAGGAGACTGCAAGGAGATCCAACCAGTCCATTCTAAAGGAGATCAGTCCTAGGTGTTCTTTGGAAGGACTGATGCTGAAGCAGAAACTCCAGTACTTTGGTCACCTCATGCGAAGAGTTGACTCATTGGAAAAGACTCTGATGCTGGGAGGGATTGGGGGCAGGAGGAGAAGGGGACGACCGAGGATGAGATGGCTGGATGGCATCACTGACTCGATGGACATGAGTCTGAGGGAACTCCGGGAGATGGTGATGGACAGGGAGGCCTGGTGTGCTGTGATTCATGGGGACACAAAGAGTCAGACACGACTGAGTGACTGAACTGAACTGAACTGAACTATTGTTTAAAATTTTTCTTAACAATCATCTGCAAACCAAAAATATATCCACCATCTTGATTCGCCCACAGCCAGCCAGTTTACAGCTTTCACTCCCTGGTATAAATCCTTACCAGTGTAATTTTTTAACCACTTCTACTAGGACTTGTTTTATTTTCCATTTCACTGTTCTCATTTCCTCATTGAAGGCAGAGAATTCTAGCTGTCCAAACGTGTGCATGCTGTCACTTCAGTCGTGTCCAACTCTTTGCAATGCTATGGACTGTAGCCCACCAGGCTCCTCTGTCCATGTGATTCTCTAGGCAAGAACACTGGGATAGACTGTCATGCCCTCCTCCCAGAGGACCTTCCCAATCCAGGGATCAAACCAGCGTCTCCTGCAGCTCCTGCATTGGGCAGTTGGGTTCTTTACTGCTAGCACCACCTGGATGAGTTCTTACATAACCTCAAGCTGGAACTTCCCTGACGGTTTGGTGGTTAGGACTCCATGCTTCCAAAGAAGGGAGTGTGAGTTTGATCCCTCGTTGGGGAACTAAGCTCCCATGTGCCGCTTGGCCAAAAACAACAAAAAAACTTTAGCTGAGGATGGGAGAGGAAGACTTTTTCCAAGAGAACACTTGAAATTAGAGATGCTTGAAGGGACCAGTTACCATTAAAGAAACACAAGCAGAATGAACACCCAGTTTTTCCCTGAGGTCAAAGACAAGGAATAAACATTAGACAGCCCTTCTTCCATCAGGGGCTGCGTCTGACCTAGCATTTAAATGTGCTTTCAAATCACCTTTGAAATTTGAGAAAGCTATATAGTACCTTTGCTATCAAGTCTGCTTAGCCTGCAAAGCATGCCTTTAATGGCAGTCTAATATCCTTGGGACAGCTACTGTAAGCCGTCTCAGTAAATCACTCCAACTGATGGGTTTAAGTTCTGTTATAGTCCAGTTAGTCTGATTTACGTGCTTTTCACATTCAAAGTATCTGTCTTGCTAGAAAACAAAACCAATATTTTGTTTGTCCTCTGCACAACGTTAGTAACTGAAGGTCCCCAAACACACGTTCATTTCAGTTGTGCAGAGACAGTTACAGAATATAATTAAAAGGGATTTATAGACCATATTTGTGGTGAGATTGCAATGACAAACCTACGTTAATGAACTTCCCTCTCAGTCTCCAAGCTCAGAAACAACCTCTGGTTTCCCTTGTGTATGAGTCAAAGAGGATTCAGCCTTAGGGAATATGAACACAGTCCATGTCATTTCAATCAATAATAAATGTCTCACATTATCTGGTTCTTTTCTGCTTTATTCGACAATACTATTGCACGTCATTTGGATTTGCATCTCTAGATTTCAGAGCTTCATGACCAAGGTTTCTGGGACTTTCCAGCTGGTAAGAATTGACAAAACCCTAAAGTGGTTCCCTTCTCATTCCAGCCACTTTGACAAATGACTTTCCCTTTAAGAAATTCATGCACAAATGTCTACATTTTTTTTTTCTGCACAATCTCTGTATCTATAGCAGACTTTGAGTCTAGGAGTTCAGCTCTATAATATTGTTTTCTCACCTAAAATTCTAGGTGTAGATTCATATATACAGAAAGTTTAAATTATTCTATCCATAAATGAATGGTAAGAAATTTGATTCACTGCCCAGGGATCCAAATCAATGTAAATCCTGTCCTTATTAGGTGATTCCAAATAGTAATAAATTATCTCTAGGCCTGTTTTTTGTCTATATAATAAGAATCTTCTGTCGAATAATATCTAAGTCCAGGCGCAAATCTGAAAGTTTTATGAGGTCTGAAGTATATACAATTTAGGGGTTCTTTACAAGAAAAATAAATTTTATTGTGAACATAAAGTTATATATAAGAAAATATTTACACTAAGGATTAAGAATTATTTGCTAATTTTTAAAGGATGACAATTACCATAGACATCACAGAACTAAAAGAAACTGAAATATTTTTATTAATTACCTGATACATCTCTGCATTACTTATTTCCTTATGTATTTTAGCAGTATATTCTTGTCTGACTCTTCGTTTTGACCATAATTTTGTAATGTTATTCTCTACAGAGAAAGGAGAAAGACAATTAGTCTTTCCTCTAGCAGGGGTGATCAAAACTTCTGTTGTTTTTGTTTATTATTCAGAAAAGTTTCTTTCAGGTTCACAACTCATTGCTAATAATCTTACATAAACATTTAATATGTTGTCAAATTTGAGGAAACATCTTTTGTATACAAGCTGTAAGATTCAGATCTTCCATAGACTAGTTTCTGACTTCATATATTTGAAACTTTGTATCTTCTCTACTATCCATATACACCCAAGTCAGATGCTAATCTAATGCCACATTATTTCTGGCACCTTTGAGTGAATCAGAAAATGGCAGGTAGGTATATTCCTGAAAACCATTCCTATTAAGAGATGGCTAGCAATACTTTAACAATATCTAGAAGAGACTGCAAATCACATAAATATAGCCCATTAAGCCCAAAACTCCAGTTAAATATATCTTACTTTTTTCAAATTTTATATATATATGCTTGTTATATAGATATATGTCTATAACCGTGTGAAGATATTGCCAGGGATTATTCCAAGATCTTGAAAAGATACCATTAAATGAGGAGCCTAAAGTTTAAGTTTCAGTATCTTCATGGTAAATCCATTTCTGTCTTCAGTTCAGTTCAATTCAGTCACTCAGTCATGTCCAACTCTTCACGACCCCATGAATTGCAGCATGCCCGGCCTCCCTGTCCATCACCGTCTCCCGGAGTTCACTCAAACTCATGTCCATCGAGTTGGTGATGCCATCCAGCCATCTCATCCTCTGTCGTCCCCTTCTCCTCCTGCCCCAAATCCCTCCCAGCATCAGAGTCTTTTCCAATGAGTCAACTCTTTGCATGAGGTGGCCAAAGTACTGGAGATTCAGCTTTAGCATCATTCCTTCCAAAGAAATCCCAGGGCTGATCTCCTTTAGAATGGACTGGTTAGATCTCCTTGTAGTCCAAGGGACTCTCAAGAGACTTCTCCAACACCACAGTTCAAAACCATCAATTCGTCAGCACTCAGCTTTCTTCACAGTCCAACTCTCACATCCATACATGACCACTGGAAAAACCATAGCCTTGACTAAACGGACCTTCGTTGGCAAAGTAATGTCTCTGCTTTTGAATATGCTATCTAGGTTGGTCATAACTTTTCTTCCAAGGAATATGCGTCTTTTAATTTCATGGCTGCAGTCACCATCTGCAGTGATTTTGGAGCCCAAAAAAATAAAGTCTGACACTGTTTCCACTGTTTCCCCATCTATTTCCCATGAAGTGATGGTACCGGATGCCATGATCTTCGTTTTTTGAATGTTGAGCTTTAAGCCAACTTTCTCACTCTCCTCTTTCACTTTCATCAAGAAGCTTTTTAGTTCCTCTTCACTTTCTGCCATAAGGGTGGTGTCATCTGCATATCTGAGGTGATTGATATTTCTCGCGGCAATCTTGATTCCAGCTGTCTTAAACCTTCCTAATTCCAAAACTGGTTCTGAAAATAGCTATAAGTCAATCCTTTTCTTTTGGTTTAAGAAAGAAATGAGGAAGAATAGAAAGATGTGAACGATAAGGAATCATAAATACACAGACAAGTGGTTTAAATTATTTTGTGATTATGAAGAACACTACTTCTAGCCCATTTCCACTTCCTACATACAAACAAGAGTTAGTTGCAAAGTTCTCTTATCAATTGAGTATAATCTATATTGTATGATATTATTCAAGGACTGAGTTGACCTTGTTCTGAATACAGGATGAATTAGCTTACATTTAGTAATTTAGATTATTCAGGAAAGTTACTACCTTTAATTGTGATATAAGGTTAGATGTAAAAATAGGCACTGGTCTAGAAAGAAGGTGTCAGGGGTTTTTTTGTTGTTATTTGTTTGCTTGGGATATTTTTGTCATTACTCAAACTTTCAATAATAATCACGTAGAGTAATTCCTGATTTGATCCTAGATATAAAAACATAGTCATACACTGAAACTATTGTCTTTAAGGAAATTTTATTAATTAATGGAAAAAGTCTAAGACTCTATACTTATCCATTCATTCAACAAACTTTTATTAATACTTAGTAATATGTGGCAGGCACTGTGCTAGCAGAAACATGCATATTATCTGTAACTCTGACAGTCTTTCCCAGGATCTCTGGGCATGTTGATTCCACTCTTTCCTATCTTCAAGTTCTGAGTTAGTTGGTGAAAAAAACAAATAAAGCAAAGATGCTTCCTCCTGTCCTATGTTCCTCCTTTTACTGAATTTTAACAGGTACAAAATGCTGCAATCTAGAGTAAAAAATCTGGCTTTAAATGCTCTTTATGCCTCCTGCCCACTGTGTGATTTAGTCTGGTGGTCTTCAAATTTTGTTATTTACATTCTTCCCAAAGTGCACAAAATTTAAGTTAATGTCTGTGATTTTTGGTATATTGTAAATATTAGTTATGTCATGTTTTTAAATGTGTTCAGTAAATCTAATATCATAATGATAGATAGTTGCCATGTTTAAATATATATGAAAAAAATCTTCCTTAATTAGAATTTTATCTCATTTCTTTTCTCCTTTATCTCCTTGAACCTATTTCTCATTCCATTTCTCACAGACACACACACACCCACACACAGAGTAGCCTAGGGTAATATACTTTTATGCTTGTGAAAATCACTCAGTCATGTCCAACTCTTTGCAACCCCATGAACTATACACAGCCCATAGAATTCTCCAGGCCAGAATACTAGAATGGGTAGCCGTCCCCTTCTCCAGGGGACCTTCCCAACCCAGGGTTCAAACCCAGGTCTCTCGTACTGCAGGAGGATTCTTTACCAGCTGAGCCACCAGGAAGAGATCACTTTATCACACTTGTCATACTTTTCATGCTGCTGCTGCTAAGTTGCTTCAGTCGTGTTCGACTCTGTGCGACCCTATAGATGGCAGGCCACCGGCTCCACCGTCCCTGGGATTCTCCAGGCAAGAACACTGGAGTGGGTTGCCATTTCCTTCTCCAATGCATGAAAGTGAAAAGTGAAAGTGAAAAGTGAAAGTGAAGTCGCTCAGTCGTGTCCGACTCCTAGCGACCCCATGGACTGCAGCCCACCAGGCTCCTCTGTCCATGGGCTTTTCCAGGCAAGAGTACTGGAGTGGGGTGCCATTACCTTCTCTGCAAACTTTACATATTCTACCACTGTGGCAGCGTCCTCCAGCTACTCCTCCAACTAGGGGCCCCTGGATCAGAGGCCCTGAATATGAGGGTTAGGAGAATATGTTGCCTCACCAATTTAGAGATGATGGGCCTTTGCCTAGGTGGCATAATCCTCCTAGAAGAAAAGGGGGGAACGAGAGGGTAACCAGCAGGAAGGCCAGGGGTCTCCAAATGAAGGAAATAGGCTGCACGTGTCAGACACTTTTTATCTCTCTCTTAAGCGGCAGGAGGAGACAAACTACAAGTGTCAGATTTTTGGCCTCCCTGGTGGCTCAGCTGGTAAAGAATCCCCCTGCAAGGCGGGAGACCCCGGTTCGATCCCTGGGTTGGGAAGATCCTCTGGAGAAGGTAAAGGCTACCCACTCCAGTACTCTGGCCTGGAGAATTCCATGGACTGTATAGTCCATGGGGTCACAAAGAATTGGACATGACTGAGTGACTTTAAATATATAAATATATATATATAATAAAAACATTTATATGAATTTAAAACAAAGATTTTAGGCTTGAACTATTAACAAATTTTGCATGAATCCTGTCATAATTATAATTATCATTAGTCCACAATTAAAACAAATATACATATATTAAAAATTTTGAAACTCATTAAACACAAATTAATTTGGGGACATTTACCTCTTAAAAAGAATTTTTTTTCCCTCAGTGTCCATGGATGTCTCTAGAATGAGATGGACTTCAGTACCATGTCTATTCTTTTTCATTTTTATAGATGTAAATTCTGAGAAAATTTGCTCTTACAACAAGCTGAATGGTGCATAAGAGCTTTCTTATTACATCTCACCCATTTCTTTGAATTTCTTCCAAGTTACATGCCAAAATTCATATAGCAATCTATCATCTAAAATTACTTTTAATAGTCTCTCGACTGACAACTTAGTTATTTCCTCCTTCAATTTTGTTGAAAGCTGAGAATTGGAAAGTACCTGACCTGTGAAACGATTTGTTATCCAGTCATGAAAGTCATTCACTTTCTCAGTTTCTGGGAAATATACCAAAAAGGCTTTACCAAGTCTTATTAAATGAGTCTTGGTCTTTCACACTGTGACACCTTGTTTAACCCAATATCCTCAGAAAAGTGTGAGAAATCAAACTATTGCTATGTTCAATACAGTTTTGGCAATACTAATTTTTAATAAAATAATTTTGTCTCATCATGTGGCTTAAATACATTTTCCTTAAAACCTTGGCACTACAAATTGAACCCATTCGTTTATGGAAACTATCCTCTACATAACCTAACTGGCAAAGTCAGTCTTCATTGTCTAACCAGTTTATTGATACCATATTTACTTTCTGTAAGTAAATGTTTCATTAGTTATTAGTTATCAATTCAAATAAATTTATCAATTTATGTTCCTATGACCATCTGGATGAAAGCTAGTACAAGTTAACATAGATAAATTGCATAGACATTTCCCCCACAAGGAGAAGGAAGAGGAGGAATAATATATTTTATAATATTTGTGGAGATTAAAAAGACACAATTACATAACAAATTAGATGATACATATTTTGCAGAAACACACATGAAGTGACAGACATTAAATACAATTGTTGCATTGCAATTTATTGATATTTTATATATTTCATAAACAGATATGCTTATTATTCAACCCTCTGCTTTCAGACGCTGTTCCACCTGCAATGGGACTAGCATCTCTACTTAAGGGTACTCTTTGGCTCCTCCTTAAGTCTTTCCAGGCAGTATGGTTGGGGAAGAAAGCCCAGGGCAAAATAAATCATCCAAGGAGAAGGAAAAGTTAACTCTTAAGAGAATTTATTTGGTTTCAGAATCTTTTTTTTTTTTTTACAAAAAAAAAAAGGAGAGTTGAATAAAGGAGATGTAGCCCTTGATTAGGCTTCCCTGATAGCTCAGTTGATAAAGCATCCACCTGAAATGCAGGAGATCTCGGTTCAATTCCTGGGTCAGGAACATCTACTGGAGAAAGTATAGGCTACCCACTCCAGTATTCTTGGTCTTCCCTTGTGGTTCAGCAGGTAAAGAATCTGCCTGCAATGCGGGAGACCTGGGTTCAATCTCTAGGTTGGGAAGATCCCCTGGAGAAGGGAAAGTCTTCCCACTCCAGTATTCTGAACTGGAGAATTCCATGGACTCTAGTCAACGGGGTCACAAAGAGTCGGACATAACTGAGTGACTTTCACTACAGCTGTACGATAAGCTAAGCCCTTGATTACTGAAAATGATCAGGCTCCAGGGGAAAGACTAAGAATCGCACCAAAGACTCTCCCTCCCTCCTCCGTCATCGCCTAACCTCCTTCTGATGCTGCTGCTGCTAAGTCGCTTCAGTCGTGTCTGACTCTGTGTGACCCCATAGACGGCAGGCCACCAGGCTCCCCCATCCCTGGGACTCTCCAGGCAAGAACACCGGAGTGGGTTGCCATTTCCCTCTCCAATGCATGAAAGTGAAAAGTGACAGTGAAGTCACTCAGTCGTGTCCGACTCTTAGGGATCCCATGGACTGCAGCCTACCAGGCTCCTCCGTCCATTGGATTTTCCAGGCAAGAGTGCTGGAGTGGGGTGCCATTGTGTGTGCTAAGTTGCCTCAGTCGTATCCAACTGTTTGCAACCCTATGGCGGCCCTATGGACCAAACCCGGATCTATTGAGTCTCCTGCATTGGCAGGAGGATTCTTTACCTCTAGCGCCACCTGGAAAGCCCTAAAGGGGAAGGGATCTAGAGCAAATGCGTTACAATGTTAAGTCTGGATGGTAGGCACCAGATGGTGTCTTGTGTTATTTCTTTTGTATGCTTAAATTTTTCTGATGCTTGAATTACTTCATAATTACTAAAAATTTGCATGAAGCATATGTTACTAAAGTGGTATACAGAAAATAGTTGTTCAAACATGTAGTAAGAGACCCTTTGCAACAAATCTGCAGACCCATCCTGGAAAATCTCAAGCTGATTTTGGAAATTACAATAATCCTCAGAGGGTACATTGCCAAGCATTATCATGTGACTTGCTCTGACGAGTGGCATTTGAGCAGACATGATTTATGCCATGTCTAAACTAAAAGAATATTGCTGGCTGAATTGTGTCCCCTAAAACTTCATATGTTGAAGCCCTAACCACTAGTACTTAAGAATGTGACTGTATTTGGAGACAAAGCCTTTAAAGAGGTGATTAAGTCAAAATGAGGCCATTTGGGTGAAATCTGACCAAATGTCCTTACAAGAAGAGGACATTTGGACATCAAAAGAGACATTCTTTATGGACATGCACTCATGGATGGCAAGCCATGTGAAGATACAGCGAGAAGGTGGCCATCCACAAACCAAGGAGAATGGCTTCAGAAGAAACTAAGCCTGCCAACACCTTGATATTGAACTGTAGTCTTCAGAACTATGAGGACAAGCTCCTACATGTTCCATATCAGAACTACTCCTTTAATCTAGGGAAGCATTAGACAGACCTGCTGAAGTCCCAGCAGTCAGCTTGGAGCTGCCAACATGTACCCAGAGGACAAATGTTTGGTGTTTCAAGACACATGCACACACAGAGTAGAGCTGTGCAGAATGTACTTTTTGCCTAGCGCCAAAGGGCAAAGAGTTAGAATCAGGGTTGGACCACAGCCTAACTAAAGTTGAATCACCATCATGGAAGGAACCTCTGGAATATAGAAATACATTTGAAATTTGATATAAATTTTTCATCATCATTAATACTGTCTGATTATTACAAATTAGAGTGGTGGCCAAGGTTACAGATTTAAAGTTACATCAAGAGTACAGGAGCAATGATTTCTCAGCCCTGTCAGCTGCCCGATTGCACTCATGGTTAGTGAATTGCACTTAACAACACAAAATAGAGGCCTAGTTTCAGTTGCCTAGGGGAAGGGAACAATTTGGCTGGCCCTGAGGTGCTGCTAATGGTAAGTTGCCACAAAGTGACTAAGCTTTTCTTCCTCCTCATCACAACCAAAATAAGGCCTCAACACAGTAAGAAATTTTTTAAAGCATTCTTGTGAAGCCTGTTATTTTGAAGTTTGAATTGAGTGAACAAAACGTGTTTTGGTGTGCATTTTATTATAACCCTTTCCTCTAACACTTGCAGGTTTTACTTGTACAATAATGAATATGCATTTATGTATCAATGGACTGTTAGAATTTCAAGAAATAAAGAAATTCTTCTCCTGTCTTTGAAGTTTTTATTATTTTTGGATCAAGGATGTATATCCTAGGTGGTTTACAAATGAGTTTGAGGTCTTTCCAACTGTTAAAAATTTTAGATAACTAAGTTGATAGTCTTTTATTTGTGAATAAATCCAAGGTATTTTTTTTTTCATTTAAAAAGATCCATTTCCACAAGAAGAACACAAGGAAATTTTTCTCTACAAGTTATATCTAGCTTGAGAATTTACTATTTGAGATAAAAACATTATATATTTAGATATTAATATTTATAATTTTCAGATATTGACAATAAACTCTAATGTCACTGTCAGTACCCAACCCAAATCTGCCTGCAATGCAGAGGCCTTGGTTCAATCCCTGGGTTGGGAAGATCGCCTGGAGAAAGGAAAGGCTACCCACTCCAGTATTCTGGCCTGGAGAATTCCATGGACTGTGTAGTCCATGGGGTCACAAAGAGTTGGACATGACTGAGTGATTTTCACTTCGCTATTCACTCATATTGCAGAAAAGGCATACTGGAATTGTTTCAAACAGGAGCCCTGGGACTCTTCCCATGAAGGCTTTCTCTAATCACAGAAGCCCACTCAGCCAGTGCACAAGGTAGACCAGAAGTGCTGAGGAGTAAGCTACTCTTCTCAGCACCCAGAAACCCTTTATCAAAAATTGATGGGATTTGGCGAGTAGATACCTCAGCTACTCACCTCTTTGTTGGAACAACTATGAGTTAAGATCTACTCTATCCACCACAATTCTGCAGCAAAATTGAGATTTAATTGCCTAAAAATAACAAGTTCAATAAGATACCTGCATTGGCTTTCCTCTTTTCCTTGTAATACCTCCCATTCACCCATTAGTGCCTACATCCTTTCCTTAGGAAGACATATGCGATCACAAGATCACATGCACATTAGAAATGCCATAAATAACATTAAAGTGGGGCCCTTTATAAGTCATTAGCTTCAGGTTTACAAAGGTGGACTCCCATTTTAACCTGAAAAAATTTATAACTTCTATCAGTTGTCTATTGTCACAGTAACAAATCTCCGCAACTCAGTGACCTGAAATGCTGATTTATTATTTATCACAATTCTGTTCACTGGGTGTGCAATATTCCTCTCCTTTCACCTGGTTCACTCATGTAACTTACCTTTAGGAAGAGAGCCAACTGGGCTTGAAGGTCCAAGCTGGCCTAACCATGTATGACAACTGATGTTTGTTGCTGACTAGAGTGACTTTCTTTTCCTGCTTGTGGCCTCTCACTTCCAGGAGACTACTTCCTTAGATAGAAATGCTGTACCAAAACAGCATTCCAAGAGAAAACAAACAAACAAACAAAAACAGAAGCAGAAGCAACAAGGCCTATGGAAAGCTAGACTCTATAATTTGCAGGCACCACTTTAACTACATTCTACTGGTAAAAGCAAGACACCAGGGTTAGCCTAGGTTGAAGGAGTTGGGTTATAGCCTTCATCTCTTGGTGCAAAGAGCTGGAAAATAATACACCTATGCTTTCAATCTGACATTAATCCAACTTTCTTTGTAGCAGAAACCAGCTAGATACTCACCAATCCTACTTTCACTTTCCAGACATAAAGCAGAACTACATTTCCCAGGCTTCCTGTAGGTAGGTGGGCTCTGAGGGCCTGGACTCATGGCGCTTTCAGGTATAGCATATATTCTGCAGCTTGTCTTCCCCTTCCCCAGCAACAGCATGTGCTGAAGATGGCAATATCACAAAATGGAAGGAGCGTGGTCCCCTGGGGGATTTTTTTGAAAGGAAACTATTTGATTTTCACTGACCTTTGATATGAATGAAAAATAAACTTGTATTCCATTAAGTCACACTTAAGAATGAATCTCAAATAATGAAATTTAGGACATGACAGAAGCCTAGTGACAGAGATTGTTTTGTTGCTGTTTCTGTTTTTGTTGAAGACTGAGGACAGAATTCCCCCTCATTTTATACCATGTTAGCAGTCCTCTTCCAGCTTACTCCATCTTCCTGATGGCATCTATTAGTCCCCTGGGGCTCTGTTAGTTCCAAGGAAAATATGGATGAACTGACTGCCTATTGTGGCAGAGATTTGCTTGCACAATATATATTTTTGACAATACAATTTCACAATTAAACTACTACTATTCACAGAGAAGAGGTGGCTGGTAAGAGCACATCCAAACATCCATGGAGGTGAGCTTATGACTAGCTTAGACAAACACTAGATTTGCTGATAATATTCAAATTTTATTTTCATGCACTCTCACACCCTCCTATGTCTCATCTCACCCCTTAAATATATTCCCATAGACTTTCACTCTGAAAGACCTTGCCGGCTCCATAAGATGCTAGTTTTTCTTTTGTTTCACAGCTGAATGGACTTGGTCCTAGAATAAAGACTATCAAGTAGGTCACTAGAAAATTTTTATCTAGTTTCTAGAACAAAAACTCCTCCAAGTGTTTTAAAAATGTAAACCTGTGCCTTTTCATGTCTGGCAATGATGCTGATGATGAGAAAAAACCTTCCCAGACCCGGATAATCTATCCAAGATCTATTTATTTTTCCATAATCCCTCTGTTTATGTGTGCTCAAATGACTAATGAGGCCAATCTGGAACTGACAGATTTTGTCACAATTTAGACAGATGGTTTCAGTATATATGTGTAAAGAAAGTTGGAAATGTGAAAATAAAGATATGTTTTGCACCATTCTGAGTTTTTCTAAAAGAACAAAGATAAAATGACATGGGGCATGGAAAGGTTTCAGTGTTACTAAACCATACAATGTGATTCTCTTACCTTAGAAGCCTCTGGAATAACTACTTAGAATCACTGCACTAACATATATGTGGTTTCTTTAGCCCAAACACTTGGAAAAGTCTAAACATATGCCCTAGCCACTGCTTTAGAGAGATTGTATAAGCAATATTAAGTGAACTGTTGCTGATAAAATTGTGACTTCACTCCAAACCCGAGCCCTTCCTAGAAATGAAGCAAAACCAAATATTTCTGGGCAATTTGAAACATAAACAAGGTTGCCCATTTTAGGGTCTTTGCATGGATGACGCATTTCTAAACCTTCTACCTTAATCTAGTTATCTAAATTTTAGTGTAATCTCTCTTAGGTGAGAAACCCTAGAAGTCTTGGTACATTTCCAATTATTTCAAAGAGGCAGCAATATGAAAACACATTCATCCATTCACTTGCATATTCTCAACTAGTACTCACCGAATCCTTTGTATAAAACAAGATAGTTGATCCATCAAAATTCTGGCATGAAAACACCCATATCAGCCCCATCTTCAAGAAACTCACAGATTTTAGAGATGCGTAAACAAATTTTTGCAATGCAAAGGATGTGTAAACAAAATTTTGTATGATAAATGTGTGTAGCTCCTTGGAGAACAAATGCATTTGTGTGTGTGTGTGCTGCTGATGACTGTAGTGGTAACAACAACAAGGAAGAAGTAGATTGGAAGAGAGAAAGAGGAAGAATCCAAGTATAATAAGTAGCCTTGAAACATTACTCAGAAATGTGTGCCACACAAGTACCATTAATGGTAACTTGCTAAACATTTAAATTATTTGTGGTGGTGGAAGACACAACAGTTGTGTATGAATCTTGGATGCAGGCATAAGGAATAGAATATCTATATGTTTGGACTTCCCTGGTGGCTCAGTGGTAAAGAACCCACCTGCCAATGCAAAAGACACAGCTTTGATCCCTGTGTTGTGAATATCACCTGAAGAAGAAAATGGCAACCCCTTCCATCATCTTTGCCTGGGAAATCCCACGGACAGAGGAACCTGATGGGCTACAGTCTATGGAGTCACAAAGAGTTGGGCACAACTTAGTGACTTTTGACTAAACAACAACATGTTCTAACAGGGCCCTTTGATGCAGGACAGAGGTAAGACTGGGAAGAATGGAGAATGTGTTGTGGGCCATGGGGTGACTATCCACGCACTGCTGCAGTGAAGCTCCAAATGAGTTTCAGAATTCTAAATTCTAAACTGGACATCCAGATCATTACAAAAATATATGCTTTTCAAGATAGGAGAATAGAAAGGACACCATTTAATATTTTTGTGAGCTACATTTATAAATTTTAAATGGTATATACTATAAGAACTGCTATTTTCACACTAGCCATAATCCCACCCACATGTTGTGTATGTTTGGGAGTCTCTTCATCAAAGAATCACAAGCTTTTTCAGACCAGGCTCCAGTTTCTTTGGTAGTAATTTTCCCTCATAGTCTTTATAGCATTTGACCTACTGGTTTCCAGTTAGCTCCTATGTAAGTAACAACAGTCAGAAGTTTCTCTCTCATCCCCCTTTCTCTCAATATAATTGTATCTACCTTGAGATGATTTGAAACAAAGGGTTTAGATAGGTGGTAATACTACTATAATAGCATAATAATACTATTATAGATAGTAAATATTATTCCTCTGATCTATTTACCTGCACTGGGTTGTCTGATAATTTCTGAATAGCATGTAATCATAGGGAAGTGTCAAAGAATTTATAAGGCCCACTCTTATAAAAATGGTTTTATCAGTGTAACCCCTAATAACTATAATAGCCTGACTTCAACTTTCTCTTATAGAACTTTTCTAAATGTAGTAAAAAGAAGACAGCACACATCTTCAGTGTAACTTTTCCAATAAATTTAGCCAGATAAAGACTCTGTTGACATATGGTCTACTTTCCAAAGTATTACAGAGGAGAGTTTTATCAAATGTTTTACTAAAGCATAACACAGATCACCAGTTTTCCAGCCCAGTATGTGTACCCTACTTTTTAAGACCAAATGCTAAGTTAAATGTTAGGGCAGTGGCCCAATTTTAAGTATCAATGGCTCCTGCTGCTGCTAAGTTGCTTCAGCCGTGTCTGACTCTGTGCGACCCCATAGACGGCAGCCCACCAGGCTCCCCCATCCCTGGGATTCTCCAGGCAAGAACACTGGAGTGGGTTGCCATTTCCTTCTCCAGTGCATGAAAATGAGAATTGAAAATAAAGTTGCTCAGTCGTGTCCGACTCCTAGCGACCCCATGGACTGCAGCCCACCAGGCTTCTCAGTCCATGGGATTTTCCAGGCAAGAGTATTGGAGTGGGTTGCCATTGCCTTCTCCGAAGTATCAACTGCTATATTAATTGAAGAAAATAAGTTCAATTATGTAAGACTCAAAATATAGTGCTCTGATATTTTCAACAGACAACTTTAAACTCTAGGTCTAAAAGTGACAGTTCCACTTCTCATCACCTGCCAAGCGACAGAAGGAAATGGGCAAAGCCAGTATAAACGTATTCATTTTAATTATAAAGCACAGAAATATAAACTTTCTATTTTTATCAAGTTGGACTGGACTTACATGGTCACACGAAGCTGCAAGGATAATGGGAATATGTAGATACTACTTGTGTAGCCATGGGTTTTCTATTATTAAAGAAGAAGAGGGGATGTATAGTGTCGGAGAATCAGCTATCTCTATTACCATTACCCATCGAGTAATCAGAATAGGAGCCAAGAAAGGAAAAAGAGTTAAGAACTCACAGAGAGAAGCAGTGTGAATGATTAATTAGGAAACTTCTGAACTTTTTATTGACACTCTGAAGCTGTCAGTTCATTAGGAAGAATTCCCTCTTCAATGAGTCTTCCATTTGTCTTCTAAAAGGTTCAGTTCTGTTCAGTTCAGTTGCTCAGTCATGTCCGACTCTGCGACCCCATACTGCAGCACACCAGGCCTCCCTGTCCATCACCAACTTGCGTAGTTAACTCAAACTCACGTCCATTGAGTCAGTGATGCCATCCAACCATCTCATCCTCTGTCGTCCCCTTCTCTCACCTTCAATCTTTTCCAGCATCAGGGTCTTTTCAAATAAGTCAGCTCTTCTCATCAGGTGGCCAAAGTATTGGAGTTTCAGCTTCAACATCAGTCCTTCCAATAAATATTCAGGACTGATTTCCTGCAGAATTGACTGGTTGGATCTCCTTGCAGTCCAAGGGACTCTCAAGAGTCTTCTCCAACACCGCAGTTCAAAAGCATCAATTCTTCAGCACTCAGCTTCCTTTATAATCCAACTCTCACATCCATACATGACTACTGGAAAAACCATAGCCTTTACTAAGGAGAGCTTCATTGGCAAAGTAATGTCTCTGCTTTTTAATATGCTCTCTAAGTTGGTCATAACTTTTCTTCCAAAGAGCAAAGGTCTTTTTATTTCATGGCTGCAGTCACAATCCACAGTGATTTTGGAGCCCCCAAAATAAAGTTTCCACTATTTCTCCATCTATTTGCCATGAAGTGATGGGACCAGATGCCATGATCTTCATTTTCTGAATGTTGAGTTTTAAGCCAACTTTTTCACTCTCCTCTTCCACTTTCAAGAGGCTCTTTAGTTCCCTTTCACTTTCTGCCATGAGGCAGGTGTTATCTGCATATCTGAGGTTACTGATATTTCTTCTGGCAATCTTGATTCCAGCTTGTGCTTCTTCCAGCCCAGCGTTTCTCATGATGTACTCTGCATTTAAGTTAAATAAGCAGGGTGACAATATACAGCATTGACATACTCCTTTTCCTATTTGGAACCAGTCTGTTGTTCCATGTCCAGTTCTAACTGTTGCTTCCTGATCTGCATATAGGTTTCTCAAGAGGCAGGTCAAGTGGTCTGGTGTTCCCATCTCTTTCAGAATTTTCTGAAGTTTATTGTGGTCCACATAGTCAAAGGCTTTGGCATAGTCAATAAAGCAGAAATAGATGTTTTTCTGGAACTCTCTTGCCTTTTCAATGATCCAGTGGATATTGGCAATTTGATCTCTGGTTCCTCTGCCTTTTCTAAAATAAGCTTGAACATCTGGAAACTCACAGTTCAAGTATTGCTGAAGCCTGGCTTGGAGAATTTTGAGCATTATTTTACTAGTGTGTGAGATGAGTGCAATTGTGTGGGAGTTTGAGCATTCTTTGTCATTGCCTTTTTTAGGGATTGAAATGAAAACTGACCTTTTCCAGTCCTGAGGCCACTGCTGAGTCTTCCAAATTTGCTGACATATTGAGTGCAGCACTTTCACAGCATCATCTTTTAGGATTTGAAAAAGCTCAACTGAAATTCCATCACCTCCACTAGCTTTGTTCGTAGTAATGCTTCCTAAGGCCCTACGTTTCTAGAACTCCTAAAAGGACACTTCCCCAAATCATAGAGAAGCTCATCTGCTACTTGGGGGTTTCAGTGATTATCCTCCATTGTTCTGCTAGACATGCATGCTACAAAGAAGGAGGCTGTTCCACGTGTGTGCCATAGATGCTCAAACGGCTCAAAAAGGGAGACTAACTCACATAATCTGGAAAGAAGCAGGACTTGAGGGGAATGCAACAGGAATAAAGAAGGACAGGAGAAGGGAGTCAGGCTCCTGGTCAGAGGAGCTGTCCATGCCACTCAGACTTTACAGGTCTGCACAACCTCTGAGGGGCTTCCCAGGCGGCAGAGTTGGAAAGAACCCACCTGCCACCACAGGAGATGTGAATTTAATCCCTGGGTCAGGAAGATCCCCTGGAATAGGAAATGGCAACCAACTCCAGTATTCCTGCCTGGAAAATTTCATGGACCCCGGTGCCTGGAGGGCTACACATGCAGTTGCAAGAGTTGGACATGACTTAGAAACTAAACAGTAATGACTGAGTAACTGAGCACTGTCTCTGAAACAATACTCAGAGGCAGGTAAATCAGAAGGACTGGTTCCCACGATAGAAATCCCAGGTTCAACTTGACCAGGTTACTTAACTTCTCTGTTCCTCAGTTTTTTCATCTGTAAAATGTAGACAACCCTTGCCTCATAGGGTTATACTGAAGATTTCAATGAAAAGATGCATTTAATGTGCTAGGGTACTGGGCCTTGTACGTTAGGAATGTTTATTAAATGTAACCTTAAAAAAACCTTTTCGGTGCTTTTATTTAAATTATAATAGATAAAGGTTGGGCTTCGCAGGCGGTGAAGTGGTAAAGAACCCAGCTGCCAATGCAGGATACCTATGAAATGCAGGTCCTATCCTTGGGTCGGGAAGATCCTCTAGAGAAGGGCATGACAATCCACTCCAGTATTCTTGCCTGGAGAATCCCATGGACAGAGGAACCTGGTGGGCTATTGTCCACAGGGTCGAAAGATTCGGATACAAGTGAAGTGACTTAACGTGGCTCAGCACAGATAAACGACAGAATATATATTTTTACTCATAGCAATATTTTTCACTGCTTCTAACATTGTGCCTGGAACACAAAAGTCATTCAGTAAATGAATGAGTGAATGAGTAAATTTAAACATTTTGAAACCCAGTCAAGTAACCAACATACACAAGGTTTCCCTGGCTTCTAAAGTTTCTTAGTGGTTCTTAAATAGTGGCTCAAACATGAAGAAATTGATGTTAGAAATGTGAGCCAATGCACATAATTCTATCTGAACAAAGAAAATCAAAGCTGCTTATTAATTTACAGTGAAGCTATATATCAACCTGGAAAACCAAACATACTGCAGCAGTGAAATTTTCTAAAACATGCATACACACAAAGAATCCTGGAGTTTCTTTAGCAAAATGGAGCCATCTAGAGGCCAAATCACTTTACCATAACATCAAACTCATTTTTGAATTAGTCATCACAGAACAGGAAAGATTTTTCATTACTTTCTTTTACTCTTATTTTAATTTTTTTGTTATCCTTATTTTCTTTGTCCAAATATATACCTCTAGTTCTAAAGCACATCCAACATACAACCAGGCTTTTCTTCCTCCACCATCAGCTTGCGCCACCGTCACTTCTCCTTGGATCAGTACAGTAATCTAACTAATCCCCTGCTTCTGCCACACCAGTCCATGCACAATGACTCAGAGCAATGCTTTTAAAGCAAATTATCTGTCCATTATATATTCAGATTAATGACTGTCTAAAGCTATACATGATTTCAGGTACTTGTGTTTAATTGATTTTTTTTTAAAGACATTGTACCTGTTCTGTGAAGACAACAGAAAAAGTTATGGAAAAATCATTATGTATACTATAATAAAGATTAAAGAATAAAGAATTAAACAACTAATTTCCTTAAAAATGACAGAGCATTCAAGCTGGTTCCTGAAGGACAAGCAGACTTGCATCTTTATAGTCAAATATTTAGAATTGTAGGAATAAGAAAAAGCTGTAATTTATCTGGACTTGACTACTACCAGACACAGTGCAAAGTACTTACATGCATGACCTCACTTAATCCTCACAAATACTCAAATAAGTAGGCGTGCTATCTCATTTTGCAAAGGCAAAAGCAGAGAGTTAGCAGGGTTAGGTAAATTTGCCTAGGTATACACAACAGTGGATCTGAGAGCTGAATCCAGCCCGTTATGGGAGACTGCACTCTAAGAACTAGACAATACTCCCTCTATGAAAGGCAGAGACAGAGATCCTGGTGACAAAGCTACTGAAACAAGAAGATTATCAGTATCTTTTGGGAAGCTCTTTTATTGGCCAGAGTCCTAGAGCTTTAAGATGACTGTGATTATTTAAGTGAATGTCCTGCCAATCCCTGGCAAAAAAATGAATTTTGACATTGAAAATACACGTACACACACAGAGAGATGCAGCTGCTACATGAGACTCTGAAAGTAAGAGGCTATAAGCAGAACATAAGCACCCATAGAGGCAAGTGCTATGTCTTGTCACCGCTGTGTACCCAGTGCATTTAGAGAATGCTGAATAAAGGAACAGGCATGAACGGAGACTCTGACTGCATTTTAAATATCCAATCACAAACTAAAAGGTAAGAAGTGTCATAGTAGGACAACAGATTGCACAGCAGATTGTATGTGGTGCCCAATAGTTGACAGCTTTTAATTTCAAGGAGTTGAGCCTTAAAAAGACAACTGAGCAAGGATTTGGAACTGGCTAAGTCAAGTTGTAGATTGGGTAAGTCTTGTTCATTTTAAGCCTAGTTTTATAACCTTGAAAGTGAAAGTGTGGAATTGTTAGTCATGCAGTCGTGTCTGACTCTTTTTGACCCCGTGGACTGTAGCCCTCCAGGCTCCTCTGTCCATGGAGATTCTCCAGTCAAGAATACTGGAGAGTGTTGCCATGCCCTCCTCCAGGGGATCTTTACAATCCAGGGATCAAACCCAGGTCTCCCACACTGCAGGCAGATTCTTTCCCATCAGAGCCACCAGAGAAGCTTAAGAAATGTGCCCAAGCTTAAGAAACACCGGACTCAATGCCTCAAAAAATGTCATCAAGACATTGCTTGTCTCTCCAGCATTGGTTCAGCATTTCTCTGCATCTGGCTTCATTCTCAGATAGATTCCCATTTGGATTCAGCTACATGGGTTTCCAGCAGCTTGAAACTCATATTCTATTAGCTTAGCAAGCCTGGTGGATAAAGAAACTCTTTTCCAATCATTCTAGCTAAAAAATTCTTGGATTTCCCCTAATTGCCGAGCTTGTGTCATTTGCCCATCCCTAAATCAATCACTGTGGCCAAGATGATGCATCCATTGCTCTGACTGCTCAGGATTAAGACATGTACTTGTCTTTGGAGTCCAAGGATGGGGTCACCTCTGCCCAAACAATACAGACTGACAACTGAAGTAAAGCAATCCTCTAAGTAAAACTTACCTAAATGAAATAGAACAAGAGATGCTGAATTGAAAAACACACACACTCACACACACACACACACAATAATTGAAAACAAGATATGAATGGTAGAAGCTGAAAATATGGAAAATCATGCTGAATGTGACCTGACAAGGACTGACCCCTGACTAAATGGGTGGGCAGGGATAGGAATGAAAGAGAAAAGGAGACCCTAAACCTGTTATACCACAAAACAGTCATTAAGCATTGCATTAAGGAGGGGTTTGACCAAGTTGTAATTTGATAGTAATGCTATGAAAGGGCATCATTCATCCTTTCATTGTGGGTGACTGAGTCAATGCATAGGTGCATGAAAAAAAGAAACAAAAGAATAAGCAAGTGTATTTTGAAGGTAGGCATGATTTTATCCTATTTAACTATTAAGGAAAATGAAGTACAGAGGCTGAAAAGCCTAGTTAAGTCAGCGTAAGAGAGCAACTGAGAATTTTAGCTGAGAACTCAACCTCTTGGTTGAGTGCTTTAAAAACGGTGTGCGTGAGACTTCCCTGGTAGTCCAGGGGGTAAGAATCTGCCTGTCAATGCTGGGGACTCAGGTGCTCCCTGGTTGGGGAAGATCCCACAGGCCACATGGCAACTAAGCCTGCGAGCCACAACTACTGAGCTCACATCCCCTAGAGCCCGTGTTCCTCAACAAGAGAAGCCACTGCAATGAGAAGCCCGTGAACTACAACTAGAGAAAGTCTGCACGTAGCAACAAAGCCCCAAGCAGCCATAAATAAAGAGATGGTTTTTAAAAAAATCAGTTCACTTCAGTCGCTCAGTTGTGTCTGACTCTCTGCTTCCCGATGGACTGCAGCATGCCAGGCCTCCCTGTCCATCACCAGTTCCCAAAGCCTACTCAAACTCATGTCCATTGAGTTGGTGATCCCATCCAACCATATCATCCTCGGTCATCCCCTTCTCCTCTTGCCTTCAATCTTTCCCAGCATCAGAGTCTTTTCAAATGAGTCAGCTCTTCGCATCAGAGTTGACTCATTTTTTTTAATTTTTTTAAATAGGGTGCATTAAAATAGAAGCTTACTCAAGACAGTGGAGCTACTGACTGGTGCTCTGTGACAACCTGGAGGGGGGGGATGGGGTGGGAGGTAGAAAAGAGGTTCAAGAGGGAGGGGACGTGTATACCTATGGCCTATTCATGTTGATGTATAGCAGAAATCAACACAACATTGAAATGCTTATCCTTCAATTTATCTTTCAATTAAAAGTAAATAACTTTAAAATTAAAAAAAAAAACAGCAACAGTGGAGTTAGATGTATTGATGCTCAGGCACAAGTAGAGATGCTAGAACTCAGGGAAACTGGAAGAACTGTGGAACACTGTGTTTGCCTACAGGGTCCTTGACACAAAAGCCCACGGGAAAATCTGAGATGCCTCCACATCAGGACACCAAAATGCAAAGTGATAGCTTGAAGAGAGAAGTCTGAAAAGCTACAATGTCTGATCATCCCACAAAATAGGAGCTGAAAGAGATGTCTGAGACACCACCGTAAAAGTGTGAAGTTTTAATAATCCCCTAAGAATAACAACCTTTCTTCCTCTCTACATTCCAAGTATTGTTCAAATACCTATCATTGGAAAATCCTACCTCATAACTACCATGTAAAGAAATTCAGCTCAGATATGCTTCTTGAATGCAGATAAAACTGTAGAAATGAGTAACAACACTGCTAAGCTGACAACCAAAATCCAGCACAACTGCTTTAGGGAAATGTCAGTCCTGTGACCATTGGCACCATATGTGGCCCTGTAATTATGGAATCACATTTGAACTTAACCACACTAGTTTACTATATTTCTCCCTGTTGAACTGATGTTCCAAGCAAGGCACAAGAACTCATCCAAAATCCTCCCATTATCAAGCTATATCTTCCTAAAAAGTTATTCATCCAAAGATATATAGCTACCACTGAGCTCAGCATATATTTAAATGTTGTTCTTGCTCTGTCTTATACAGTGAAGCAAGCCCTGTTTCACACTTACATTTGCAATCTGGAGTTTATGAATCAGAAAATAATTTATTAATGGTATTAGAATATTCAAATAATTTAAAATGTAAGTTGTTCTAAAATAAAATAGTGGTGTATAATAGTGAATAATTTTTAATCCTAAACTTCAAAACTATAATGGGTACTTTCACAATAGAAACACAGCTAAATTCTGAACTCTTAAATATTTTATTAGACAAGGGTTCTTGGGCAAATTATTTCATCTGTCTTGGCCTCTATCTCCCATTTATAAAACAGTGACAATAACATACCCTTTATTTTGGAGATTAAATGAGATAGCATACGTGAAAGCACCTAGGTGACACATGTAAAATTAACCAAGTCATGTAAAACTAACTAAACATAGGTGAAATTCTTTTTTAAAATTAAAGGAAAACAATGGTCCATGCTTTAAATAAAAGAACACACACATACACACATACAAATCAAAAAACAAAAAACTTACTTTGGCTTCCACCCCATTACAATTCTAAATCATCCTCATACTGTTACTTAAGTAAATATAATTATGTGCAAGGAAAGGAAGAGGCATTTACTAAGCATATAATGCATAAAAACATGACCTCCGCTAATTCATTGGACCCTGAAAGCAATTTAAGTTTGGTCTTACACCATCTGCAACCTCTCAGTCTTCAGAAGCTTTGAATCAGCACTGCACCACCTTGCCATACATTGGGCACAAGTATAAAAATAGAGAGAAAAATCAAACCATAACTCTGGACTCTATCCAGGGTCTTGTCTTGAAGTTAAAGTCGTAGAAAATGTCTCTCTTCTGCAAAATGAAGGAGTGATCATGCCCTTGCCCATGTGCGACCTCTGCAGTCTCTTCAGGGTTGTCCTGCTCCACTATAAACTCCCTGCCCCCAAATCATGACCCTGCTGGTCTTTGTGATGTTCTTCCCCTCTGCCTTTAAAAGTATCTCCTCACTCCCTTCAGTTTAGTCAAACATCTTCAATGCTTCCCTTTTATTCCAATTACCCATCAACAGCTATAGCTGATTCGTAAGTGTCTCGTCTCCAGCAAACAGTACAGGACAACTAAACACCATCACAAAGGGAAAGACTGGTAAGGGGAACTTCAGCAAAATTAAGAGCTGCTGTTCATCCAAAAGGAACTCTAAGACAGTAAAAATGCTGCAAGTATATGTTTCCATTACATAAATGTGACAAAGAACTTAAATTCTGAATTTTTAAATATCTACTTTATATTAATAAGAAAGGACAGCTTGTTTCTTTGTTTTTTTAAATAGGTAATAAACTTCAAGGTGACTCAGTGACAAAGAATCCCCTTGCCAATGCAGGAGACATAAGAGACATGAGTTCTATCCCAGAGTAGGGAAGTTCCTCTGGAATAGGAAATGGCAACCCACACCAATATTCTTGTCTGGAATATCCCATGGACACCAGAGTCTTGAGGGCTACAGTCCCTGGGGTCACAAGAATTGGATATGACTTAGAAATTAAACAACAACTGAGCTACTGAGCACAACCTCTGAGAAAATGACTCAGAGGCAGGTAAATCAGAAGAACTGGTTTCCACATAAAAATCCCAGGTTGAACTTTACCAGGTTACTTAACTTCTCTGTTCCTCAGTTTTTTCATCTGTAAAATGTGGACCACCTTTGCCTCAGAGGGTTATTTTGAAGATTTCAATGAAAAGATGAACTTAATGTGCTAAGATACTGGGCCTTGTACATGGAGAATGTTTAATAAATGTACTTAAAAACAAGCTCTTTAGTGCTTTTATTTAAATTATAATGGATAAAGGTTGGGGTTCCCAGGTGGTGCTAGTGGTAAAGAACCCAGCTGCCAATGCAGGAGATCTAAGAGGCACAGGTTCTAGCCCTATGTTTGTAAGATCTCATAGAGGAGGGCATGGCAACCCACTCCAGTATTCTTCCCTGGAGAATCCTATGGACAGAGAAACTTGGCGGGCTATTGTCCACAGGGTCAAAAGAGTCACATACAAGTGAAGTGACTTAACGTGGCACAGCATAGATAAAGGACAGAATATATATTTTTACTCATAGCAATATTTTTCACTGCCTCCAATATTGTGCCTGTAATACAGAAATCATTCAATAAATGAATGAGTGAATGAGTATATTTAAACATTTTGAAACCCAACAAGTAACCAACATACACAAGGTTTCCCTGGCTTCTAACGTTTCTTCAGTTCAGTTCAGTCACTCAGTAGTGTCTGACTCTTTGCGATCCCATGTATCGCAGCACGCCAGGCCTCTCTGTCCATCACCAACTCCCAGAGTTCACTCAGACTCACGTCCATCAAGTCGGTGATGCCATCCAGCCATCTCATCCTCTGTCGTCCCCTTCTCCTCCTGCCCCCAATCTCTCCCAGCATCAGAATCTTTTCCAATGAGTCAACTCTTCTCATGAGGTGGCCAAAGTACTAGAGTTTCAGCTTTAGCATCATTCCTTCCCAAAAACACCCAGGACTGATCTCCTTCAGAATGGACTGGTTGGATCTCCTTGCAGTCCATGGGACTCTCAAGAGTCTTCTCCAACACCACAGTTCAAAAGCCTCAATTCTTCGGCGCTCAGCCTTCTTCACAGTCCAACTCTCACATCCATACATGACTACTGGACAAACAGTGGCTCAAAAATGAAGAAATTTATGTTAGAAATGTGTGCTAATACACATAACTCTATCTCAACAAAAGAGTCAAAACTGCTTATTAATTTACAGTGAAGCCATAATACCAATCTGGAAAACCAAACATATGGCTGCAGCGAAATTTTCTAGAACACCCATACACACAAAGAATCCTGAAGTTTCTTTAGCAAAATGGAGCCATCTAGAGGCCAAATCAATTTACCATAAAACAAAACTCACTTTTGAATTGGTCATCACAGAACAGGAAGGATTTTTCATTAATTTCTTATTACTTTTATATTTATATTTTTGTTATTCTCATTCTTTCTCCCAAATATATTGCTCTAGTTCTAAAGCACACGCAAAACACAACGAGGTATTTCTCCCTCCACCACCAGCTTGTGCCACCATCACTTCTCCTTGGATCAGTGCAATAATCTAACCAGTCCCCTGCTTCTGCCACACCAGTCGATGCACAACAGTCAGAGCAATGCTTTCAAAGCAAATTATATGCCCATTATATATAAATTAATGAATGTCTAAGGTTATACATGATTTCAACTACTGGTGTTAAATTGATTTTTTTTTTAAGACATTGCACCTGTTCTGTGAAAAAAAAAAAACACGGAAAAACGTATGGAAAAATCATTATATACACTATAATAAAGATTAAGATGAGAAAGAATAATAAAGATTAAGATGAGAAGTAATGAGAAGAATTAAACAACTAACTTCCTTAAAAATGACAGAGCATTGCATTCATTTAATATTTTAGCTTACATTGATTATCATTGCCTGAAGTAAATATTGCATCTGTGGCTGAAAAGTGAAGATTTTCTAATCACATAATTCATTCTGCGTTTTGCTAGCTGTCATTCTTCTCGAAAAAAGAAACTTTCTTTCCTTCAAATTTTGCTTTTTATTATCATTATGGACTCAAGCATTTAAAAATATTAAGTTAAATAAATTCTGTAACTGTCATTATACGTTTGAAAATTGAAATACACCAACCATCTAGAATCTAATCGTGAGGAAGCATTCAGACAGATCCAAATCATCAGGCATTCTTTAAAGTCACTGCTCCAGATTCTTCAAAAGATCAGTGTCCTAGGACCAAAAGAGAAAGGGCTACTGTTTTAAATTAAATAAGCTTTAAAAGACATGATAAAGAAAATACAATGCTGAACCATTGATTGAATACTGAAAAAAAAAAGCTATAAAAGTCATTGTTAGGACAATTGTGGATATTTGAAAATAGGTTATATGTTAGATAAAACTATGGTATCTTTAAAAATAAATGACAGAGCATTCAAGCTGGTTCCTGAAGGACAAGCAGACTTGCATCTTTATAGTCAAATATTTAGAATCGTAGGAATAAAGCAAAACTGTCATTTATCTGGGCTTGACTACTACCAGACACAGTGCAAAGTGCTTACACACACGACCTCACTTAATCCTTACAAATACTCAAAAAAGTAGGCGTGCTATCTCATTTTGCAAAGGCAAAAGCAGAGAGTTAGCAGGGTTAGGTAAATTTGCCTAGGTATACACAACAGTGGATCTGAGAGCTGAATCCAGCCCGTTATGGGAGACTGCACTCTAAGAACTAGACAATACTCCCTCTATGAAAGGCAGAGACAGAGATCCTGGTGACAAAGCTACTGAAACAAGAAGATTATCACTATCTTTTGGGAAGCCCTTTCATTGGCCAGAGTCCTAGAGCTTTAAGATGACTGTGATTATTTAAGTGAATGTCCTGCCAATCCCTGGCAAAAAAAATGAATTTTGACATTGAAAATACACGTACACACACAGAGAGATGCAGCTGCTACATGAGACTCTGAAAGTAAGAGGCTATAAGCAGAACATAAGCATCCATAGAGGCAAGTGCTATGTCTTGTGATCGCCGTGTACCCAGTGCATTTAGAGAATGCTGAATAAAGGAACAGATGAATGGAGACTCTGACAGCATTATAAATATCTGATTACAAGCTAAAAGGTAAGTGTAGGACAACAGATTGCACAGCAGATTGTATGTGGTGCCCAAAAGTTGACAGCTTTTAATTTCAAGGAGTTGAGCCTTAAAAAGACAACTGAGCAAGGATTTGGAACTGGCTAACCCCATGTCCAAGGTCAGGGGCAGCCGGGAGAAGCCACCTCGAGCGCGAGGCCAGGGGTGGTGACCCTGAGGAGCCACCCCGAGCCCGAGGCTAGGGACGGCAGCTGGGAGGAGCCATCCACGCCTGAGGCCAGGGCCCGCAGCCAGGAGGAGCAACAAGACGAGCAGTGGCTGCGCAGGCGCAGGAGGACCTAGAGAGCTATCCCATGTTGAAGGTCAGGAACGGTGGCGGTAAGGAGATACCTCTCATCCAAGGTAAGGAGCAGCAGCTGTGCTTTGCTGGAGCAGCCATGAAGACATACCCCCACATCCAAGGTAAGAGAAACGCAAGTAAGATGGTAGGTGTTGCAAGAGGGCATCAGAGGGCAGACACACTGAAACCATACTCACAGAAAACTAGTCAATCTAATCACACTAGGACCACAGCCATGTGTAACTCAATGAAACCAAGCCATGCCTGCGGGGTAACCCAAGACGGGCGGGTCATGGTGGAGAGGTCTGACAGAATGTGGTCCACTGGACAAGGAAATGGTGAGCCACTTCAGTATTCTTGCCTTGAGAATCCCATGAACAGTATGAAAAGGCAATATGATAGGATACTGAAAGAGGAACTCCCTAGGTCAGTAGGTGCCCAAAATGCTACTGGAGATCAGAGGAGAAATAACTACAGAAAGAATGAAGGGATGGAGCCAAAGCAAAAAGAATACCCAGTTGTGGATGTGACTGGTGATAGAAGCAAGATCTGATGCTGTAAAGAGCAATATTGCATAGGAACCTGGAATATTAGGTCTATGTATCAAGGCAAATTGGAAGTGGTCAAACAGGAGATGGCAAGGGTGAACGTCGACATTCTAGGAATCAGCGAACTAAAACGGACTGGAATGGGTGAATTTAACTCAGATGACCATTATATCTACTACTGAGGGCAGGAATCCCTCAGAAGAAATGGAGTAGCCATCATGGTCAACAAAACAGTCCGAAATGCAGTACTTGGATGCAATCTCAAAAATGACAGAATGATCTCTGTTCATCTCCAAGGCAAACCATTCAATATCACAGTTATCCAAGTCTATGCCCCAACCAGTAATGCTGAAGAAGCTGAAGGTGAATGGTTATATGAAGACCTACGAGACCTTTTAGAACGAACACCCAAAAAAGATGTCCTTTTCATTATAGGGGACTGGAATGCAAAAGTAGGAAGTCAAGAAACACCTGCAGTAACAGGCAAATTTGGCCTTGGAATGTGGAATGAAGCAGGGCAAAGGCTAATAGAGTTTTGCCAAGAAAATGCACTGGTCATAGCACACACCCTCTTCCAACAACACAAGAGAAGACTCTACACATGGACATCACCAGATGGTCAACACCGAAATCAGATTGATTATATTCATTGCAGCCAAAGATGGAGAAGCTCTATACAGTCAACAAAAACAAGACCAGGAGCTGGCTGTGGCTCAGATCATGAACTCCTTATTGCCAAATTCAGACTTAAATTGAGGAAAGTAGGGAAAACTGCTAGACCTTTCAGGTATGACCTAAATCAATTCCCTTATGATTATACGGTGGAAGTGAGAAATAGATTTAAGGGCCTAGATCTGATATATAGAGTGCCTGATGAACTATGGAATGAAGTTCGTGACATTGTACAGGAGACAGGGATCAAGACCATCCCGATGGAAAAGAAATGCAAAAAAGGAAAATGGCTGTTTGGGGAGGCCTTACAAATAGCTGTGAAGAGAAGAGAGGTGAAAAGCAAAGGAGAAAAGGAAAGATATAGGCATCTGAATGCAGAGTTCCAAAGAATAGCAAAAAGCGATAAGAAAGCCTTCTTCAGCAATCAATGCAAAGAAATAGAGGAAAACAACAGAATGGGAAAGACTAGAGATCTCTTCAAGAAAATTAGAGATACAAAGGGAACATTTCATGCAAAGATGGGCTCGATAAAGGACAGAAATGGTATGGACCTAACAGAAGCAGAAGATATTAAGAAGTGGCAATAATACACAGAAGAACTGTACAAAAAAGATCTTCATGACCCAGATAGTCATGATGATGTGATAACTAATCTAGAACCAGACATCTTGGAATGTGAAGTAAAGTGGGCCTTAGAAAGCATCACTACGAACAAAGCTAATGGAGGTGATGGAATTCCAATTGAGCTGTTTCAAATCCTGAAAGATGATGCTGTGAAAGTGCTGCACTCAATATGCCAGCACATTTGGAAAACTCAGCAGTGGCCACAGGACTGGAAAAGATCAGTTTTCATTCCAATTCCAAAGAAAGGCAATGCCAAAGAATGTTCAAACTACTGCACAATTGCACTCATCTCAAAAGCTAACAAAGTAATGCTCAAAATTCTCCAAGCCAGGCTTCAGCAATACATGAACCGTGAACTCCCTGACTTTCAAGCTGGTTTTAGAAAAGGCAGAGGAATCAGAGATCAAATTGCCAACATCTGCTGGATCATGGAAAAAGCAAGAGAGTTCCAGAAAAACATCTATTTCTGCTTTATTGACTATGCCAAAGCTTTGACTGTGTGGATCATAATAAACTGTGGAAAATTCTTCAAGAAATGGGAATACTAGACCACCTGACCTGCCTCTTGAGAAACCTATATGCAGGTCAGAAAGCAACAGTTAGAACTGGACATGGAACAACAGACAGGTTCCAAATAGAAAAAGAAGTACATCAAAGCTGTATATTGTCACCCTGCTTATTTAACTTATATGCAGAGTACATCATGAGAAACGCTGGACTGGAAGAAACACAAGCTGGAATCAAGATTGCTGGGAGAAATATCAATCACCTCAGATATGCAGATGACACCACCCTTATGGCAGAAAGTGAAGAGGAACTAAAAAGCCTCTGGATGAAAGTGAAAGAGGAGATGAAAAAGTTGGTCTAAAGCTCAACATTCAGAAAACAAAGATCATGGCATCCAGTCCCATCACATCATGGGAAATAGATGCGGAAACGGTGGAAACAGTGTCAGACTTTATTTTTTTGGGCTCCAGAATCACTGCAGATGGTGACTGCAGCCATGAAATTAAAAGACGCTTACTCCTTGGAAGAAAAGTTATGACCAACCTAGATAGCATATTCAAAAGCAGAGGCATTACTTTGCCGACTAAGGTCCGTCTAGTCAAGGCTATGGTTTTTCCTGTGGTCATGTCTGGATGTGAGAGTTGGACTGTGAAGAAGGCTGAGCGCTGAAGAATTGATGCTTTTGAACTGTGGTGTTGGAGAAGACTCTTGAGAGTCCCTTGGACTGCAAGGAGATCCAACCAGTCCATTCTAAAGATCAGTCCTGGGTGTTCTTTGGAAGGAATGATGCTAAAGCTGAAGCTCCAGTACTTTGGCCACCTCATGAGAAGAGTTGACTCATTGGAAAAAACTCTGATGCTGGGAGGGATTGGGGGCAGGAGGAGAAGGGGACGACAGAGGATGAGATGGCTGGATGGCATCACTGACTCAATGGACGTGAGTCTGAGGGAACTCCGGGAGATGGTGATGACCAGGGAGGCCTGGCGTGCTGCGATTCATGGGGTCGCAAAGCGTCAGACACAACTGAGCGACTGAACTGAACTGAAGTCAAGTTGTAGATTGGGTAAGTCTTGTTCATTTTAAGCCTAGTTTTATAACCTTGAAAGTGAAAGTGTGAAACTGTTAGTCACGCAGTCATGTCTGACTCTTTTTGACCCCATGGACTGTAGCCCTCCAGGCTCCTCTGTCCATGGAGATTCTCCAGTCAAGAATACTGGAGAGTGTTGCCATGCCCTCCTCCAGGAGATCTTTACAATCCAGGTTTCAAACCCAGGTCTCCCACACTGCAGGCAGATTCATTCCCATCGGAGCCACCAGGGAAGCTTAAGTAATGTGCCCAAGCTTAAGAAACACCAGACTCAATGCCTCAAAAAACGTCATCAAGACATTGCCTGTCTCTCTAGGCTTGCTTCAGATTTCTCTGCATCTGGCTTCATTCTCAGATAAGTTCCCATTTGGATTCAGCTACATGGGTTTCCAGCAGCTTGAAACTCATATTCTATTAGATTAGCAAGCCTGGTGGATAAAGAAACTCTTTCCCAATCATTCTATCTAAAAAATTCTTGGATTTCCCCTATTTGTCCTGCTTGTGTCATTTCAGACCAGTTCAGTTCAGTCACTCAGTCATGTCCAATTCTTTGTGACCCCATGCACTGCAGCTAACCAGGCCTCCCGGTCCATCACTAACTCCTGGAGTTTAATCAAACTCATATCCATTGAGTCAGTGATGCCATCCAGCCATCTCATCCTCTGTCATCCCCTTCTCCTCCCACCTTCAATCTTTCCCAGCATCAGTGTCTTTTCAAATGAGTCAGCTCTTCGCATCAGGTGGCCAAAGTATAGGAGTTTGAGCTTTAGCATCAGTCCTTCTGATGAACATCCAGAATGATTTCCTTTAGGATGGACTGGTTGGATCTCCTTGCAGTCCAAGGGACTCTCAAGAGTCTTCTCCAACACCACAGTTCAAAAACATCAATTCTTCGGTGCTCAGCTTTCTTTATACTCCAACTCTCACATCCATACATGACTACTGGAAAAATCATAGCCTTGACTAGACAGAGCTTTGTTGGCAAAGTAATGTCTCTGCTTTTTACTATGCTGTCTATGTTGGTCATAACTTTCCTTCCAAGGAGTAACTGTCTCTTTATTTCATGGCTACAGTAAATATCTGCAGTGATTTTCAAGCCTCCAAAAATAGTCAGCCACTGTTTCTACTGCTTCACCATCTATTTGCCATGAAGCGATGGGACCAGATGCCATGATCTTAGTTTTCTGAATGTTGAGTTTTAAGCCAACTTTTTCACTCTCTTCTTTCACTTTCATCAAGAGGCTCTTTAGTTCTTCTTCACTTTCTGCCGTAAAAGGTGGTGTCATCTGCATATCTGAGGTGATTGATATTTCTCCCAGCAATCTTGATTCCAGCTTGTGCTTCATCCAGCCCAGCATTTCTCATGATGTACTCTGCATATAAGTTAAATAAACACAGTGACAATATATAGCCTTGACATACTCCTTTTCCTATTTGGAACCAGTCTGTTCCATGTCCAGTTCTAACTGTTGCTTCTTGACCTGCATACAGATTTCTCAAGAGGCAGGTCAGGTGGTCTAGTATTCCCATCTCTTGAAGAATTTTTCATTGTTTGTTGTGATCCACACAGTCAAAGGCTTTGGTGTAGTCAATAAAGCAGAAATAGACATTTTTCTGGAATTCTCTTGCTTTTTAGATGATTCAGTGGATGTTGGCAATTTCATCTCTGGTTCCTTTGCCTTTTGTAAATCCAACTTGAATATCTGGAAGTTCACGGTTCACGTATTATTGAAGGCTGGCCTGGAGAATTTTGAGCATTACTTTGCTAGTGTGTGAGATGAGTGCAATTGTGCAGTACTTGAGCATTCTTTGACATTGCCTTTCTTTGGGATTGGAATGAAAGCTGATCTTTTCCAGTCCTGTGGCCCCTGCTGAGTTTTCCAAATTTGCTAGCATATTGAGTGCAGCACTTTCACAGCATCATCTTTTAGGATTTGAAATAGTTCAACTGGAATTCCATCACCTCTACTAGCTTTGTTCATAGTGATACTTCCTAAGGCCCCCTTGACTTCACATTCCAGGATGTCTGGCTGTAGGCAAGTGATCATACCATCATGATTATCTGGGTCATGAAGATCTTCTTTGTATAGTTCTTCTGTGTATTCTTGCCACCTTTTCTTAATATCTTCAGCTTCTTCAGGTCCATACCATTTCTGTCCTTTATTAAGCCCGTCTTTGCATGAAATGATCCTTTGGTATCTCTAATTTTCTTGAAAAGATCTCTAGTATTTCCCATTCTGTTGTTTTCCTCTATTTCTTTGCATTGATTGCTGAGGAAGCCTGTCTTATCTCTCCGTGCTAATCTTTGGAATTCTGCATTCAAATGGGTGTATCTTTCCTTTTCTCCTTTGCTTTTTGCTTCTCTTATTTTCACAGCTATTTGTAAGGTCTCCTCAGACAGCGATTTGGCTTCTTTACATTTCTTTTTCTTGGTGATGGTCTTGCTACCTGTCTCCTGTACAATGGCATGAACCTCTGTCCATAGTTCAAATTCCCAGTCCTATAAGTTCTGGCAGCTCTATGGTGGGGTTAATGGTGACCTTCTCCAAAAGGGCTTATGCCATACCCACATCTGCTGCACACAGAACATGTCCCTGCGGCAGACCATCACCCACCCATACCTCCCCAGGAGATGCTCAAACACACTTCTGTCTCAGTCACTGTGGGGTCCCTGGGTCCTGGGGCTCACAAGGTTTGTTTGAGCCCTCTGAGTGTCTCTGGTGGAATGGCGGTTGATTCTAAACATGAATTCACCCCTCCTACCGTCCTGCTGGGGCTTCTTGTGTCATTTTCCCATCCCTAAACCAATAACAACGTGAAGAAAGTGAAAGGAACTAAAAAGCTTCTTGATGAAAGTGAAAGAGGAAGGTGAAAAAGTTGACTTAAAGCTCAACATTCAGAAAACAAAGATCATAGCATCTGATCCCATCATTTCATGGGAAATAGGTGGGGAAACAGTGGAAACAGTGTCAGACTTTATTTTGAGGGGGGCTCCAGTGTTCTTGCCTAGAGAATCCCAGGGACAGGGGAGCTTGGTGGGCTACCGTCTATGGGGTCGCACAGAGTCAGACATGACTGAAGTGACTTAGCAGCTTAGCAGCCAAAATCTCTGTAGTTGGTGATTGCAGCCATGAAATTAAAAGATGCTTACTCCTTGGAAGAAAAGTTATGACCGACCTAGATAGCATATTCAAAAGCAGAGACATTACTTTGCCAACAAAGGTCCATCTAGTCAGGGCTATGGTTTTTCCAGTAGTCATGTATGGATGTGAGAGTTGGACTGTGAAGAAAGTTGAGCACCGAAGAATTGATGCTTTTGAACTGTGGTGTTGGAGAAGACTCTTGAGAGTCCCTTGGACTGCAAGGAGATCCAACCAGTCCATTCTAAAGGAGATAAGCCCTGGGTCTTCTTGGGAAGGAATGATGCTAAAGCTGAAACTCTAGTACTTTGGCCACCTCATGAGAAGAGTTGACTCATTGGAAAAGACTCTGATGCTGGGAGAGATTGGGGGCAGGAGGAGAAGGGGACAACAGAGGATGAGATGGCTGGATGGCATCACCGATTTGATGGATGTGTTTGAGTGAACTCCGAGAGTTGCTGATGGACAGGGAGGCCTGGCATGCTACAATTCATGGAGTTGCAAAGAGTCGGACACGACTGAGCAACTGAACTGAACTGAAACCAATAACTGTGGCCAAGATGATGCATCCATTGCTCTGATTGCTCAGGATTAAGACATGTACTTGTCTCTGAAGTCCAAGGATGGGATCACCACTGCCCAAACAATACAGACTGAGAGTTGAAGAGAAGCAATCCTCTAAATAAAACTTACCTAAATGAAACAAAACAAGAGATGCTGAATTTTTTAAAAAAATACTCAATAATTGAAAACAAGATATGAATGGTAGAAGCTGAAAATGCAGAAAAGCATGTTGAATGTGACCTGACAAGGACTGAACCCTGACTAAATGGGTGGGGAGGGATAGGAGCGGAAGAGGTCTTAATGTCTGTTTTGAGGTGTTAGACCACAAAACAGACCACAAAACAGACATTAAGCATTGCATTAAGGAGGGGTTTGACCAAGTTGTAATTTGATGGTAATGCTATGAAAGGGCATCATTCATCCTTTAATTGTGGGTGACTGAGTGAATGCATAGGTGCATGAAAAAAGAAACAAAAGAATAAGCAAGTGTAGAACAATTTTTTTAATTTATTCATTTTTTTAATTGAAGGATAATTGCTTTATAGAATTTTGTTGTTTTCTGTCAAACCTCAATTTGAATCAGCCATAGATACACATATATCCCCTAAGGTAGGCATTATTTTATCCTATTTAACAATTAAGGAAAATGAAGTACAGAGGCTGAATAGCCTAGTTAAGTCAGCAAGAGAGAGCAACTGAGAATTTTAGAGTTATTAATGCTCAGGCACAGGTAGAGATGCTAGGGCTCAAGGAAACTGGAAGAACTGTAGGACACTGTGTTTGCCTACAGGGTCCTTAACGCAAAAGCCCACAGGAAAATCTGAGATTCCTCCACATTAAGACACCAAAACGCAAAGTGATACCTTGAAGAGAGAAGTCTGAGAAGCTACCACATCTGATCATCCCAGCCACAAAGTAGGAGCTGAAAGAAATGTCTGAGAAACCATCCCCTGGGATTAACAGTCTTTCTTCCTCTCTGCTGCTGCTAAGTCGCTTCAGTCGTGTCCAACTTTGTGCAACCCCATAGACGGCAGCCCACCAGGCTCCCCCATCCCTAGGATTCTCCAGGCAAGAACACTGGAGTGGGTTGCCATTTCCTTCTCCAATGCACGAAAGTGAAAAGTGAAAGTGAAGTCGCTCAGTCGTGTCCGACTCTTAGCGACCCCATGGACTGCAGCCCACCAGGCTCCTCCGCCCATGGGATTTTCCAGGCAAGAGTACTGGAGTGGGGTGCCATTGCCATCTCTGTTCTTCTTCTCTACCTTCAAAGTATTGTTCAAATACCTATCATCGGAAAATCCTACCTCGTAACTACCATGTAAAGAAATTCAGCTCATATATGCTTCTTGAATGCAGATAAAACTGTAGAAATGAGTAACAACACTGCTAAGCTGACAACCAAAATCCAGCACAACTACTTTAGGGAAATGTCAGTCCTGTGACCATTGGCACCATATGTGGCCCTGTAATTATGGAATCACATTTGAACTTAACCACACTAGTTTACTATATTTCTCCCTGTTGAACTGATGTTCCAAGCAAGGCACAAGAACTCATCCAAAATCCCCATTATCAAACTATGTCTTCCTAAAAAGTTATCCATCCAAAGATATATAGTTACCACTGAGATCAGCATATATTTAAATGTTGCTCCTGCTCTGTTTTACACAGTGAAGCAAGCCCTGTTTCACACTCGCATTTGCAATCTGGAGTTTATGAATCAGAAAATAATTTATTAATGGTATTAGAATATTCAAATAATTTAAAATGTAAGTTGTTCTAAAATAAAATAGTGGTATATAATAGTGAATAATTTTTAATCCTAAACTTCAAAATTATGATGAGTACTTTCACAATAGAAACATAGCTAAATTCTGAACTCTTAAATATTTTATTAGACAAGGGTTCTTGGGCAAATTATTTCATCTGTCTTGGCCTCTATCCCCCATTTATAAAACAGTGACAATAACATACCCTTTATTTTGGAGATTAAATGAGATAGCATACGTGAAAGCACCTAGGTGACACATGTAAAATTAACCAAGTCATGTAAAACTAACTAAACAAATGTGAAATTCTTTTTTAAAATTAAAGGAAAACAATGGTCCATGCTTTAAATAAAAGAACACACACATACACACATACAAATCAAAAAACAAAAAACTTACTTAGGCTTCCACTCCATTACAATTCTAAATTATCCTCATACTGTTACTTAAGTTAATATAATTATGTGCAAGGAAAGGAAGAGGCATTTACTAAGCATATAATGCATAAAAACATGACCTCCGCTAATTCACTGGACCCTGAAAGCAATTTAAGTTTGGTCTTACACCATCTGCAACCTCTCAGTCTTCAGAAGCTTTGAATCAGCACTGCACCACCTTGCCATACATTGGGCACAAGTATAAAAATAGAGAGAAAAATCAAACCATAACTCTGGACTCTATCCAGGGTCTTGTCTTGAAGTTAAAGTCGTAGAAAATGTCTCTCTTCTGCAAAATGAAGGAGTGATCATGCCCTTGCCCATGTGCGACCTCTGCAGTCTCTTCAGGGTTGTCCTGCTCCACTATAAACTCCCTGCCCCCAAATCATGACCCTGCTGGTCTTTGTGATGTTCTTCCCCTCTGCCTTTAAAAGTATCTCCTCACTCCCTTCAGTTTAGTCAAACATCTTCAATGCTTCCCTTTTATTCCAATTACCCATCAACAGCTATAGCTGATTCGTAAGTGTCTCGTCTCCAGCAAACAGTACAGGACAACTAAACACTATCACAAAGGGAAATATTGGTAAGGGGAACTTCAGCAAAGTTAAGAGCTTCTGTGCATCCAAAAGTAACTCTAAGACAGTAAAAATGCTGCAAGTATATGTTTCCATTACATAAATGTGACAAAGAACTTAAATTCTGAATTTTTAAATATCTACTTTATATTAATAAGAAAGGACAGCTCATTTGTTTTGTTTTTTAAAATAGGTAAAAAATTTCAAGGTGGCTCAGTGACAAAGAACCCCCTTGCCAATGCAGGATACATAAGAGACATGAATTCTATCCCAGAGTAGGGAAGTTCCTCTGGAATAGGAAATGGCAACCCACACCAATATTCTTGTCTGGAATATCCCATGGACAGAGGAGCCTGGTGTTCTACAGTCCATAGGGGCACAAAGATTCAGACAGGACTGAGTGACTGAGCAAAATCTTAAACAGATAGTTCTTAAAGGAGGAAATCTAAATGACAAAAAAGCACATGAAAAGATGCTCAGTATCACCAGGCATTAGAGAAAAGCTACTCAAATCACAGTGAGAATGTTCTACACACCCTTTAAAATGTCTAAAAGTTTAAAATACGAAAGGATGGATCAGTGTTAGAGAGTATGGGGAAATGGAACTCTCTTATCTTGCTGGTGGTAGTGGAAACTGGTACTGTAGAAACTATGTGATGCTCTCTACTAAATCTGAATAGACACATATTCTGTGACCCAGCAATTCCTCTCTTTGGTATATTCCCATAGAAATGCACGTGTTCATATAAGAGGAAAGGGTATACTTAAGGTTATTCAAAGTATTCATTGTGGTAGTCAAAAATGAGAAAGAATGCAACACACAAAAACATTGGAAAATAAACCTGTGGTGGTAGATTCATACGATAGACAATCAAATAACAATACAAAGGAGTAAACTACTGCTACACACAGTGGCATGGATGAATTTCTCCAGCTTAAAACTGATCGACAATATATGTTCCATGATTCTGTTTTTAAAAAGTTCAAAGAGGGGGAAAAACTAGTCTAGGATAATAAGAAGCCAACAGAGTGGTTACACTGGGTGGAGGAAGGGGCTGACCGGGCGAGATGTGGGCATGATTGCATGGTGCTGGCCTTGTTCTCTATTTTTATCTGGAGTATCACTTGGGTGTTACACAAATATGTCCATTTTTTATAAAAGCTAATCACGTTGTAACTTGAGATTTGTTCAGTTTACCAAATTTAGTTTATACATCCATAAACTCAAAAAAATCCACATCCTTCTTCATATCTCTAATTAAGATTCAAGAATTCCATATAACCACCTCTTACTTTATAGAATAAACTTGTAAGTATGAGTGGAATTCACCCCATACACAGACGACATTTTCATACTTCCTTCCTACTCACCGGACCACCTTTTTCCAAAAACATACTTATAAGCTGAATTGTCTGCAATCCAGTTTTCTCAAGTCAGGGGTTTGTGGAATCATCAGGTACAGAAATGGAAAGCAAGAGGTCAAGAGTTTCTAATTATACAGATTATTTACTACACATTAAGCAATGTGGTAAGGACTTCGGGTGTACTCCTTCATTTAATCCTCACAGCAAACACCTGAAATAAATGCTGCTGGTATTCCCATTTTAAAGGCCAAGGAAACTGAGATAGAGAAATGTTAAGTATCTTATCTAGGTCCCAATAGCTGACAAGTAGCTAGAATCAGGATTTAAACACAAATATGTCAACTTACTGAAAGGTTGTTGCTGAACCATGAAATATACCAGGATTCTTGGCCTCCAGAGAAGAATTTAATCCAGGGCCAGGGACAAGGCTTGATTGCTCAGAGCTTTTGGGTAACAAAGTTTCATTAAAGTATAAAAGAGATAGAGAAAGCTTCTGACATAGACATCAGAAGGGGGCATAAGGAGTGCCCCCCTGCTAGTCTTTAGCTGGATATTATATAGCTACCAGCAGTCTGCTAATTAGAGAAAGGAAATGTCTCAAAACTCAGAGACTGGCACCAGGCCCCTTACCCACAATATGCATTTTGAGATAACTTTGGCACCAGTTGAGTCATCCTGGGTCATAAAACGATTGACATGAATCTTGAAGAAGGGCAGGTTTCCAAGTAAATATAGAGTTTCATTAACATAGATTAGGAGAACAATACTGGTTTGTCAAGTGGGTTCTGAGTCTTAGGCGGAACCTGTCTTGAAGACAGAGTTTAGGGTAAACATTAACATAGCTTAAAACAAACATTTCCATAAGAAAAATGCATTGGTTAGCTCAAGGTTTGAGAAAAGTTAAGTTCAGGTGGAACCTGGTGTCATTATGGCAACACAGAATTTTAAGAGAAATCTCTTTTTAAATTTGTATAGAGAAGGGGAAAAAATATAACACTAGTTTGTGTCCTCCTGCCGCTTAAGAGAGAGAGGTAAAAAAATGTCTGACACTTGCAGCCTATTTCCTGCGTTTGGAGACCCCTGGCCTTCCTGCCTGTTACCCTCTCATTCCCATGTCAACTTTGTGGACACTTGCCTACCCTACGCACCTTCTTGGAGGCAATGAGACAGAGGAAGTAGGAGATAAATTCTCTCCTCGCTGGATGCCCAGGGAAGAACTTCACAGTTAGGAAATAGGTAGAAAATGGTAAAGATACTTCATCTTCAGAGCTCCATTCTGGCCAGAACCACATAGTCTTAAGACTGGAGGTGTCCTCCTTGTGAGAGGCATTTATGAATAATAAAATAGAATGCACAGGCTTTGGAGAATGGGAGATTTCAGAAGTCTCCCTCGCATATGCTCTTGAATAAGTCTGTTTCTTTATCCATAAAATGAAGACAACCTATCTTTTTTATAAAGTTATTGAGTGAAAGGAAACATTGGTTATCTTAAACCATTGCAATTTGGGGAGTTTTGTTGGTTTGCCACATGAAGGAGAGTGTATATAGTCTAATAACAGTTTCCTTTCTCTTCTCTCTACTAATCCAACAACAGTCCTAGAATGTATTGCAGAGAGATGATCAGCTCAGAGACCACCTAGTTTTTAAGGTAAAGTCTTTTCCTACCTTCTCCACTGTACAAACTGTCCCAAATTCCTTTTCTCCTTCTTTCTTATGTGACCTAATCTGGGCAACCTGGAAGAAAATTCAAGTATCTTTATTTTTCTCTTTTTTAAATTTAGAACTAAAACTAAATTGCTGAATGTCTGCTTCCTTCCATCCGGACTTTATTTTGATCCTTTTCAGCAAATGAGACTCAAATAGTCATAGCTACCACTTCAGCATCACCTTCTTTAGGACAGGTCTAAATCTCCAATCTTACTTTGTCGCTCTTTCCATTCTTTTTTCCCCCACAATTTGCTGGCATCATCCACCTAGTTTCCCAAAATTAAGGTCCTCAGTTACCTTTCATTTTCTTCTCCCCTTCAACCCAATACATTGTTTCAAGATTGATTGCATTTAGCCCTCTACATTTTGAGTCACTCAGTCCTGTCAGGCTCTTTTTGATCCCTTGGACTGCATCCACCTAGATCCCTTGGACTGGAGCCACCTATAGGCTCCTCTCTCCTATTCCCAGGCAAGAATACTAAAGTGGGTACCCATTTCCTCCTTCCTGAGATCATCCCTGACCCATGGATCAAACCTACGTATCCTGCATTGGCAGGCAGATTCTTTACCACTTCATCACCTAGGAAGCCCTTAGTTTAGCCCCCTGCCTCAAAGCTTACCTACCACTGGTAAGATGAGAGAGCTGGAACTTTTTACTCTTAAATTAGATGTATCATTTTCCCAACTGCTCCCTCTGTTTCTCCTTCTTTCCCCTTGTTTAGAGAGTTCTCATCTACATTTCCTGTAGAACAAATTCCAAACTCCTTAAAAGACAGATCAGGCCTGACACTCTCTTGACCTTCCTTTCCAATTGCATCTAGCTCAATTCCTTTATCTCAGTCTATACTTCTGCCAACCTGACATTATCACCATTCGTTTTATGACCCTTTGTACAAGCTGCTCTTTCATCCTCTTCCCAATCCTGCCGCATCTGTCAAGCTCTTATGCATTCTTCAAAATACTGCTAAATGTAACTTCCTCTCCAACAGCGTTTTTTTTCCCCCCATTCCCAGCAGCCCAGTTCATTGATTCCTTCTCTGAGTTCCCACAACAACTGATATATTGAATTGTAATATCTTTTTCAGTTCCTGCCACTCCTCAGGAGCGAAATTGTGTTATCTTTATCTTTTTAACCTCCAGTGCTTGGCACTCTACCTGGCATAGACAGCTGTTATGAGGAGTAGAAAAGATATCTGAAGGAAAGCATATACAGCATGAATGAATGAATTACACAAAAGTAAAAGTTGCAAAAGAGAATGAGAATCTGATTTGGAGAAAGGACACTGCATTAAGAATCCCTAGACTTGAGCATCAGTCCATCTATGCCACTCACTAACCATGTGGCTATAAAGTTGTCGTTTTACCCCTCAGGTCTAGACCCAAGGATCTCCCACATCCCTTTCTACTCTAAGATACTATAGGGTTTGAAAGCGCTCAACAAGCTAACCTATGACCTAAGTCTCTGCATGTTGCAGGAGTTAATTCACAGGCTAATGAAGTTCCAGCGTACAAGAATCCCTCCTAACCGAGGTGAAGAGGAAAGAGCCACAGCACTTCTAAGCAACAGCTTTAAAAACAGAAGAAAAAGAAATATTGGCTCAGAAGCAAAACACAAAGGACACCCTCTGGATGTGGGACAAACCACATGAAGTAAGAGGAAATACTTTTTTTATGAGGAAATTCAAGCCAACCTCCCAAAACAAAACAAAATTCAGACAAATTAAAAGTCCATGCCAATGCAAAGCAGTTTCATTTAGGGGAAGGCAAATGGTGCGAGGTTCTTGACGAGCTGGACCCAGAAGCTCCACACACAAAATAGAGAGGAATTTTAACTTTGCTTGTGAGGTTTTGCTATTGTCAATTATGATATTTGTAATTAGCCTTTGCTGTCCTTTCTGGCCTGTGTTAAAACATTCTGTGGTTTCAAGAACAGGGATATGCTGGTTCATATCTTGGAAAGGGAAAGGGGGTGGCATTGAAAGGATGCAGAGGAGGAAGGATGATGAAAATATTATCTGTGCTGTCAGCATTAGGGAGAGCAAGGAAGAGGGAAAGTTAAAGTTTCATGGCAACCCAGGAAGAATCACCATGACAGCCTCGCTAAGATCAGGATATACACAGATTTCCCTTAGCGACATTTCTAGTAGTCAAGTCAACTGCTTGTATCTTTAGCAGCCCAAGTTTGCTAAACCTTGTTCTCTTATTCACTGTTAGCATGACTCAGTTATATCCTTTGCGCCTTCTTCTGCATGACTTTGAAGTTCTTCAAACTCATGTTATTTCCTCATGTATCTTGATCAGATATTTTCTGGAGAAGATCTGAACACTCCAATGGCAGCATTTCTTTGGACTACCAAAGCATTTATACAATGCCACTAAGAAGGCTTGCTGGCCACCCTGCAGGTTGCTCACGCTTGAGTCTCCACCCTGGTTTGGTCAGAGTAAAATGGCCAAAATGGTCAAATAAAACAATGTTGATGCTTACAAAAGAAACCCCTAGGAATGATATTTGGGGTGATGCAGGAACTCTCAAATTTGGCCTGTTCAGGACATAATCAAAGGGTCCATTTCCACAGTAGGGGACAGCTTTTCTTGTTTTAAACTGGAAGAAACTGCCAGCAACTCCAGAAAGCTCTGAACATATCTTCAGTGTTCAGCACTCACTCAGGTCAACAGAAGGCCACTTTGCAGTGAGCCTTCTCCATCAATCAGCTATATCAATTACCTTTCTGTTATCAGTTGACTAAGTTGTACTGTAGTCACAATGGACCCCCAAATCCAGTGACTTACAAAGGGTGATTTCTCTCTCATGTGTGTCCATGAGGGTTGGTTCTAGTCCTGCTCCATGTCTTCTTCCCTCCAGAAACTGAGCTGACAGCAGCCACTATCTGGACTCAACATTACAGTTTATCCAACACCATCCTAGTTTATGTCTATTGTTCCAAAGTAATTATTAATAGCATATCTTTTCACTCTCAATAGTTCATCTTATCACTTTCAAAAATGCCTGGTTTAGACAATAAATTATAAGTCATTTTGCTTTCTGGGTTGTTGATAATTTCCTGGTCAAAAGAGAGAGAGAGGGGTCACAAAACAACACAAGCTGGCTCTTGAAAGTTTCTGTTCAGAAATGATGCAAGTCACTTCTGCCCACATTTCACTGGCTAAAGCAAGTCTCATATCCACTCCTGGGTTCAGTAGGAGGAGAAAGGATAATTACCCCCAAAGAAAGGGAGACAGTATTTTGAATAAAATACAACCTTCCACAGTGAACAGTGGCAAACATAAAGAAAAAATGAAATTATATAAGTGGTTTGTCTAAGGCATGTGTGTGGAAGGGATGAAAGGGTAGAGTTTGAGTTACTACAACTGGAGTCCCCTATAATTTTATCAATTTCCTGGTCTCATTCAATACCCTTATTTTATGACATGAAAATAAAAACTGAAGCCCAAGAAGAAGAAGGAACTTGCCCAAGGTCCTGTAAGTAAGTGGACCAGTCAATAAACTGCTAGTTTGTGAATTAAGAATTATGGTGGAAAGAAAGGAAGTTTGGTGATAATTTAAGTCATATTTGTCTAAACATGAGCAGGGTTTCCCAGGTGGTGCAGTGGTAAAGAATGCACCTGCCAGTGCAGGAGATGCAGGAGCCACACTTTTGATCCCTGGGTTAGGAAGATCCCCTAGAGGATGGTGTGGTAACCCTATCCAGTATTCTTGCCGGGAAAAATCCCATGGATAGAGGAGCCTGGCGGGCTACAATCCATGAGGCTGCAAAGAGTCGGACATGACCGAGCATACACACACAAATATAAAGCAATACCAAGCCACTGAATTTGCACAGCATTAAAATAGGTGTAAAATCAATACAGCACAAAACACAGCAAATGAGATGTCCAACAACATGAGAAACTTTGTAAGGACTGGAACATAATCCTTTCTCTTTTACGAAGGATGACTCTGGAGAAAGTTCTCCCCTTATATTCAGACATTCATGGCATATGAGTCTCTCTTCCTTCTCATCACTAGGTGACAATCACTGACTCCTTCAGCTCCAGGGCCCAGCTGCCTAGAGATCAGTGGTTCCCAACCTTGGCTGCAAACCTCAACCTTGGTCCCCAGTGCTCTTCAAAGATTCTAATTCAGTCATTGGGAGAAGAGATCTTGAGGATTAGTACTAGGTAAACTCTCCCAAGTTACTCTAATATACATTCAAGATTGAGGATCTCTAACATAGGATTTTTTTATAATATTCCTTGGACCAGGATAATAGACATTATTTTGGGTAATAGTGAACAACTCTGTAAGGAGATTCACATACTACTTGTTATGGACTGAATGTGTCTCCCCAAAATTTGTATATCAAAGCCCTGACTACCAACAGGATGGTATTTATAGATGGAGCCTTTAGGTGGTAGATAGGGTTAGATGAGGTCATGAGAGTGGGGCCCCCATGAAGATGATCTAGAGCAAATGATTACTACCCTTCTAAGAGACACCAGAAGCCTCGCTTTCTCTCCCTTTCCACATCCCCACAAAAAAGAAATAATATGAACACAGAGAAGAATAATGACCATCTATAATCCAAGAGAAGAAGACTCAGAATGAAACCATATACTTGTACCTTGATCTTGGACTTCCTGGCCTCAAGAACATGAGAAATAAATATATTTTATTTAAGCCATCCAACCTGTAGCATTTTATTTTGGAAGCCCAATCTGACTAATATACACCAGTTCTCTTCAAAACTCCTCAGTCCTACTTCTCCCTACTAGCACTTTCCATACAATACAGATGCATACACACAAGCACTCATTTTGTTTCACCTTTTTGCTGTTAATGTATTTTTAACATATAAGTAACATGTAATTTATCATCCAAACCAGACACTTTTGAAAGTAAGAAGTTATATTAATACCATTTTCTTCTCATTGGTGAATTTAGTTTGAAGATTCAGGTGTCTCTCTGTTGAATATAAGGCTAGAGTTTAGGAGAACTTTGGTCTAGAGTTCGTTCTGCTACCTAACTGGCGTGGGCACTGGCTGAATCACTTCACCTCTCTGAATGTCACTTTCCCATCATAAATGAGAGAATCAATGCAGCCGATTTTGTAAGGTCTTCTTTTCCGGGGCAAGAGTCACACAACCATTCATAAGACAGAGGTTCTGATCCATTTTATAAAATTTATTAAGCTTACCCAAAATGCCAATATCTTGGACTCTCCTCTTCTCCCCAAATTTTTCAGTCATCCAAAAACTTCTAACAAGCAGCCAGGATTAAAAGCTGAGATATTTTACAATTTTTTTACCACTGAGGATACAGACTCAGTTGAAGTCATTTGCTCTAGATCACATACATCTCAAGCAGCAAAACCAGAGCACAGACTCTGGTGGTCCAGCTGCAAAATGCCTTCTACTATATGCAGTACAAGAACTCCCACACATTATCAGGTGCCTGGTACTGTTTCCAGAGCTTTGGCTGCTCATCTTGGAAAATTTCCTTGGCTGATCAATCACATTCACCTATCAGCTGCTGCAGGTGTCAAGCACAGAAACTGGTTTCACTGTGAAGCTGAGATGAGGATATTCTTTCATCTGAGCCCAGTAGGATATACTGATCTTCTATATCTGCAGTTGAAAGGAGAATAAGATGCACAGAGATTAATTATGAATTATAAACAGGAATGTTTATAGATATATAAATGCTCTGGCTTGCATTTCCACATAAAAACTTTTTGGTACACTCTATGGACATTCTGATTAATATTATATTCTTGACTGTTCTTCAATTACTGAAACACACAGATTTCTGTCTACATGTACTATTAACTGTCATCTGAGCTTCCCACTCAGTCCAGCTGATAATTATGCATTCTGGAAGCTGCCACAACCAATTAAACTGACAGGCTTCACTGATTTGGGTAGAAATGAAGGCTGTTTGAATCTGTTTTTGTGATATCTCAGTATAGCTGGGTATGGCATAAGCCCTCTTGGAGGAGGTCACCATTAACCCCACCATAGAACCACCAGAACTTACACAGGACTGGGGAAACAGACGCTTAGAGGGCACAAACAAAATCTTGTGCACACCATGATCCAGGAGAAAGGAGCAGTGACTCCACAAGAAACTGACCCAGACATGCCATGAGTGTCCAGGAATCTCCAGCAGAGGCGTGGGTCAATGGTGGCCTGCTTCAGTGGCCTGCTTTAGTTTCAGAGGCACTGAGTGCAGCAGTGCATGCATGGGACCTATTGAAGGAGGTCACCATTATCTTCATTACCTCCACCATAATTTGGCCTCAGGTCAAACAACAAGGAGAGAACATAGCCCTGCCCAGAAGAAAAGTTGATTAAAGATTGACTGAAGATGGCCCCTCACATCAGAACCAGACCCAGTTTCCCCCTCAGTCAGTCTCTCTCATCAGTTCAGTTCAGTTCAGTCGCTCAGTCATGTCCAGCTCTTTGCAACCCCATGAACTGCAGCACACCAGGCCTCCCTGTCCATCACCAACTCCAGGAGTTCACTCAAACTCATGTCCATCGAGTCCGTGATGCCATCCAGCCATCTCATCCTTTGTCATCCCCTTCTCCTCCTGCCCCCAATCCCTCCCAGCATCAGAGTCTTTTCCAATGAGTCAACTCTTTGCATGCGGTGGCCAAAGTATTGGAGTTTCAGCTTTAGCATCAGTCCTTCCAAAGAACACTCAGGATTTATCTCCTTTAGAATGGACTGGTTGGATCTCCTTGCAGTCCAAGGGACTCTCAAGAGTCTTCTCCAACACCACAGTTCAAAAGCATCAATTCTTTGGTTCTCAGCTTTCTTCACAGTCCAGCTCTCACATCCATACATGACCACTGGGAAAACCATAGCCTTGACTAGACTGACCTTTGTTGGCAAAGTAATGTCTCTGCTTTTGAATATGTTATCGAGGTTGGTCATAACTTTCCTTCCAAGTAGTAAGTGAAGTGAGGTTGCTCAGTCATGTCTGACTCTTTGCGACCCCATGGACTATAGCCTACCAGGCTCCTCTGTCCACAGAATTATCCAGGAAAGAATACTGGAGCACGTTGCCATTGTAAGCGTCTTTTAATTTCATGGCTTCAATCACCATCAGCAGTGATTTTGGAACCCAAAAAAATAAAGTCTGACACTGTTTCCACTCTGTCCCCATCTATTTCCCATGAAGTGATGGGACCAGATGCCATGACCTTAGTTTTCTGAATGTTAAGTTTTAAGCCAATTTTTTCACTCTGCTCTTTCACTTTCATCAAGAGGTTTTTTAGTTCCTCTTCACTTTCTGCCATAAGGGTGGTGTCATCTGCATATCTGAGGTTATTGATATTTCTCCTGGCAATCTTGATTCCAGCTTGTGCTTCTTCCAGCCCAGCATTTCTCATGATGTACTCTCCACAGGAAGCTTCTATAAGCCTCTTATCCTTTTACATCAGACATCAGACAGACTGAAAACCACAATCACAGAAACTAACCAGTCTGATCACATGGACCACAGCCTTGTCTAACTCAATGAAACTATGAGCCATGCCATATAGGGCCACCCAAGATGGATGGGTCCAGGTGGAGAGCTCTGACAAAACGTGGTCCACTGGAGAAGGGAATGGCAAACCACTTCAGCATTCTTGCTTTGAGAGCCCCATGAACAATATGAAAAGGCAAACAGGTATGACATTAAAGATGAACTCCCCAGGTCAGTAAGTGCCCAACATGCTACTTGAGAAGAGTAGAGAAATAACTCCAGAAAGAATGAAGAGACAGAGCCAAAGCAAAAACAACACTCAGTTGTGGATGTGACTGGTGATGGAAGTAAAGTCCAATGCTGTAAAGAGCAATATTGCATAGGATCCTGGAATATTAGGTCTATGTATCAAGGCAAATTGGAAGTGGTCAAACAAGAGATGGCAAGAGTGAACATTAACATTTTAGGAATCAGTGAACTAAAATGGACTGGAATGAGTGAATTTAACTCAGATGACCATTGTGTCTACTACTGTGGGCAAGAATCCCTTAGAAGAAATGGACTAGCCATCATAGTAAACAAAAGAGTCCAAAATGCAATACTTAGATACAATCTCAAAAACAACAGAATTATCTCTGTTCATTTCCAAGTCAAACCATTCAATATCACAGTCAAGTCTATGTCCTGACTGGTAATGCTGAAGAAGCTGAAGTTTTACTGTTCTGTTGACTAAAAAAAGAGTTACAACTTGAGAGTTGTGAGTTAACTTTTTTGGGGGGCAAAATAATGCTGGGAGGCAGCATCTCAGATAGCTCTGAGAGACTGCTCCAAACAGCAGTGGGGGAAAATCAATATATGAGGTTTCGGTGAAGGGGGAGTTCAATACCATGAAGCACTCATTTTACAAAAGGGTTTTTGTTAATAATGAGGATATGGTGTCACCATGAAGGATTTAGTGTTTTTCTAGATATGAGGAGATGCAAGGATTGAGATGTACTCTGCATCCTAAAGGAAGTCAGTACTGAATGTTCATTGGAAGGACTGATGTTGAAGCTGAAACTCCAATGCTTTGGCCACCTGATGTGAAGAGCTGACTCATTTGAAAAGACCCGATGTTGGGAAAGATTGAAGGCGAGAGGAGAAGGGGAAGACCGAGGATGAGATGGTTGGATAGCATCACTGACTCAATGGACATGAGTTTGAGTAAACTCCAGGAGTTAGTGATGGACAGGGAGGCCTGGCTTGCTGCAGTCCATGGGATCGCAAAGAGTCAGACGTGACTGAGTGACTGAACTGAACTGAACTGAGGGATTGAGATTATAAAATCTGTTCCTAAAAACATCCAACACTTTAAAGACCTGTCCCACCAGATTCCCTGGAGCACAGAATGCTTCACTCCACCATGAACTCCCTCAGGGGTTGTTGTAGGTCAACAGCTATAGCAGCAGGGGTTCAATCTCTATAGAGGCAGATGGCAAATGCTTTTGTAGTTCAGTCATTGGCAATGTTGTAGGTAAGTGCCAATTTGTAGCTGACAGTTCTATGAAGACCTACAAGACCTTCTCAAACTAACACCCAAAAAGATGTCCTCTTCATTATAGGAGACTGGAATGCAAAAGTAGGACATCAAGAGATACCTGAAGTAACAGGCAAATTTGGCCTTGGCATACAAAACGAAGCAGGTCAAAGGCTAACAGAGTTTACCAAGAGAATGCACTGGTCATAGCAAACACCCTCTTCCAACAACACAAGAGAAGACTCTACTTGTGGACATCACCAGATGGTCAATACCAAAAGCAGATTGATTATATTCTTTGCAGCCAAAGATGGAGAAATTCTATACAGTCAGCAAAAACAAGACTGGGAGCTAACTGTGGCTCTGATCATGAACTCCTTATTGTCAAATTCAGACTTAAACTGAAGAAAGTAGAGAAAAACACTAGACCATTTAGGCATGACCTAAATCAAATCCCTTATGATTATACAGATTCAAGGGATTCAAGGGATTAGATCTGATAGACTGAGTGCCTGAAGAACTATAGATGGAGGTTTCTGACATGGTACAGGAGGCAGTGGTCAAGACCATCCCCAAGAAAAAGAAATGCAAAAAGGCAAAATGGTTGTCTGAGGAGGCCTTACAAATAGCTGAGAATAGAAAAGAAACTAAAGGCAAAGGAGAAGAGGAAAGATATACCCACGTGAATCCAGAGTTCCAAAGAATAGCAAGGAGCGATAAGAAAGACTTCCTCAGCAACCAATGCAAAGAAATAGAGGTAAACAATAGAATGGAAAAGACTAGAAATGCCTTCAAGAAAATTAGAGATACCAAGGGAACATTTCATGCAAAGATGAGCACAATAAAGGACAGAAATGGTATGGACCTAACAGAAGCAGAAGATATTAAGAAGAGGTGGCAAGAATACACAGAAGAACTATACGACAAAGATCTTCATGACCCAGATAATCACAATGGTGTGATCACTCACCTAGAGCCAGACATCCTGAATGTGAAGTCAAGTGGACCTTAGGAAGAATCACTATGAACAAAGCTAGTGGAGATGATGTAATTCCAGTTGAGATATTTCAAATCCTGAAAAATGATGCTGTCAAAGTGCTGCACTCAATATGCTAGCAAATTTGGAAAACTCAGCAGTGGCCACAGGACTGGAAAAGGTCAGTTTTCATTCCAATCCCAAAGAAAGGCAATGCCAAAGAATACTCAAACTACCACACAATCGCACTCATCTCACATACTAGCAAAGTAATGCTCAAAATTCTCCAAGCCAGGCTTCAACAGTACATGAACCATGAACTTCCAAATGTTCAACCTGGATTTAGAAAAGGAGAGGAACCAGAGATGAAATTGCCAACATCCACTGGATCATCAAAAAGCAAGAGAGTTCCAGAGAAACATCTACTTTTGCTTTATTGACTACACCAAAGCCTTTGACTGTGTGGATCACAACAAACCATGGAAAATTCTTCAAGAGATGAGAATACCAAACCACCTGACCAGCATCCTGAGAAATCTGTATGCAGGTCAAGAAGCAACAGTTAGAACTGGACATGAAACAGCAGACTGGTTCCAAATAGGAAAAGGAGTACGTCAAGGCTGTATATTGTCACCCTGCTTATTTAATTTCTCTGCAGAGTACATTATGTGAAATGCCAGGCTGGATGAAGCACAAGCTGGAATCAAGACTGCCAGGAGAAATATCAATAATCTCAGATATGCAGACGACACCACCCTTATGACAGAAAGCAAAGGAGAGCTAAAGAGACTCTTGATGAAAGAGGAGAGTGAAAAGGTTGGCTTAAAATTCAACATTCAGAAAACATTCAACATTCAGAAAAAGATCATGGCATCCAGTCTCATCACTTTATGGCAAATAGATGGGGAAAGAATGGAAACAGTGACATACTTTATTTTGAGGGGATCCAAAATTCCTGCAGATGGTGAGTGCAGCCTTGAAATAAAGACTCTTGCTCCTCAGAACTAAAACTATGACCAACCTAGACAGCGTATTAAAAAGCAGCAACATTAATTTACCAACAAATATCCCTCTAGTCAAAGCTATGGTTTTTCCAGTAGTCATGTATGGATGTGAGAGTTGGACTATAAAGAAAGCTGAGCACCAAAGAATTGATGCTATTGAACTGTGGTGTTGGAGAAGACTCTTGAGAGTCCATTGAACTGCAAGGAGATCCAACCAGTCAGTCTGACACCACTGAGTAACTGACCTGACTGACTGACTGACTGGTATAAATAAAGAGATGATTAAGTGCAAGGACTACAATAAAATAATACTGGCTTAAACCCAGGCACAGGAGTAGTGAGTAAAAAGATTCTGAGCTTTGAAGACAAAGGGATCAAAGTTCAAATCCCAGTTCTACCTCTTTCTACTTAAATGGCCTCGGACAAGTTAACAGTAAGCTTTCGGTATCCAGCGGTTGAGAACTCAGGATAAAGAGCACCTTCTGTACTGTGTGGTTGAATTTTAGGGCCTTGAGCATCCTTGGATTTTGGTTCGTCAGGAAGGTCCGGAAACCAATCTCCCCTCACGCGGACCAAGGAATGACTGTACTTAGAGCTGCTTTATTTTAAACTATATATCTACCCAATAATGCATGTAGAAAGATGAGTGCTTCTTCCTGCCCCTGGCAGTAGGGCAGGCTGAGATAGTGGCCGGGCCTCGGTCAGCGATCCAGTGTTCCTGTCACCACCACCAGTATGGCGGCAACTGCCACCTCCTCCGCGGGAGAAGGGGACAAAGTTGCTCCGCGTTCAGCCCTTTACCCCAGCAACCCCTGGAGGAGGGAGGAAGAGCCCTGCTTCTTAAAGGAAATAATAATTATATTTATGTTCAACCTACCAGCTTAAGAAATGAACTGACCAGTAGTCTTGGAGCACCTAGAACTTCCTCCAGTCTCATCCACCTTTTCTCCCTGATGGTAACTCCAAGCTTCCCTTACTCATCCCTTCCTATGTGTGAATGTGCCAAGTCGCTTCAATCATGTCCAACTCTGCGATCCCATCAGGCTATAGCTCATCAGGCGCCTCTGTTCATGGAATTCTCCAGGCAAGTATACTGGAGTGGGTTGCCATTCCCTTCTCCAGGGGATCTTCCTGACCCAGGAATCCAACTGGTATCTTCTGCACTGCTGGCAAATTCTTTACTGCTAACCCACCGGGGCAGCCCACGTGTCCCTAAATGGACTTACAGTTGCTTATTTGCTCTGAACTGTATACTTATGTATACTTTCTGCACCTTATTGTACTTCTTGCAAACGATGTCTAGAATTAGTTTACACTGATGCATGTGGCTAGAGATTATTTCTTTTCGCTACTATCTAGCATCACACTGATTGAATATAAAACATAGGCAACCAATCTACTAGTGACAGCCATTTGAGATTCTTGTTCTCATGAAGATATTAAAAGAAGCATGTCTGTACAGTTTCTCCCAGTGTACCATTGTCAATTTTTCTGGAGCAGAAGTCAGCAAACTACAATTCAAGGGCTAAATCCAGCCTGTCATCAGTTTTTACAAATAAAATTTTATTAGAACATATTCACATTTATTCATTTATATATTGTCTATGGTCGCTTCCCACTACTCCATAACAAGATCCCATTTGCTTTCCTGAATGGTGCCTCCCTTGTCTAGTTCACAACACAAAATTTCTGTATCCCTCCACTCAGTCTAGTTTTTTCTTGAAAGCAAGAATATTAAATTTCAAACACTCTGAAAGACAAAAGGAAATCATTGTGTTCCTCTTGGGGATAGTACTTTAGACATGACTGAAAGGAACAGGAGTAAAGCATGCTGTTTAGAAATAAAAAGGTGGTTCTTTTTACAGATTTCCACCTCCTGCTTCCTATCCTTCATTTCTGCCTCCTGCTTCTTATCCTTCAAGCTTGTTCTCACTCAGGGGCAATCCTTTCTAGGAATAATTGTATCCACTCTCCCTGAAGCAACTTGGTCTAAAAACAAGCAAAAGATGATTCCTTTGGAAACCAAATGTGTGGACTAGTCTGGCCAAATGTGTGGCTAGCTACTCAAGAAGAATGCCAAGAATCTCACATCATGTGAGCTTTTGGAAGGAAATTCATTGGCTCCCATCTTTACAAGAGATTCCAATCTCATGCATCAGAGCTTTACTGGGCAGTCCCAGAGGTAGCTTCATCCTGAAGCCTGTTATTTGCTTCTGGTAGAAATATGTTGCTACCTAATAATTAGTAAATGTGGTTTGTGGAAAATTCTTGGAACTTCATGCCATAGAGACTAGACCTTGGGAAATCTTTATTTCCCTTGATAGCCAGACTCCTCAGAGAGGCTCCAAGTCTATTTTCTGCTTTGACGTGTTTTAATTAAGCAAGTCACTTGACTATGCACTTCCTTATTTTTTCTTTCCAACATTTTAAAATCCTTGCAGCAACTAGGTGAAAGCCATAGATAAAGCTATAGATATAGAAAGAATAGATAAAAATGAATTTGAAACAGCCCTTATTCTTAAGGACAGCATCATCTACAATATTTGTAGGACTTGGTGATAAATGAAAGTGCAAGACCGCTTGTTGGAAAATTCTTAAGCTGGTGATAACATAGCATTCAACTAAGTGTGAGGTCCTAAACACAGGGTACTGTCCAACTCATGGCTATGAAGCCAGCCTTCATAATCCAGTGGATGACACAGACATAAGTTAGCTACCTTACAAAGCAACAAAGAATGGAACTTATGTTAAATGTCTATACAAGTAACATGCTATTGTATAGACACGTAATTCTGAAGGATAATCAGGGTAAGCAACTGACAATAAGACTATAAATAATAATAAAAAATAAAATTCAAGAGTGTTCTGGCAACCAAAAATAAACAAAAAATAAACTAGATCTTAAATAAGTGAAGACATTTTTATAAGGAGAGAGGGTGACCAAATGCATTCTTGGCTGGGAAGCATCACAAGAAAATATTTGTGATGTGAGAATGCTGGCTTTGATGGAGAAGAGGCAGAAAGGCCAGGGTTTAGAATGTAGGGTGCTGTAAATGATGTGGTGGTGATGAACCTAGAAAGGTCACTTGAGGCCAATTACTGGGGTGTTCTGGGAGCCTGAATTCCTTAAATTTGGACTTTATCTTGAACTGGATATACTAAACCTTTCAAGGATTTCAAGTAGGAGAATTATATAATCAGTTCTAGAATTCCAGAAAGAAAAATATCTCCAGTTGTAATGTGGCAAATGGATGAGAAGAGAGGGACAAGAGACAAGAGAAAACCCTCAGAAAATAGTTAATAATGTCCAAGGGCAAAGCTCTGTGTTACCAATGGAAAGGAGACAGTTGGAAGGAGCCCTTCGTTCTTTGCAAATGAAAAAGAATTGCCAAGAATGTAATGGATTTTTTATAAAAAATTTAAAACCATCTTATTTAAGTATGATTGACATAAAAGAGGATGAACTTAATGTGTGAATTAATGTATACAACATGATGAGATTGGGGATAAATATACACCCATGAAAACATGAAGGTCACAAACATGTCCATCACTTCCCGAATTTCCCTCCTGCACCTCTAATACTCTGCGTGCATGTGCGAGTGAGTTAATAAAACTTAACATAACTTAATATTTACCTCTTAGGAAATTTTAAGAACATAATACAGTACTGTTAGCTAAAGATATGGTGCTGTATCATAGATCTCTAGGGTTTATTTATCTTGCATAAGTGAAATTTTGTACACTTTGACCATTACCTCCCCCATTTTCCTCCCCTCAGCCCCTGGCAATGACCATTCTAGTCTCTGCTCCTATGAGGTTGATGATTTTATATTCCACATATAACTGAAGGGTGGTTGGGTTATAAATATTCATGCAGCACTCCTGGAGAACTCAATGCCGAGATTAGAAAGATTGGTCTTGTGCCTTGCCAAGCAATGAACGCGCACAGACCCCCACTAACAAGATCTGCAGGGGAGCTGTCAGCAAAGTACAATCATGGATGTCATAGCAGGGGATTGAAGGACCTACCGTGAGCTGCCCATTCTTGTTCCAATCGAACTGCTGAGCTGCTGAGGTGTAGACAGGTCTGAAACACCTAATCCTTGCCAAGAGCCGGGCAAACTTGGTGAACTCACCCAGAAGATCTTTCTACATATTTTCCAGAGAAGACTAAGGAAAGCAACCATTGTTAAATGGATAGATGGGTAAGAAGGAGAAAACTAATTTTTAAATGCTCTTGCAGGATCAGTTGAAACACACACAGCATTATTTAGCTCGGAGAACTATTTTTTTTTGTTGTAAAATTTGATACAAAAAGAGATGACAATTATTAAAACATCGGTTTCTGGCCATAATTCAAAGCAAAGTAACTGCAACATTGGAACAAAGTCGTAGAGACAGAATTTGGTTTAGATCATAATTCTGCAACTTCCTATTAATCTGATCTGAGATAAGTTGCAGTAGCTTCTTCTAGATTTTGTTTCCTTGAAAATGAACATAATTTTATTTGCTTTGCAAATCTCTCCAAATCATTATATAGGACAAAAGATGAGCAGACACATAGCAAGCACTGAGGAGCTCTAAAGTGGTCTAGAAATCAAAGACCTTGTTAGCAGCAATACAGACCTTTAGTGGTTTGTAATGTTTCATTCTACAGGATTAATTCACTTCCGTACAGCAAATACACTCTCAGAAAAATCTGAATTAGAAAACACTTGAATTGTCATTGTGTGTATGTGTTTTGCTGCTGTCAGTTTTTGCACAAATGTATAACAAATATTAACAGACCTCATAATCAGGAGTAAATAGAAAAACCTGCCACAGCCTTCAGTATGGAACCAAGAAAATATATTCCATTTTTGTTATCTTCTGAGCACATGGGAAATGTTAAAATAAGTGAACCCAACAAATACTTGTAAATCACATTTGTTTTTCTTGCTTCCCTGTCCCCAAAACAAAAACAAACAAACAAAAAACCCACTCATAAATCATCCATTTTGTGTGTAAGCACAGCTGTACCCTAACCCTATCCCTAATCCTAACCCTAACCCTATTTTTGGCTGCTTCTGATGGTGCAAACTGGCCACAGTAAGTCCAGCTGTTGCTGGCATAGGGATTCAGCTGACTCCAGCTCGGATATGTCTTGGGTTCTCTAGATGTATATGTGTCTCTCTCCCACTAGAAAGAAAAGACCTTGAGTGCAGGGACTGACTTTTTTGCTGCTGTATCTTCAGCATCTAATTCAGTGCCTGACATACAAAGGTGCTCGATCAATGAGGAAGGAACGAATGAGAATCTGAGTTCTCACAACAGGACACACAGCCAGTTTTCTTCCCCATATGATTATCCAGTTTTCAAGGACAGATTTTTTTTCCTCTGCTATGAGTATTTTTCAAAGGCCACAAACACAGAGGCATCATTTTTCACTTTTAGCTAACACAGTTCCACATAAGACAGTTTTGCAATGAGTATGAAATGGATTTACACATGTAGGGATTTTAGCATTTATATCCTCAATAAGCTGAAGATTGCATTATTTATTTATAAGAAGCAGAAGAGTGACTCTGAAGCCAGATTACCTAGAAGCATATACCAATTGTACTACCATTTGTCTGTGACCTGCATGGAACTTAACTTCTCTATACCTCATTACTTTATCCCTATAATGGAAAAGTAATACCACTCACTTCAAAGATTCATGAGGTTTACACGAGATGCTATGTTTGGAAACAGTACAAGAAAATGGAACACATACACTGTGGTGGGAACACAGTGAGAACTCAATAAATACTAGAAAATAAAGAAAACCAGACAAATATTTGTTCATCACTTGCTGTATACAGAAACTCAGCTAGCTGCTAAAGGAAAGAAAGTGAAAAGTAAAGTGTTAGTCGTTCAGTCATGTCTGACTCTTTGCTACCCCACGGACTGTAACCCACCAAGTTCCTCTGTCCACAGAATTGCCCAAGCAAGAATACTGGATTGCATAGCTGTTCCCTTCTCCAAGGGATCTTCCTGACCCAAGGATCAAACCAGGTCACCTGTACCGCAGGAAAATTCTTTTCCATCTGAGCCACCAGGGAAGCTGCTATGGGAAAGAGACAAGACCCAATTCCAGTCCTCAAGGAATTTAGATTCTAGGCACAAGGGATCTCAATCTGAGTAACTGATAACAAGAGTAGTTACACTTTCCCTCCTTCATTCTCCCAGAGATCTGGACCAGAACACAACTGAGAGAAAAAGGATTTTTACAGCAGCCATGTACATGGTATGTTAAATGTCTTCTAATACTTCAGTTCTTGGATGTAGTTGGATATAAATGCTAATATTACTAATAATCATAATAACCTGACCATGTTGAAAATCCTATATTTGATCTCATTTAACCCTTGGAACAAAATAGCAAAATAAGTATGGTTACCTCCCATTTACTGATTGAAGTTCAGAGAACATAAATAGTTGCCATATCCAGTGTATCCCATGACTGCAGTAACCATGCCCGGATACTTTCCCTGGCCTTTTGCCGAAACTTGGCAGCTAAGCCAACAAGCTCAGCAGGAGTATATTCTCTCATCATGAACATTTCCTGAATTAGAGGCTACCCCGCTGACTGGGGTGGTTATTGCTGTGCTTTTGTTTTCCTTTCTATTAGAAATCCTATGGCACGGGGCCAGCGTAACATCTTCCTCTTTGTTTTCCTTGTTTTCCCAGGAATTCCACCTCTTGGCATCCCAGTCAGGCTGTGTCACAAGTGCTTGGACCTTAATCCAAGCAGCTTTCATCCCCCTCGCCCCCCAGTTTTGCAAAATGGCACACTGAGGTCTCCGGTTTATCATCCTATTCTCTCACCTTTCCTGCCAGCCCAGACACTGCATGTCATTCCCCAACCTCAGCTTTTCTTCCAACTTTCTCACAAGATCTTCAGCCTCCAGTTGGGTATCAATGGCCACAGAGCTGCTCACGGTGGAGGTCAGCACACTTCCCAGCCAGGCATTTCCCTTCTTTGCATTCCTGCAAAGAACTTCTTGAAGTTCCTCAAACACGTACATCAAACCAGCCAATACTCTGGGGGCATCCCAATACCTGCTCAGCGGTACACAGGCATCTAACATACTGGCCACCTCTTCCCACAGAGAGTTAGATGGCCAGCTTGAGATTTCCCCATGGAGGCCTCTTTCTTGAGATCCATTTCAAAATCAGCTGTTGGTTCCCAACCTTGGGAGCTTCCTGGGTAAAATCTGAACTTGGTCCCAAATGTGGAGGGCAAGGGGAGACTGGAGGCAGACCCCTCCAGAGTGGTAAGTGGCAGGTATAATAATCAAAGGAACTTACATATGAAGCTTGTCTTGGGCGGCTACAAGATGTGGAGACCTCAGCATCTGCCTTCCAAAATTTTTAAAGTTTGTGTAGAGGCCTTCACTGAGTTTAGTCACATATGCCAGCCTAGGCGGTCTAAACACCTTCACTCTCTCAAGGCTCAGTCCTTGAAATGACCCCAGTTACAGGAACTATGGGTGGAAGTTATATTTCCAAGGACAGAGGAAGCGGTGAGGAGCCTCTGACTGCCAAGGTCCAGCTCTTTGACCAACCAGCAATCACACCCTCCTGATAACTTCCTCCAGCTTCAAGTGCAACCAAGTCACATATTAAACGCAACTGCTCCAACAAATAAACTCAAGATTGTGCAGCGTCACAAACACAATAGAAGCTTCTTGCCTATAATACATACTGAATTGGCAAACAGGAAGGCAGAGACACAGGTTGCCAGAAGTTCTGTCCACATGTATATTCTACTAAAAGAGAGAAGAGAAAGAGGGGGTAGAAAGGTACGTGGGGGACTTACTGGGCCATGCCTGGAAGCGGTGCACATCCCTTCTCCTAAGTTTCCATAGTGAAGAATTTAGACACATGGTCAACCTTCATTCCAGGGAGAAACTCTGACTGGACAGCCACCTTCAGCCAGTAACTCTGTCTTATGGAATGGGAAGCACACATATTTGTGTTTATTCGGTCTTTTCTAGACAAAAAGTAAGCACCAAAGGCATGATTCCAACCCATGTCTGTCTGTCTCCAGGGTCCAGTGTTTCTACAGGCTGGTAGTCATAAAGCCCCACCACAGCCCGGTACTGCCCCTATGTGCTGTCCATGTTCCACATCACTTTATTCACAGAAGAACTTTATGAAATGAGTCCTGCTATTTGATAGGCAAAACATGACTAGAAAGATCAAACAGCTTGTTTAGAACAATTAGGTGATGAGTGTGAATTGGACCTGAATCTTCCCACCCCAGACCCTGATGCTGACATCTTCCCAGGACCCTCCCAGCTCTGTGTTCAACCCTAAAGCCAAGTTCTGAGATAAGACTCAGAGGATGATTTCTGCCAGTTGTCCTAGGAGCAGAACAGAGCTGTCCCCTGGATGTCAGCAAAGGCCCCCAGACAACTTATGGGCTGTTATTTTGGCCTGAATGATACCATCTCTGGATTACCTCATTTTCTAGATGATTCTTGCTGTGGGTTATCCAGGAATTCCACAGTAAAACACCCCACTGAGAGAAATGGGCTTAGACTTTTTGAGGCAAAGATATAATGTCCTTGTAGCTTTGGAACACAGTATGTCCCCCTAGAAGTCTCCATAAAATGGTGACATTTGTCAAGAATAAAAAGCTATAATTCTACTCATATACTGCTTTGAAGTTGAAAACTAAAATTGCATTTGCTGGACATAGATTTAAAACCTTCTATTTTCAAAGTAACCACAGACCAAATTTTTACAGTGGAGTCTTATATCAGAGTAAATTTCACAGTGGTTGCTCCTTCTGAAAGGATTTCATGGCATTGTGCTTCTGAGTCCAGGCCTTGGGGCCAGGTTGCATATGCTTAAATCCCAGCCCTGTTATTTCTGCTAGCTGTGCAACCAGGGCAAAGGGATTTACTTTCTCTAAGTCAATATTTTTCGATCTGTAAAATGGGAACAAATCCAGCACCTAATTTAGAGTGTTGTTGTGAAGATCAAAGGACTGAGGGTTACTGACATGATCACTCAGCATAATACTTGGTAAGCATCCACTGTATTATGTAAGGTAATAAGGCATTTTCTTTTTTAATTTTTTAAAATTCAAGTATAATTGCTTCACAATGTTGTGTTAGTTTCTGCCGTACCACAATGTGAATTAGCTATATGTATACATATATCCCTTCCTCTCGAGCTTCCCTCCCACACACCTGCATCCCACCTGTCCAGGTCATCACAGAGTACCAAGCTGTACTTGCTGTGCTGTGCAAGAGCTTCCCACTAGTTGTCAGTCATGTCTGACACTTTGCGGCCCAATGGACTGTAGCCCACCAGACTCCTCTGTCCATGGGATTCTCCAGGCAAGAATACTGGGGTGGGTTGCCATGCCCTCCTCCAGGGGATCATCCTGGCCCAGGAACTGAACCCGTGACTCAGGTCTCCTGTATTAGCAAGTTGGTTCTTTACCACTAGTGCCACTTGTGAAGCTCCCTACCTATTAATACAGCATTTTATTTTCACATTTATTTTCTTAGATTAGAGCCTGCATAATGCATTGGACGGAAATTTCCTCTTTCTAATATCCGGAGCCCATCAATCAATACAGTATGATACTCAACCTATGGGTAGAACCTGTCTCTCATTCTATATCAGAATGATGGCCCACAGCTCCAGAAAGTATATCCCCCTAACGAAGTTTATCCTGTTCACTCAGCATGTGATTAATGTGATGCTAATTTGTACCTCCAGAACTAAAAGAGAGGAAAAGCCTTTTAGTACAATTGTTGAAAGCTTAGTTTGGGAGTCATATAGACACATCTTAAGAGTCCCATTTTCTGTGTGACCTTAGACAAGTCACTCAGCTTCTCCAGTGCTCCACATTCTAATCTTTAAATGGGCTTTATAACAACACCACTTTTATAGGCCTACAATGAGGATTAAATCTGCTGTGACAGATACTGTGCTAAACATTTTACAAACAATGAAGTCTTCAGTGAGTACAGAAATCCTTTAAGCCTCACAATGGATGCTCATTTTTTCTTTAAATAAAGACATGGTCAGTGTAAACATAAAATGATGTAATCGCTATAGAAAACAGTTTGGCGTTTCCTCAAAAAGTTAAATATAAGATTGCTATATGATCCAGCAATTGTACTGCTAGGTATATACTCCCCCTAAAATGAAAACAAATGTCCACACAAAAAAGTGTACACAAATGTTTGTAGAAGCTTGAGTCATAATATCTAAAATGGGAAAACAACCCAAATGTCCATCGACTGATGAATGAATAAACACTATCAAATACTATTGAGCAATAAAAAGAAATGAAGTACTAATACGTTCTATAACATGGATAAACCTCATCAACTTTAGGCTAAGTGAAAGAAACCAGACACAGAAGACCACATGTTGTATAACTCCATTTTTGTAACTAAAGTATAGTTGATTTACAATATTGTGTTAGTTTCAGGTGTGAAGCACAGCAATTTCCTTATAGGTTATTATAAAATATTGAGTATAGTTCCCTGTGCTATACAGTAGGTCCTTACTGGTTTTCTATTTTATATCTACACAGAAAGTGTTAGCCCCTCAGTCATGTCCAACTCTTTTGCAACCCCATGGACTGTAGCCCACCAGGCACCTCTGTCCATGGGATTCTCCAGGCAAGAATACCGGAGTGGATAGCCCTTTTCTGTCTCCAGGGGATCTTCCCTACCCAGGGATTGAACCCAGGTCTCCTGTATTACAGGCAAATTCTTTACCATCTGAGGCAGGGAAGCCTAGCAATGTGTAAATGTATGATTCCATTTGTATGGAATATACAGAACAGGCAGGTCTACAGACTAGGAGCAGAGTCATGGTTGCCAGTAGCTGGTGGGGAAAGGGAGTAAACTGGGGTAGGGTTTCTTTTGGGGGTGATGAAAATATTCTAAAATTCTATTGTTATGATGGCTGTATAACTCAGTAAATACACTGAAAACCACTGAATCATACACTTAAACAGGCGAATTGAACGATGTATAAATTACATCTTACCTTACAAATAGCTTGTGAAAAGAAGAGAAGCGAAAAGCAAAGGAGAAAAGGAAAGATATAAGCATCTGAATGCAGAGTTCCAAAGAATAGCAAGAAGAGATAAGAAAGCCTTCTTCGGAAATCAATACAAAGAAACAGGAAAAGAACAGAATGGGAAAAAATTAGAGATCTCTTCAAGGAAATTAGAGATAACAAGGGAACATTTCATGCAAAGATGGGCTCGATAAAGGACAGAAATGGTATGGACCTAACAGAAGCAGAAGATATTAAGAAGAGGTGGCAAGAATACACAGAAGAACTGTACAAAAAAGATCTTCAAGACCCGGATAATCACGATGGTGTGATCACTCACCTAGAGCCAGACATCCTGGAATGTGAAGTCAAGTGGGACTTAGAAAGCATCACTACGAACAAAACTAGTGGAGGTGATGGAATTCCAGTTGAAATATTCCAAATCCTAAATGATGATGCTGTGAAAGTGCTGCGCTCAATATGCCAGCACATTTGGAAAACTCAGCAGTGGCCACAGGACTGGAAAAGGTCAGTTCTCTTTCCAATTCCAGAGAAAGGCAATGCCAAAGGATGCTCAAACTACCGCACAATTGCACTCATCTCATATACTAGTAAAGTAATGCTCAAAATTCTCCAAGCCAGGCTTCAGCAATACGTGAACCGTGAACTTCCTGATGTTCAAGCTGGTTTTAGAAAAGGCAGACGAACCAGAGATCAAATTGCCAACATCCGCTGGATCATGGAAAAAGCAAGAGAGTTCCAGAAAAACATCTGTTTCTGCTTTCTTGACTATGCCAAAGCCTTTGACTGTGTGGATCACAATAAACTGTGGAAAATTCTGAAAGAGATGGGAATACCAGACCACCTGACCTGCCTATTGAGAAATCTGTGTGCAGGTCAGGAAGCAACAGTTAGAGCTGGACATAAAACAACAGACTGGTTCCAAATATAAAAAGGAGTATGTCAAGGCTGTATATTGTCACCCTGCTTGTTTAACTTATATGCAGATTACATCATGAGAAACGCTGGACTGGAAGAAACACAAGCTGGAATCAAGATTGCCAGGAGAAATATCAAGAAACTCAGATATGCAGATGACACCACCCTTATGGCAGAAAGTGAAGAGGAACTAAACCACCTCTTGATGAAAGTGAAAACGAAGATCATGGCATCTGGTTCCATCACTTCATGGGAAATAGATGGGGAAACAGTGGAAACAGTGTCAGACTTTATTTTGGGGGGCTCCAAAATCACTGTAGATGGTGACTGCAGCCATGAAATTAAAAGATGCTTACTCCTTGGAAGAAAAGTTATGACCAACCTAGATAGCATATTCAAAAGCAGAGACATTACTTTGCCGACTAAGGTCCATCTAGTCAAGGCTATGGTTTTTCCAGTAGTCATGTATGGATGTGAGAGTTGGACTGTGAAGAAAGCTAAGCGCCGAAGAATTGATGCTTTTGAACTGTGGTGTTGGAGAAGACTCTTGAGAGTCCCTTGGTCTGCAAGGAGATCCAACCAGTCCATTCTGAAGGAGATCAGCCCTGGGATTTCTTTGGAAGGAATGATGCTAAAGCTGGAACTCCAGTACTTTGGCCACCTCATGCGAAGAGTTGACTCATTGGAAAAGACTCTGATGCTGGGAGGGATTGGGGGCAGGAGGAGAAGGGGACGACCAAGGATGAGATGGCTGGATGGCATCACAGATTCGATGGACGTGTCTGAGTGAACCCCGGGAGTTGTTGATGGACAGGGAGGCCTGGCGTGCTGCGATTCATGGGGTCACAAAGAGTCAGACATGACTGAGCGACTGAACTGAACTGAAAGCTGTTTACAAAGAATATATAGACACTCCTCATAGACATTGCAGGTTTGTTTCCAGACCAGCCAATAAAGCAAATATTGCAATAAAGTCACATGAATTGTTTGGTTTTCCAGTGCATATAAAAGTTAAGTTTCCATCATAGTAGTCTGTTAAATGTGCGATAGGATTGTGTCTAAACAACAAAAACCAATGTATGTACCTTAATTAAAAACAATGTATTGCTGGACTTCCCTGGCAGTCCAGTGGTTAAGACTCTACACTTCCACTTCAGAGGGAACTGATTGGGGGATTAAGATCCCACATGCTGCATGGCACAGACAAAAAAAACTTTTTTTTTAATTATTGCTAAAGAATGTTAACGATTATTTGGCATCTCAGGGTTGCCACAAGCTTTTAATTGGTAAAACACACACACACAATATCTATGAAACACAATAAAATAAGGTATGTCTATAGGTAATGGAAACTATATCTACCATAGGTTCCTAGCTGGGATGTCCAACATATTGGTTTTTGTGTTATAAACATTCAAAATGTAGCTACTGAATGAAAAGCAAAATAGAGATGCCTAACTTTCTTCTAAAATTTCCTGCCACTGCCAAAGAGTTTTCCCTCCCTTCCTGGCCAGAAATGAAGTTGAATCAAGTGCCCAAGCAAACATAACGTTGAAAGAGGGGACATTTTTCCTGCAGTAGGTATTTGTATAGGAACTATATACATGCTGGCTGGCTCTTTGGTAAAGAGTAATAATCTGTCACCCACAAATACACACCTTCTCTCATACACAGCCAAACAGTTTGAAGGTCAGAATATTGTTTTAACAAGGTCATCAGATTAAAAGACTTCAATGACCTAGTCAGCACACCATGATTTGAATGAATGAATGTTTGAGGGGGAAAAAAAAAATACCTAACTTATCCGTTCATTTAATTAATATTTTTAGATCACCTACACAGTGCCAGAAATGACTCTAAATGTTGCATGTACTCGAATTATTGATCTACTTGGACATCATCACACAGAAGCATTTGATTTTTCCAAGTTGCGTCTCCTGTGCTCAGGGAAATCAAATAAGAATGCAAATTTAATTAAGTTAAGGTCTGGTCAGCTATCCAGAAAAAGTAAAAAGCATATTCTCTTTGCTTAAGACTTTTAAGTAAAGGATGACACTTAACTATCCAATGAGAAACCATTTCGTATTACTCTGGCACTACGTCTTCTGGACACACTAAAATACCGACCCAAAAAAAGAATGTTGAGAGAAGTGTATTCTCCAGTGAATAACCTGAATCTCCAACATGAATTTCACCAGCACCAGAAAGAGCAAGAAACAGCACAGAAGGCAAGGGCCTGACACACTGAGGCACGGAACCTGAGTCCTCCAGCCTCCTCTGTCATGGAGGCTTTACCTTGGCTGTTCCCCTCGGCTTTCAACTGGCTTCAATTACCCCTAGATTTAGCTTCAACAAACAACCAAGTATTGAAAACTCAATTTTCCATTCTTCAAAGTGCATTACCAGAAAAAGTGAAACGCAAGGCAACAAAGAGCATTTAATCATTAGGATCTTGCCCCTTGCTGTGGTGAAACCACACAGCTTGGCCCCCTTCCAAGGCTAGAATTAATGAATGAGCAGGATTCTCAGGGAAAGCCTTTAACTACAGGCTGCTTAGCGCACCGAGCCTGCCTCTTTATTGCTCTTGGCATGTCTGCCTCTGTTTCTAATGGATCGCCTTCCCCAGGGAATATGCACAGAGGGAAAGGTGCAGCCTTACGAATCCATGTTTCCATTTCTTTTTCTTCCCTTTAGAAACAGTCTTAAGGCAATTTAATTATGCCAAAGCAGAAAAGTCTTAAGTCCTAAGACTAAGACAGCAATCAGTTGGGTTCCCCCTCCACCATGCCTCAGTCATGGGAAATCTGGCACTTGTTTGCAGCCATGATCCCAGGCCACAGTGTCCCCAACACTCAACCCTCCCTCACTTGGACCTGCTGCGCCTCACAGCGTGAGCATCATGGAGCCCCTGCCTGTCCTCATCCTTCTTGAAGAGGCAGCTTGCTGTTGAGACAGGGTCAGGGGCAATGCTGGCTACCTCCCAGGGCCACAAGTTCATTAGACAAGCTGGGTTAAGAGACTTTGGGCTTTTGTTCTAGCACTCCTTTCCTGATTGCTTCTTTCTGTCGGGCTCCCCTGAAGCTAGACCAGGAAGACAAGCCTGAGGGTGCTTTGTGACATTTATTGTGTGTAGGCTACCCAATAATCATATCTTTCTTAAACAAATGTCACCCCAATTTCCTTTTTTTTGAGGGGGATGTGACATGGGGAATCTTAGTTCCCCGACCAAGGATCGAACTTGTGCCCCCTGCAGTGGAAGAGCAGAGTCCTAACCCCTGGCACACCAGGGAATTTCCCCAATTTCCTTTTTTTCCCTTCAACTTCTTATTAAAGAGTTCGCTCTGTCCTCTCTAGACACAGTCTGACAACTGTCAAAGAATCCCCCTGCCCATCTCTAACCAATGGATAAGCTCAAGACATAAGCTGAGGACACATGTTCTCTCCCTAAAATTTTAATCTTCAGCTGGATGATTTAAAAAACTAAGCACAGTTAGATTTTTTCTTGAGGAAGAGGAGTGTTTAGGGGAAGACATGCTATAGCTCCTGATATAAAGAATCCACTGGTCCACCTTTGATGCCTCCAGCATACACAGACACATGCTGTTGTCCTGTTTTTCAACCTCCCTTCTGTTCTATGAGAAGCTCCATATCCTTCCAAGAAATTCCTTCACTGCATCCATTAACCACAGTCAGTTTCTGATACTTGAGACCAACAGCTGCATAATAGGTTCATTTTTTTTTCTCAGTTTAATAAAGCCGACTCGAGGATATGACTAAGACCCTGGTCTCTAAAATAGTCTATGCTTCCAATCTTCAAGGAAATTTTTATAAATGTACCTTATTCTTGTGTGTGGCACTTTGCAGTCTTTAAAGTACTTCCTTTCTCTCTCTCCCTCCACACACACACACACACACACACACACACCACACACACAAGCTTGTAGATATATGTAAATACACACATATATACACGTGTGTGTGCTTGTGTGTGTGTGTGTGGAGAGAGGGAGAGAACCATTCTCAATTGAGATTAAAATAAAACAAACAGCTCTCCAACTCTGTGACATAGTAGCTGTTGAACACAGAAAAGAGTGAAATGAGGTGCTTAGAGAAAGAGTGGGGTTATGAAAGTTCTCAGATTTCCTGGCTCCAGCCCAGCCCAGAATGCTTTTAAGTAAACAACACACAAAAGCATAAAACTAAATGTTGTAACACTCACTAACAAGGTATTATAGACCTCTTATCTCATTGAATCCTCTTCATAGCCATCTGGAATACTATTAGGCTTATTTAATACTATGAAGTAAATGAGAATTTTAAGTAAATTGTCTTGGTCGTCAGCTAGCAAATTATAATAGAAAGGTACGGCCGGGTCATTTGGATTGTCAAGTCTATGTTCTTTACTCCACATCATATCAACGCCCTACAATGGGGGACGAAACATACCCTTAATGGATTTAAATCAGAATACACTTTTAATAAATGTTACTTGATACTCAGTTTCACTATGGAAGGAGGGGTAAATTTCTACCACTGAACATAAATCAACGTTAGTTTGAGGCAGATTAAAGAATTCAATGTTTAAAAATGAAACAATAAACCAAATAAAATAAAATATAGGCAAGATTTTTCTGAACTCAGGGTGGGGAAAGCCTTTTGAAGTTAAACAAAGGAAGCATCTTAAAGAATATTATTGATATATTTGACAGCATACCAATTAGAAACATCTGTAGCACAAAAAAGTACTATGTATGAATTGAATCCAAAGACAAACAGGAAAAATATTTTCAAAATACATTATGCAAGATGAATAGTCTTAGTATATAAATATTTCTTCTAAAATAAAAGTTAATCAACATTTTAATTTTAAAATATACTCAGTAGTTGTAAACAGTCAAATCACGGAAGTAATAGATAGGAGCAGAATATACCTAATATAAATATGCAGGTTCTCTAATAATAAAAGAAATGCCAATTAAGTGAACTATGAGTTTCAATTTTCACACACCATACTGACAAAAGTTTTTTAGTTGTACCAGTACTAATATCACATGGATAGAAACCTCAGTAATAAAAGGCTCTGGGATGTCAGAGGAAAGAAGAGGGGATACAGAAGCTGTGCTTGTACAGCCTGATCTTGCAAATCAGGGAGCCCACTATGGAGCCTCCTGGGCTCTTTGCCCCTCAAAAAGGAAGGGCTGAGTCCATAAGGAGAGCATGGGGTACCCCATGAGCCACCATGTCCTTCCCCCACCCCAACTTAGAGCAAGTACAGACCATGGCCCCCTGTCTACCTGGGGGGCCCCAAGCTGGCACACTGCCAGTTGCTGGATCAGGAGAAGGTCGTGGATCAGAGAAGGAATTAAGTTTTAAAATGAAAAGACTGGGGACCTCACTGGTAGTTCAGTGGTAAAGTATCTGCCCTCCAATGCAGGAGACTAGTGTTTGATCCATGATCCAGGAAGATCCCACATGCTGCAGACAACTGAGTCTGTGTGCCACAACTCCCGAGTCTGTGCTCTACAGCCGAGGAGCTGCAGCTGCTGAATTTCAGCCCATGTACCCTAGAGCCCGTGCTCTGAAACAACAGAAGTCACCGCCGTGAGAATTCGTGTACAGCACCTAGAAGAGCAGACCCCATTCCTCGCAACTAGAGTAAAGCTCGAGCAGCAGGGAAGACCCAGTACGGCCAAAAATAAATAAATAAAATAAAATATATTTTAAAATGAAAAGACTGAGTTCTCGAATCACTGAAAGAATCCAGAAATTATGGAATCTGCCTGGTGTACCAACATGGGAGGGAAAAGGGAGAGTTAATAGAATAAGATGAGAATGCTTTGGTTTCTTATTTATATGCCACTAAGTTTAAAATTCTCAATAAACACACATACAAATACTTACAAACTTAAAGGTGTAAAATTTAAAAATCATTTGTGTATGCATATTCAATATATACACATACATTTTTTTAAAAAAGGAAAGTGCTACTTTTCCATGGGATTTCCAACATTTTGCACCATTGTCTGTACAGGCCTCCACGTGCTGGTATTGGCTTGTACAAAGCAGTACCTTGGGAATGTGAAACTGGTAATTTACCTGGTGTGGCATTGTGGACCACAGAGCCATTTGAACAGCAGCTGACACTGGGGCAGGTGTTGTGCCCAAGGCATTACTAGCATCCTGTTAGGAGAGCGGGTTATTTGGACCAAGTCAGGCTGATTCTAAAATAACCTGTTCAAAAATCAATCATTTTAATGAAAAAGTTGCCAAATTTTAGCAGCCAGATGATTAGGTAGTCCTTTGCTTACCCCATCATCTTATTTTACCATGGGCTCAATCTTAAGAAAAAGATCATTTAGACCCAATAATTAAACTTAAACACAGTGCAAGCCCAGTGTGTCTAATTGGACAACAGTCTTTTATGACTTCAGTAGGCAAACAGACCTAAATTATCTGCTACAGAAAAAAACTACTGTTTGTCAGACTTTCAGTATAATAATGAAAATCATAATAATAATTTCACCCACAGTTAAAATAATGTGATTAAATCATGCTATAATGAGATTATACAGCTAAACAAAGACTGAAAAATCACCTATCTTGATGTCAAGGTTCTCCAAGGCTGTGCTGATAGAACAAAAAAAACCGTAACCTCCCCCCCGACACACACACAAAATTAGTGTTTTATATAGTAAACTATAAAATGGCACAATGATGTGATCAATTGTATAATATGGAAACTCGGAGAAAAAGTTACACTGTTCATTAAAACCTACCTAGTCTGTTCATTCCAACAGAGAGTGAAAATAAAAGTAGCTCAGTCGTGTGCGACTCTTTGTGACCCCATGGACTATACAGTCCATGGAATTCTCCAAGCCAGAATACTGAGTGGGTAAAACTCAACATTCAGAAAACGAAGATCATGGCATCTAGTCCCATCACTTCATGGGAAATAGATGGGGAAACAGGGGAAACAGTGTCAGACTTTATTTTGGGGGGCTCCAAAATCACTGCAGATGGTGATTGCAGCCATGAAATTAAAAGACACTTATGCCTTGGAAGAAAAGTTATGACCAACCTAGATAGCATATTCAAAAGCAGAGACATTACTTTGCCGACTAAGGTCCATCTAGTCAAGGCTATGGTTTTTCCAGTAGTCGTGTATGGATGTGAGAGTTGGACTGTGAAGAAGGCAGAGCACCAAAGAATTGATGCTTTTGAACTGTGGTGTTGGAGAAGACTCTTGAGAGTCCCTTGGACTGCAAGAAGATCCAACCAGGCCATTCTGAAGGAGATCAGCCCTGGGATTTCTTTGGAAGGTATGATGCTAAAGCTGGAACTCCAGTACTTTGGCCACCTCATGCAAAGAGTTGACTCACTGGAAAAGACTCTGATGCTGGGAGGGGTTGGAGGAAGGAGGAGAAGGGGACGACAGAGGACGAGATGGCTGGATGACATCATGGACTCAATGGACATGAGTCTGAGTGAATTCTGGGAGTTGTTGATGGACAGGGAGGCCTGGTGTGCTGCAATTCATGGGGTTTCAAAGAGTTGGACATGACTGAGCAACTGAACTGAAATGAACTGAACTGAACTGAACCTTTCCCTTTGCCAGGAGATCTTCCCAACCCACATATCAAACCCAGGTCTCCCACATTGCAGGCAGATTCTTTACCAGCTGAGCCACAAGGAAGCCCAAGAAAAGTGGAGTGGTTTTAAATTAGGTTCAAATAACATAAAAGTGAGGTGGAGATCTGAAAATGATAAAGCGACCCTTTAAGTCAAAAGTATAGATTTTGCATTAATCAAAGTTCTTCTAAAATCACTGACCACCCTGGGAAGTCCTGCAACCAAAAAAACAAAGGCAAGATGGAAGAAGTGATTATTAATGGGCTGAAAAGTCCAGAGACAGGGACTGGACCCAAAAGCAAAAGGTGAGATGGATGAACCTGCTTTAGAAACAGTTAGATCGTGCCTTTGTCACAAGGAAGTGAAGACACATAGGTTGTTTCTGATCAAGCCATCTAGGGAGGTCACGTTAAAATAGCACCAAACACCTAAGACCCTCCTGCTCTTTCATACCCCCTCCTTCCAGACTCAACAACTGGAAAAGAAACCAGAGACACTGATAAGCTGAGAGTCAAGGCCAGGGTGCATCTACTTCTTCACAGTTATATGATCATGGAAAGTACTGAAAATGTTGTATCTGGCTCTTTGTGACCCCATGGACTGTAACCCACCTGGCTCCTCCATCCACTGGAATTTTCCAGGCAACAGCACTATAGTGGGCTGGCATTCCCTTCGGTGGCTCAGAGGTTAAAGCGTCTGCCTGCGATGTGGGAGACCCAGATTCGATACCTGGGTCGGGAAGATCCCCTGGAGAAGGAAATGGCAAGCCACTCCAGGACTCTTGCCTGGAGAATCCCATGGAGGGAGGAGCCTAGTAGGCTACAGTCCATGGGGTCGCAAAGAGTCGGACATGACTGAGCGACAAACTATATAAACTCTCCAGGAGATCTTCCCAACCCAGAAACAGAACCTCAGTCTCCTACTTTGCAGGCAGATTCTTTACTGTCTGAGCCACCAGGGAACCCCAATGCTACTTGGATTAGGGTATGAGATTGAAGTTTTGACTTGGACCCGACTATATTTTTCAATGCTTGAAATAAGACCATCTCTTTCTGCTAAAGTGATATAACAGCTATGGGATTTTTTTTCCAATACATTTTCAAGGCACAAGAAAGAGAGAGCCAACACATCAGAGGAAACAGTGGTAAGTAGAAAAGAATGCTATTTTTCTCTTTGTATTCAATTAATCCAACCAAGGAAACAGTTGCTTGTGGAACTCAGTGTTTACCATCTCAAATCACATTAATATCAATTCCCTCGGGCCACACAAAGTACTTTAAGACAACCAGTGTGACTCCCTGGGTCAATCTGTTTATCCAGGGAGAAAATTTTGTCTCATAGATTCATTAAGTCACTTACACATTCTCAAATTGAAGGAGACTGAACCCCAAGATTGAGGGTTCTGTTGATCTTACTGTGATTATATAAAGGTGGTAAAGAACACTTCCCAAAAGGAAAGGACTATGGAAAAGAGAAACAAACAAACAAAAAAACAAACAATAGAAGGACATTGCAGCCCCGAGATGAGGCACATTATATGAGTAATACTCATATATGTAATACTCATATGAGTATTATACTCATATGACTCATATGAGTAATACTCATATCAAACAAAATAGACTCTGAAGACTGTTACAAGAGACAAAGAAGGATGCTCAAAAATGAACAAGGGATCAATCTAAGAAAAAATATAACAGTTGTAAATATTAGTATATATGCACTCAACATAGGAGTACCTAAATATATAAGGCAGATGATAAAGGACATAAAAGTGGAAATCACAGTAACACAAAAATAGTAGCAGACTTTAACATCCCGCTTATATCAATGGATAGATAATCCAGACAGAAAATCAGTAAGGAAATACAGGACTTAAAACATTAGAGCAAATGGACTTAGTATTTATAGAGCATTCGACTCCAAAATAGCAGAGTACACCTTCCTTTCAAGTGCATACGGAACGTTATCCAGTATAGACCACATGTCGGGCTGGAAAAAAAAAAAAAGAAACTTAAGTCAACTTTAAAAATTGAAATCATACCAAGCATCTTTTTTGACCACAGTGCTCTGAGAGTAGAAATCAACTACAAGAAATAAAAAAGAGGAAAACAAAAAACAAGCTACAAAACACACATATACATGGAGGCTAAACAATATGTTACTGAACAACCAATGAATCACTGAAAGTATTAAAGAGAAAATTAAAAAATACCTAGATAAAATCAAACAGGAAATCATGACAATCTAAAACCTATGGAATACAGCAAAAGTAGTTCTTTTGAAGGATATTTTAGAGAAATACAAGTTTACCTTAAGAAAGAAGAAAAATATCAAACAAATAACTTTACCTTACACCTAAATCTACTAGAGAAAGAAGAACAAGCAAAATCCATGTTAGTAGAAGGAAAGAAATCATAAAGATTTAGAACAGAAAGGAAGGAGAGATAAATGAAAGAGATAAAAGAAAGACAAAAATAGAGAATATTAATGAAACTAAAAGCTATTCCTTTGAAAACATATAAACAAAATTGATTAACTTTCAACCATACTCATTAAGAAAAAAAAGAGAAGAGGACCCAAATCATAATTAGCAGAAATGAAGGAGAAGGTACAACTGACACCACAAAAATACAAAGCATCATAAGAGACTACACCCATAAAACAGACAATCTAGAAGAAATGGATAATTTTTTAGAAAGGTACAATCTTCCAAGAATGAACCAAGAAAAAATATAAAATATTAACAGATTAATTGTCAGTACTGAAATTGAAAGTGTAACTTAAAAACTGCTAACAAAAAGTACACAATCAAATGGTTTCACAAGTGAGTTCTACCAAAGATTTAGAGCAAAGTTATCACCTATCCATCTGAAGCCATTATAAAACATTGCAAAGAAGAGAACACTTCTGAACTCATTTTATGATGGCGCCATAACTTTGATAACAAAACCAGACAATGATATCACAAAAAGGGAAATTATAGATCAATATCACTGCTGAACATAGATGTAAAAATCCTCAACAAAATACTGACAACCTGAATCCAACAATATATTAAAAGGATCACAAACCAAAATCAAGTGAGATTTATCCCAGGCATGCAAGAAGTTTTCAATATCCACAAATCAATCCATTTGATGAATAACATTTTAAACAAGTAAAGAATGAAAATCATACAATCATCTCAACACATTGCTTCCTACATACAAAACAAGTTTTAAACTTTCAAAAATGAAAAGATACATGCACGTGTCAAATCGTGTAAGCTAGCGCATGGATCTGGTGTGCATTGCCATGTGCATGCATTCTCTGCAAGTGGTTGTGCTTTTGTGCACTTTACAGTACTTTATAGATTGCAATAGTAAAGTACCTTTATTTCAAGCCCAGGATGTATGGAAGCAAGTGTAAAAGCAGTGGTGATGTACCTGGTACTGGTAAGAAGTGCCAACTGTTGTACTACTGTACTTTTCAAGTTACAGTATAAGATCAAAAAGTTTATTTTTGTTTGCTTTTTATCTATTATTTGTGTGAAAAGTATTATAAACTTATTACAATACAGTGTTATATAGCCAACTGTGTTAGGTGAGTATCTAGGCTAACTTTGTCAGACCTACAAATGTGCTCTCAGAATGGAAATAGTTCCTATGTAGGGGACTTACTACAGATCATCTCATATAATCATCTCAGTGAAAGCCATATGATCATTTTAATAAATGCCACATCCATTTGTGATAACTCTCCAGAAAGTAGACAGAGAGGGGATATGCCTCAACACAATAAAGGCCATATGTGGGCTCTCTGGTGTCTCAGACAGTAAAGAATCTGCCAATCTGCTGACAACGTGGGAGATGTGGATTTGATCCCTGGGCTGGGAATATGCTCTGGAGAAGGGAATGGCAACCCACTCCAATATTCTTGCTTATGGAATATCATGGACAGAGTAGCTTTGTGGATTATAGCCCGTGGGGTCACAAAGAATCAGACATGACTGAGCAACTAACATACATGGCAAGCTGACAGTTAACTTCACACTCAATAGTGAAAAGCTGATAGCATTGCCTCTAAGGTCAGGAACAAGACAAGAATGCTCACTCTTGCCACTTTTACGTAACATTTGTTGGAAGTCCTAGACATACTAATCAAAGAGGAAAAAGAAATAAAAGAAATCCAAATTAGAAACAAAGAAGTATAACTGTCACTTTTGCTGATAACATGACAATATACATAGAAAATCTGAATGATACTACTGGAAAATGACTAGAGCTCAACAATAAAGTTGCACAATGCAAAGTTAATATACAGAAATCTGTTGAATTTCTATACTCTAACAACAAAATGTCCAAAAGAGAAACTAAAGAAACAATCCAATTTAGCATCACATCAAAAAGAACAAAATACCTAGGAGTAACTCTACCTAAGGAGGCAAAAGGACTATACTCTGAAAATTATAAGATGCTGTTGAACCTAAATGAAGAGAACACAAACAGATGGAAAGATATTCTCTGTTCTTAGGTTAAAATAATTAATATTGTTAAAATAACCATTCTACTCAAGGAAATCTATGGGTTCAGTGCAACCACTTTCAAATTACCAGTGCCACTTTTCACAGAACTGGGACAAAAGATTTTAAAATTTGTATAGAAACATGCACACAAACCCAGATAGCCAAAACAATCTTGAGAAAGAGGAACAGTGCTGGAGAAATCAGGTTTCCTGATCTCAGACTATACCTCAGAGATTCAGTAACCAGTGTGTTACTGGAAAAAAAGTAGACACATAGGTCAATGAAAGAGGATAGAAACCCCAAGATAAATCAGCATGCCTTCGTCAAATAATCTATGGCAAAGGAGGGAATAAAGTGGAGAAAAGACTTTCTTTTCAGTGGAAGAAAGTGGAGAAAAGACTGTTTCTTCAATGATTGGTGCTGGTAAAATTGAATCAATGAGATCAGAACATTCCCTGACAAATGCTCTAAAAGTCCTAGAGGAAAACATAGGCAGAACTTGTATGACATAAATCACAGGAATCTTCCTTTATATCCATTTCTTAAAGTATTGGAAACAAAAGCAAAATAAATAAATGGGACCTAATTGAACTTAAAAGCCTTTGCAAAGAAAAGGAAACTGTAAACAAAATTAAAAGGCAACCAACAAATTGGGAGAAAATATTTGCAAACAATGAGACCAACAGGAATTAATTTTCAAATTATATAAAGAGCTTACAAAACTCACTATCAAAAACAAATAACAATCAAAAAGAGCAGAAGATCTAAATAGACTCTTCTCAAAAGAAGTCATACAGATGGCCAACAAGCACATGAAGAGATGCACAAACATCACTAATTAATAGAGGAATGCAAATTAAAACTAAAATGAGATACCACCTCACAGTTGTCAGAATAGCCACCATCAAAACGTCTACAAATAATAAGTTCTGGAGAGGGTGTGGGGAAAATGGAACCCTTCTAACACTCTTGATAAGAATCCAAATTGGTGCAGCCACTATGAAGACCTGTAATGAAGTACTTAAACACTAATAACAGAGTTACCATATTATCCCATAATCCCGTCCCTGGGCATATATCTGGAAAAGACAAAAACTGTCATTCAAACAGATGAATGTACCCCAATATTCACAGTGCTGCAACACTACTTACAGCTGCCAAGCCAAGGATACAATCTAAATATCTATCAACAGAAAACAAACTTAAAGTTACCAAAGGGGAAATGGTGGGGGAGGAATAAAGTGGTTATTTGGGATTAACAGATACTACTCTATGTAAAACAGGTAAACAAGGACTTACTCTGTAGCACAGGGAACTATATTCAGTAGCTTGTAATAACCTGTAATGGAAAAGAACCTGACACAGAAAATATATTCTCGGTCAGATTCTTTTCCATTATAGGTTATTACGAGTTCAGTTCAGTTCAGTTGCTCAGTTGTGTCTGACTCTTTGTGACCCCATGAACTGCAGCACACCAGGACTCCCTGTCCATCACCAACTCCTGGCGTTTACTCAAACTCATGTCCATTGAGTCAGTGATGCCATCCAACCATCTCATCCTCTGTCATCCCCTTCTCCTCCTGCCTTCAATCTTTCCCAGCATCAGGGTCTTTTCAAATAAATCATCTCTTCTCATCAGGTGGCCAAAGTATTGGAGTTTCAGCTTCAACATCAGTCCTTCCAATGAACATTCAGGACTGATTTCCTTTAGGATTGACTGGTTGGATCTCCTTGCAGGCCATGGGACTCTCTAGAGTCTTCTCCAACACTACAGTTCAAAAGCATCAATTCTTCAGTGCTCAGCTTTCTTTGTGGTCCAACTCTCACATCCATACATGACTACGGGAAAAACCATAGCTTTGACTAGACGGACCTTTGTTGGCAGAATAATGTCTCTGCTTTTTAATATGCTATCTAGGCTGGTCATAACTTTCATTTAATAAATGTTTTTAAAATCTAGAGCTAAATTTAAAATTAAACATTATAATCAAATATATAACAGTTTATAAATTTAAACTTCTTTTGGATATTCTCATTTGAAACTTGGGTATCTGCTTATATTTCATCAATTATATTATATTAGTTTAAAAATACATAGCTAGGAAATGACAGAGAAGGGATTCAAGTATAGATCTCTTTGAATCAAAACAGATTCTATGTTCTATAAATACACTGTCAAAATTTTATTTACCTTCCCAAGAATACTAGATAATTTGCAACCCTATGGACCACCAGACTCCTCTGCCCATGAGATTCTCCATCAAGGATTCTGGAGTGAGTTTCCATGCCCCTCTCCAGGGGATCTTCCTGACGTAGGGATCTAACCTACGTCTCCTGCATTGCAGGCGGATTCTTTACTGGCGAGCCACAAGGGAAGTCCCAAGATAATTCAAAGTATTGCCAAACCAAAGTTCATTTGCCTAATGGACAATGAACCTAAACAAATCAAAATGTTACCATCTGTGATGCCTGAAAAATCACAAGGAATATGGTGACAGATATGTGGAGCAAAGACCTGACCTTCAGAATCGCTGCGACTGAGGCTCTCAGGGAAAGATCCAAGAGGCTATATGGACGAGTGTCAGCCAGAGTAAACAAAAGAAAATTCTCACAGCTCAAAGATTCTCTTCTTTGCTTTTAGTGGAGAAATGGTGGCACAAATTCCCATCTGTCCGTCTTCGTATTATAAAGAAAAATAGCAACATTGCACTGAGATATGTTGCTTCTGATCCAAGAATGAAAATATTTAAGTAGTTTTCAAATAACTAGGAAAAAGAGGGATTTGTGCTATTTTAAAATGTAAAAACTGGAAGGAATATGTAGAAAGTGCAATTTATAGTTAGTGTTTATTACATCTCGCATATCAGACTACATAAGAACAAAGAAATTTCACAAGTCAACTAGTCTTCCTGTTTTCATAGAGTAGACATTTATTCTTTATATATTTGTCTTATTTTCTTTTTTATATTAATTTATCTTAATTGGAGAACAATTTCTTTACAATATTGTGATGGTTTTTTGCCATAAATCATCATGAATTGGCCCCAGCTATACATGTGTCCCCCCCAACCTGAAGCCCCCTCCCACCTCCCTCCCTACCCTGTCCATCTGGGTTGTCCCAGAGCACCAGCTTTGGGTGCCCTGCTTCATACATCAAATGAACCAGTCATCTATTTTACGTATGGTAATATACATGTTTTAGTGCTCAAGTGATCCCATCCTCACCTTCTCCCACTGAGTCCAAAAGCCTGTTTTATATCTGTGTCTCCTTTGCTGCCTTGCATTTAGGATACATACTTGCTTTTTTCAGTTTAAAAACACCTTTGGAGGTTTTGTCTTAGTGAAGTAAATTATACTGCTTAAATTTTTCACTGTAGGTCAGCCATTCATCAGGTGATAAACTTGGATATACTATTGTTTTGCCTCAGTCACCTTTCATGAAAACAGAGGTGAAAGGGACTGGATGATATATATAATTATATCAAATGATATAATTATATAGATTATATTGAAATATATATATATATATAAGCACTCATAGCTCAGTCAGTCAAGAATCTGCCTGCAATGCAGGAGACACAGGCTCGATTCCTGGGTGGGAAAGATCCCCTGGAGAAGGAAATGGCAACCTGCTCTAGTATTCTTGCCTGGAGAATCCCATGGACAGAGGAGCCTGGCGGGCTTCAGTCCATGGGGTTGCAAGAGTCGGACACGACTTAGCAACTAAACCACCTCCACCACATGCCCCACCACAAGTGCTCATAATTTTTGGCTATTTCAAGTCTCATAACTTAGTTTAATCAGCTATTCTTCACATTTGATGGATGAGGAATCTGAAGTGCACAGATATTAGGTAACCTGATGAAGGTTACAGACTAGTCAATGGTAAAGTCAGAGGTACTCTTTACGCAATATTACCTTTGGGTTCATACAGGTTTTAGTTAATGATCTTATTCATAGTCTATTTCTAAATCACACTGACTTCTCTCTTCATAGAATCTTTATTAATCTTGCATGTGTGTGCTCAGTCATGTCCAACAACTTGCAACCACATAGAGCCCACAAGGGTCCTCTGTCCATGGTAATCTCCAGGCAAGAAAACTGGAGTGGATTGCAATTTCCTCCCTCAGGGGATCTTCCCCACCCAGAGATCAAACCAGCATCTCTTGCATTGCAGGAAGATTCTTTGCCAGCTGAGTCGTCTGGAAAGCCCTTCTATTACCCTTACTTTTTTGCTAATACTTTTGAGTACTTTATTTCTATTTAACATGTAATAAGCTTTGTAGGATAAGAACAGTGTTTATAGTTCTATTACATCCCTCACTTATCCTAATATAGTAAAAGAAAAATTGTAGCAGGCATTTATTAAAACTAGAAAAAAAAGACTTTATAACTAGAAGTCAAGACTATTGCAATAAGAGAGAGTTGATCAAGCCCACTGAATCTAAAGGTAGAAGATTATTAAACACTGGCATGTATTCTCTGGCTCTCAGTTGTGTCCAATTCTTTGTGACCTCCATGAACTATAGCTCACCAGGCTCCTCTGTCCATGGGATTTCCCAGGCAAGAATACTGGAATGGGTTGCCGTTTCCTTCACCAAGGTTTCAAACTGACCCAGGAATTGAACTCATGTCTTCTATGTCTCTTGAATTGTGACATATTCTTTACCCACTAAGCTATCAGAGAATCGCAAAGAGCCTCTTAATGAGGGTGAATGAAGAGAATGAAAAAGCTGACTTGAAACTCAGCATTCATAGAACTAAATTCATGGCATCTGGTCCCATCACCTCATGGTAAATAGAAGGATAAAAAGTTGAAGCAGTGACAGTTTTTACTTTCTTCATCTCCAAAATCTTCATCTCCAACACCACAGAACTCTTATATTTCCATAGTGGCTGTTCTACTTGGGAAATTTCTACCAACAATGCACAAGGATTCCAACTTTTTCACATCCTCATCAATACTTATTTTCTTTTTTACTTCCATTTTTTATAGTAAGCTTCCTAGTGGGTATGAGGTATCTCAACATGGCTTTAATTTACAGTTTCCTAATAATTACAGATTTTCATTATTTTTCCAAGTGCATGAACATATCTATTCAAGTCTTTTGCCTATCTTTTAATTAAGTTGCTTTTTGTTGTTGTGAATTGTACATTTTATGGTTTGTTTTGAAAGCTACCTTTTTTAAAAAATGAAATGATGCTAGTAACAGGCTGAGTCTTTCCTTTTCTTTTCCTTTCTTCCTTCCATTTTCCTTCTGTCCTTTTAGCATCTGTACGTGGATAGGAGACAATTTTGGTAAGGCTTAACTCAGAGATATAATTGAAATCTATTTTATTTTTCTCAGTCTCCACCCATTGTAAACTGGCATGGGAAAGGAGATAGTTGTCAATTAACAATCTATCCATCCCTTTCAAAAAATATCAATCTTGCCCCTTGGCTTTTTAATTAGTTCTTATTTATGGATCTTATACTTCAGGTAAACATTTAACCAGGTCTAGGTGGTATTGCTTGTCACAGTCTGATTTAGATCTTCAAAAGTCTGGGCTGAGGTTCTGCATCTAGAATGAGATTTATGACAGAGGAAAGGAATATTCATTCACATTTCTTTCACTCTCACCTGTTCTGTCAACTTTCTCTCTGTATAGAAGTTGCATAAATATATGCAGGTAGTAAGTGAAGGAGATATGGAGAAGGGATTAATATCTGCTTTATTTGGATAAAAGACTCTGCTTTGGGGTCATTGTCCATTTTATGCTGGCTACTAAAGACTAGGCTAATCTCTGCTTTGACAGTAACCTGAAATATCTGTGCTATATGCCTTGTCTTTTAATGTCCAAGCTGTCTGAAAGTATTCTATCCTTTGAGATACTAGTTACATTTCTTCACCCTTTTCATCCAGTGATCTCTGCAGATCTTCCAGAGACCAATACTTGGCTCTCTGGGGCAGTGTCTGAGTAGCCCACCGGAATCTGAAGTTTCTTCCCAAATTAGGAATTTGTTGTTCAGTCAGTCAGTTGTATCTGACTCTTTGTGACCCCAAGGATTGCAGCATGCCACGCTTCCCTACCCTTCATCATCTCCCGGAGCTCACTCAAACTCATGTCCATTGAGTTGGTTATGCCATCCAACCATCTCTTCCTCTGTTATCCCCTTCTCCTCCTGCCTTCAATCTTTCTCAGCATCAGGGTCTTTTCTAATGAGTTGGCTTTTCACATCAGAGTACTGGCCAAGTATTGGAGTTTCAGCTTCAGCATCAGTCCTTCCAATAAATATTTATGGTTGATTTCCTTTGGGATTGACTGGTTTGATCTTCTTGCAGTCCAAGGGACTCTCAAGAGTTTCTCCAACACCACAGTTCAAAAGAATTAATTCTTCAGTGCTCAGCCTTCTTTATGGTCCAACTCTCACATCCATACATGACTACTGGAAAAACCATACCTTTGACTATACAGACCTTTGTTGGCAATGTCTCTGCTTTCTAATACGCTGTATAAAGGCCACAAGAAAGCCTAGGAATTTTAGCCATGACTGCCTTGGATCTGGATTTGAACTTGACTTCCTTGGAAATCAGTATCAGATTTCTCCCAAAGCACTGTGTCACTTGACCCTCTCCCTGAGGTTCATTCTCCGTAATGAGCATAGAAGCATAGCCAACAGTTCAGAAAACAGTCTCCAGCTAGAAAATAGGAACAGTTCTGGTCTCCAGGTAGGAAGCAGGACCCCATTCTTACAGAAAAAAAAATCATATTTTGCAAGTAATTCTAGATAGAGTGGTGAACTGAATCTCATGAGATGAGGAGAATGAATAGATAGCATCCTGTTTACCAATGTCTGGTGTGGCAAGAAAGCATTTTTCTTTTCCTTTTTAGCTTTCTTAAAAGATTTCTGGAGGTAAACAACCCAAAGTTAGTCCTTGAAACTTGATGAAAAATACAAAAAGCCAACATCATGGAATCTAGCTCCCATTGAACCTGGTCATTTGAAATTTATCTTTTTTGTTTCTAACTTCCTACAGTAATTTTTATAGTCTTTTGTAACCACAGAGGACCAGAAAAGAGTCCCAATAATACTTTACATCACAGTATAATATTTGCTGGGACAAAACCCTGACAATTGTGCTAGTTAAAATCCATTTATTTCTTAAAGACATGTATTTAATACTCATTTAAACAACAAGAAAACTCTAAAATATTAATTTCTTAGCTCCTTTAACTGGGAATCTCAATTCAGTTGGCTTCAGGCATAAATGGATTCAAAGCTGCTAACAGTATTGTTAAAATTCCTTTGTTTTTCTCACATTGCTATTGATTATTTTATCCTTAGATAAGCATTTGCATTCACAAATTTAACTTTTGCTATCAAGAAACATGACTATTTCTGAATATAGCTATCAAAATTCCAAGAAAGAGGTTTTCATTAGTTTTGTCTGAAAGTGAAAGTAATGTCCTATTCTCTGTAACCCCATGGACTGTAGAATCCATGGATTCTCCAGGCCAGGATACTGGAGTGGGTAGCCTTTCCCTTCTCCAGGGGATCTTCCCAACCCAGGGATCAAACCCAGGTCTCCCACATTACACACAGATTTCTTTTTACCAGCTGAGCCACCAGGGAAGCCCAAGAATACTGGAGTGGGCAGTCTATCCCTTCTCTAGGGGATTTTCCTGACCCAGGAATCAAACCAGTGTCTCCCTCTTTGAGGGCAAATTTTTTGCCAGCTGAGCTACCAGGGAAGCCTTCTAATCTCACAACAAAAAATTTGGGTAGAGAGTTGCAGATGGACTTACCTGGTGGCTCAGATGGTAAATAATCTGCCTGCAATACAGGAGACCCAAGTTCGATCCCTAGATCAGGAAGATCCCCTGGAAAAGGAAATGGAGCCCACTCCAGTATTCTTGCCTGGAGAATTCCACGGACAGAGATATTGCTTTGCCTAAAAAGGTCCGTGTAGTCAAAGCTATGATTTTTCCAGTAGTCATTTATGGATGTGAGAACTAGACAATAGAAAAGGCTGAGCACCAAAGAATTGATGCCTTCAAATTGTGGTGCTGAAGAAGACTCTTGAGAGTCCCCTTGACTGCAAGGAGATCAAACCAGTCAATCTTAAAGGATATCAATTCTGAATATTCACTGGGAGTATTGATGTTGAAGCTGAAACTCCAATACTTTGGCCACCTGATGTGAGGAGCTGACTCATTTGAAAAGACCCTGATGATGGGAAAGACTGAGGGCAGGAGGCCACGGGGATGACAGAGGATGAGACAGTTGGATGTTATCACCAACTCAATGGACATGTGTTTGGGTGGACACCTGGAGTTGGTGATAGACAGGGAGGCCTGGCGTGCTGCAGTCCATGGGGTCGCAAAGAGTTGGACACAACTGAGCAACTGAACTGAACTGAACTCATACCTTAATAAAGTAGCTTTTTAAAATGGAGATAAGGGACTTTGCTAATGCTCCATTGGTTAAGACTCCAATGCAAGGGACATGAGTTTGAACAAACTCCAGGAGATGGTGAAGGACAGGAAAGCCTGGCATGCTTCAGTCCATGGGGTCACAGAGTCAGACACAACTTAGCAAGTAAACAACAACAAAGAGTTGCAGATATCTGAGTGGCCACGCCTGGATTATTTGTTTATCCTTGAGTCCAAAGTAGAGTCAATTCCATCCAAACTGTTGGCCTGAGAAATAGAGAAATATACCTGTCTGAAGAGATTGGGATTTTTTGTTTTTGTTTTTGTTTTCAAAAAAGGGAGAAAGCCTTCTGGGAAGGTGAAAATAATACTTGACTATCACTGAAATTCCTACAAAATCCTATCCAATCTACAATTGAAAAAAATTTTCTACATGAAAGAACCAGAAATCTGGGAATTTCTGTTTCAGGCAACAGGGAATTGCCAATAGCATTGAAGAAGCAATAAAATCAAATCAAAGTTAAATTTTTATTCTACAGGCTTCCACAATTCACTTTCTCATGCCTTTTTATCCTTTAATTATAGCCGGCTTTGTAAGCCATTCATAGAAACCTTCTTCCCTCCGATAATGATTAGATTAACATCTACCAATTTCCAAGTGATCTAATTTGTGAAATGAGCTTTTGAATAGTTATAGTTTCACCTGTACCTAGGACAAGAAATCCATGGAAACCCTGAACTTCTAATGACTGGAGGTTGGCAGAATCAGGTACCGAGAGGACCGTCTGTTGCAAGGCTGCTTTGAGACCTGCACTTGGATCTATCTTACTGATTTAGATGATTTCACCAATAATATGGTAGTGGTTTAGTTCCTAAGTTGTGTCTGACTCTTGTGACCCAAGGGACTGTAGCCTGCCAGGCTCCTCTGTCCATGGGATTCTCCAGGCAAGAATACTGGAGTGGATTGCCATTTTCTTCTTCAGGGGATCTTTCCAATCCAGGAATTAAGCCCAAGTCTCCTGCATCGCAGGCAGATTCTTTACCAACTGAGTTACAGGGGAAGCTGCAATGATATGGAGTTACTCTTTACACAATGTCTTGGGATAATTCCAGTATCATTCTGATAAGACCATTTAGAAAGATAGATGTACCAATTTTACTAGCAGAACAAGGGTAAGAAGCAAAAAACTGTAAGAATAAGTCAAGGACAAGGATATGGAGCAATCTCTCTTTTTTCACCTCAAGCAGATATATATATATATGCACACACACAAACACTATACACACTATATTATATATAAAAAATGTGTGCATATGTATACGAACAAAGCTAGTAGAGGTGATGGAATTCCAATTGAGCTATTTCAAATCCTGAAAGATGATGCTGTCAAAGTGCTGCACTCAATATGCCAGCACATTTGGAAAACTAAGCAGGGGCCACAGGACTGGAAAAGGTCAGTTTTCATTCCAATCCCAAAGAAAGGCAATGCCAAAGAATGCTCCAACTACCACACAATTGCACTCATCTCACACACTTGTAAAGTAATGCTCAAAATTCTCCAAGCCAGGCTTTAGCAATACATGAACCGTGAACTTCCAGATGTTCAAGCTGGTTTTAGAAAAGGCAGATGAACCAGAGATCAAATTGCCAACATCTGCTGGATCATGGAAAAAGCAAGAGAGTTCCAGAAAAACATCTATTTCTGCTTTATTGACTATGCCAAAGTCTTTGACTGTGTGGATCACAATAAACTGTGGAAAATTCTGAAAGAGATGGGAATACCAGAGCACCAGACCTGCCTCTTGAGAAACCTATATGCAGGTCAGGAAGCAACAGTTAGAACTAGACATGGAACAACAGACAGGTTCCAAATAGAAAAGGAGTATGTCAAGGCTGTATATTGTCACCCTGCTTATTTAACTTATATGCAGAGTACATCATGAGAAATGCTGGGCTGGAAGAAGCACAAGCTGGAATCAAGATTGCTGGGAGAAATATCAAGAACCTCAGATATGCAGATGACACCACCCTTATGGCAGAAAGAGAAGAGGAACTAAAAAGCCTCTTGATGAAAGTGAAAGAGGAGAGTGAAAAAGTTGACTTAAAGCTCAACATTCAGAAAACTAAGATCATGGCATCTGGTCCCCTCACTTCATGGGAAATTGAAGGGGAAACAGTGGAAACAGTGTCAGACTTTATTTTGGGGGGCTCCAAAATCACTGCAGATGGTGACTGCAGCCATGAAATTAAAAGATGCTTACTCCTTGGAAGAAAAGTATGACCAACCTAGATAGCATATTTAAAAGCAGAGACACTACTTTGCCAGCAAAGGCCCATCTAGTCAAGGCTATGGTTTTTCCAGTAGTCATGTATGGATGTGAGAGTTGGACTGTAAAGAAAAGCTGAGCTCCGAAGAATTGATGTTTTTGTACTGTGGTGTTGGAGAAGACTCTTGAGAGACCCCTGGACTGCAAGGAGATCCAACCAGTCCATTCTGAAGGAGATCAGCCCTGGGATTTCTTTGGAGGGAATGATGCTGAAGCTGAAACTCCAGTACTTTGGCCACCTCATATGAAGAGTTGACTCATTGGAAAAGACTCTGATGCTGGGAGGAATTGGGGGCAGGAGGAGAAGGGGACGACAGAGGATGAGATGGCTGGATGGCATCACCAACTCGATGGACGTGAGTCTGAATGAACTCCGGGAGTTGTTGATGGACAGGGAGGCCTGGTGTGCTGTGATTCATGGGGTCGCAAAGAGTTGAACACAACTGAGCGACTGAACTGAACTGAACTGAATGCTTTATAAGTAATAAAAATATAAATGAACATCCAATGTGTGTATTTTTGTTGCTTTTCACTCGCTAAGTCACGTTCAGTTCTTTGTGACCCCATGGACTGCAGCATGCCAGGTTCCCCTGTCCTCCACTGTCTCCCAGAGTTTGCTGAAATTCAAGTCTATTGAGTTTGTGATGCTATCTAACCATCTCACCCTCTGGCACTCCCTTCTCCTTTTGCCTTCAATCTTTCCCAAGCATCAGAGACTTTCCAATGACTTGGCTCTTTTCTTCAGGTGGCCAGAGTACTGGAGCTTCAGCTTCAAACTTTCCAATGAATATTCAGATTTGATTTCCTTTAGAACTGACTCTTCTAATCTCCTTGTAGTCCAAGAGAATCTAAAACCATAACTTCGACTATATGGACCTTTGTCAGCGAAGCGATGTCTCCGTTATTTAATACACTGTATAGGTTTGTCCTTCCTTTCCTTCTGAGGAGCAAGTATCTTTAAAATTCTTGGCTGTACTTATATACCACAATGATTTTGGAGCCCAAGAAAATAAAATCTGTCACTGCTTCCACTTTTTCCCCTTCTGTTTGCCATGAAGAAGTGGGACCAATTGCCATAAATTGATTGGACCGGATGCCATGATCTTAGCTTTCGGAATGTTGAGTTTCAAGCCAGCTTTTTCACTCTCCTTTTTTACCCTCATCAAGAGGCTTTTTAGTTCCTTTTCATCTTCTGCCATTAGAGTGGCATCACCTGCATATTTGATGTTGTCAATATTTCTCCCAACAATCTTGATTCCAGCTTGTGACTCATCCAGCCTGGGATTTTGCATAATGTACTCTGCATAAAAGTTAAATAAGCTGGGTGACAATATACAGCCTTGCTATACTCCTTTCCCAATTTCGAATCAGTCCATTGTTCCATGTCCACTTCTAACTGACACTTCTTGGTTTGCATACAGGTTTCTCGGTGACAAGTAATGTGGTCTGGTCTGGTACACTCAGCTCTTTAAGAATTTTCAACAGCTTGTTGTGATCTACACAGTCCAAGTCTTTAGCATAGTCAATGAACCAGAAGTAAATGCTTGTCCAAAATTCCCTCTTTCTCTGTTATCCAACTATGACACAACCATCTTCAGTGGCTCTGCAGAACAAGACTCACAGTTTCATTAAGTTCCACTAGCCCCTTCCCCACAAGACTGTGATCCATGAAGGGGGATGACGACAGAGTGTATGGTATATTTTAGCCTCCTATATTTTTGCTTGTTTATTCAACAAAGAAATTGAAATTCAGTGACCCAACTATTTGCCTTTATTCTAGTAAAGGGGATAATAATCATAGCTTAAAAAACTTTTAATGCCTAGTGTGGTCAAACAATTTTACAGCCTCTGAGATTAGATAAGTAATGATTTTACAACCAAAGTGGTATTGTTCTTGCTCCTTTTTATTTATGTTCTAGAGATATATAATATAAGAGCAAAGCAAAAGGGAGTCATATACTTATTTTTCTTCTCTGTGAGTCTTTTTTTTTTTTCAGTTTAACATTCTACAGGATGAAGACTGTCTTCAGAAAGTAAGACAACACATATTTTTGAAATAAGGGAACACCATTTTGAAAGTCGCTCAGTCATGTCCAACTCTTTGCGACCCCATGGACGGTAGAGTCCATGGAATTCTCTAGGCCAGAATACTGGAGTAGGTAGACTTTCCTTTCTCCAGGAGATCTTCCCAGCCCAGGGACTAAACCCAGGCCTCCCACATTGCAGGCAGATTCTTTATCAGCTGAGCCACAAGAGAAGCCCAAGAATACTGGAATGGGTAGCCTATCCCTTCTCCAGCAGATCTTCCCAACCCAGGAATCAAACCAGAGTCTCCTGCATTGCAGGTGGTTCTTTACCAACTGAGCTATGAGGGAAGCCCCTTTCTAAATACAATCAGTGGTAAAGCCATGAATGGAACACATCAACTATGTTTTCCAACATTGTCATATGAAAAGACAGGGATAGAATATTTTTCTAAATGTCTTTATAAGACCAAAATTAAGATAATAGAAAATCTAGGGGAAATATGTTCTTCTTAATATGATTGACTTTCACCCAGAGACAAATCTATATTAAGGCCTTAAATTCTCTTATGTGTTAATAAAAATTATCACTGGAAGTTTCCCAAAAAAGGTTTGTATGTTCCACGCTCATATCTCATTGCTTTAGAAGCAATGGTGTCTGATATCCTTTCCAATACTAATGTCTAATGTTTATGATTCATAATTTTGTGGTCTAACCTCTCCACTGAGAATGGCTTGCTTGCACTTTGACAAATCACAATGGTTAAAGAAAATGGGAATTTTGCCATTAGGTACCACTGTGTGGGAAGAGAGCAAATTGGCCAAGATGGCATGTTCAGGCTCTCTCACCCCATGTTTTATAAATAATGACTATGTAACAGCTGAGATCATTTGCACCGTTGAGCATGCACATCGCAAGGTGCTTGCTTGGTCATGGACTACTTTGTGCTATACACGTATGTGAGCTCCACCTAGAAAGGGGTGGCATTACTGCTGCATCACAGCTGCGTCCATTGAGTCAGCCATGAGAGCAGAGTATATTTGTGTCTACTGCTGCGGCTGCTGTGTCGGCCAGGAGAGAATACCGTTATGGCTGCTGTGACAGCCAGGAGGGAGGTTCTGTTGTGTTAGCTTATGCTACGGCTGTTGTCTGGAGAGGATAAACATGTCTACAGTTCCTATAGCTCCTTGAGTCTTCTTCCAGCCTCTTAGCTCAAGCCTTGCCTACCCTGGGTTCAGCGAACTGTGTACACAATGAAATACAGTGAGACAATTGGCAGTGTCAACAGGATCAGCAATACACACTGTGAAAGACCTCGAGATCTGAATTTGAGGGGAGATTTATGTTGTTTTGATAGTTACATATTATTGGAGGTAAATAAACTAAGAAAAATTGAACTCCTGATGTAAATATTCTGTTAATTGACAGGAAGGAAGTGGTTTTTAAACAGTTAATCAATTAGACACTCAACTATTAAGTAGCACATATAGGATTCGAATTCAGGACATTTTATTTCAGAAGTCATTCTCTTAAATAGGATAATTTTCTCTCTTCTATCTTAGTAAAACCCAGCTGTTTGACTCATGCAGACTGTGTTCTCAGTTGCTTCTGCAGAGAATGGAGCACAGATAATGTCAATGAGCTGACAAGTCAGTGTGGTGATAGTGTTGTTTGCCATGTGCTCTGACATGACCAGAATTTGAAAGAGAAAACAAGTGTCACTGACTTGGAGATGCAGGCTCAAGCAGCTGCTTCTTAACAGACTTATCAAGATCACCTTCCTTGTGCTGGCATGCTGTGTGCCCAGCATTAAGAGGCAGGTCATTTTGTTCACCTAGGCAGGGATTGGGCAAATGGGATTGAGAAGGAACAAATGGATTAAGTTGCTAAGGGCCACAGATTAGTTTCCTGTAACAGTTAAAAGCTGCCATCTGTGCAATCACTTGAATTTACATATATCTGCCTGGTAGGCTGTAGTCCATGGGGTCACAAAGAGTCGGACACTTACTGAGCAACTTCACTTTCAATTTTCACTTTCCACTTTCATGCATTGGAGAAGGAAATGGCAACCCACTCCAGTGTTCTTGCCTGAAGAATCCCATGGACAGAGGAGCCCAGTAGGCTGCCGTCTATGGGGTCACACAGAGTCAGACACAACTGAAGCGACTTAGCAGCAGCAGCAGCCAAATATAGAGGGATGGAAACTTGCAGATATACATTTTGCTATAAAAGAAAATTAAACACTGTAAATTTTTTAAATATAAATTTGAATTTAGCAAAGTTAAAGCCCTACATACATAGATGTCCATATAGTCAAAGCTATGTTTTTTTCAGTAATCATGTATGGATGTGAGTGTTGGACCATAAAGAAAATTGAGCATCCAAGAATTTTGAACCACGGCATTGGAGAAGACTCTAGAGAGTTCCTTGGACTACAAGGAAGTCAAACTAGTCAGTCCTAAAGGAAACCAATCCTGAATTTTCACTGGACAGACTGATGCTGAAGCTGAAGCTCCAATACTTTGGCCACCTGATGCGATGATCTAACATTAGAAAAGACCCTGATGCTGGGAAAGATTGAAGGCAGCAGAAGGGGAAGACAGAGGACAAGATGGTTGGATGGCATCACCAACTCAATGGACATGAGCAAGCTCATGGAGATGGTGAAGGACAGGGAAGCCTGGTGTGCTGCAGTCCACGGGAGAGCAAAGAACTGGTCACAACTGAGCGACTGAACAACAACAACGGATGTCCAGATTCCATCCCCATCTCCATGCAAACATGATTGCCAGGAAACCTCTTCTCTAAACGTTTATTTCCAATGTGCTCTTCTTATCCCATGAACCAGCTTTTCATCACCAGCGTCTTTGTGTTTTAGATGAAGAGGTGGATATGGTGATAAACAAAGTCCTGGATTTTAGTGCCAGCTGAAGTACTGAGCATTACTGCATCTTGGAAGCTGAAGTATTCTCAAACTTTCAGTTTATTTAATTTATATAAGAATGAATTTGGAATGAATAATGCCTAAAGACAACTGCAGCTCTAAAATTCATATTCCCTTTTGACTCAATGTAAGAACCTTTGACATAAAGAGTCATTTTACAAAGGAAGGTGCATTAAGTATGTGCCTGCAGAAGTTAGTCATCGACAGACATGCAGAAGAGACATCTATAATGGTAACTTAAAGACAGCCCTGGAAGCCATTGTAATTATAGATGTTGTTGTTTTGAAAATATGCCAAACCCTTTTTATTCTGTTAGCCCAACTGATGCCCTCTATTTTTAAGGGCCAGACTGTCCCATCACTAACTGTTAGTAATTGTACATTTATTAGGACTTCCCACATAGCACCAGTGGTAAAGGACTCACCTTATAGACGCAGGTTTGATCCCTGGGTCAGAAAGATCCCCTGGAGGAGGGCTTAACAACCTACTCCAGTATTCTTGTCTAGAGAATCCCATGAACGGAGGAGCCTGGTGGGCTACAGTCCATAGGGTCACAAAGAGTCAAACACGTCTGAAGTGACTTAGCATGCAAGCATGCATATATTTATTAGCTACATTCTATGTGCTAGAAATTTATTGACCATGTTACAGCATAATCTACTGTAATCTTCTTACAAGCCTTCTGAAGCCTATACTACTTTTTTTTTTGTCTGAAGGAGGTGAAAATTGATATTTGAAAGGCAAGTTACTTTTCAAAGATGGGAATCTGAATTTATCATGTAGGTGGGCTCCAAAATCACTGCAGATGGTGACTGCAGCCATGAAATTAAAAGATGTTTACTCCTTGGAAGAAAAGTTATGATCAACCTAGATAGCAGATTCAAAAGCAGAGACATTACTTTGCCGATTAAGGTCCGTTTAGTCAAGGCTATGGTTTTTCCAGTAGTCATGTATGGATGTGAGAGCTGGACTGTGAAGAAGGCTGAGTGCCAAAGAATTGATGCTTTTGAACTGTGGTGTTGGAGAAGACTCTTGAGAATCCCTTGGACTGCAAGGAGATCCAACCAGTCCATTCTGAAGGAGATCAACCCTGGGATTTCTTTGGAAGGAATGATGCTAGAGCTGAAACTCCAGTACTTTGGCCACCTCATGTGAAGAGTTGACTTATTGGAAAAGACTCATGCTGGAAGGGATTGGGGGCAGGAGGAGAAGGGGACGACAGAGGATGAGATGGCTGGATGGTATCACGGACTCAATGGATGTGAGTCTGAGTGAACTCCGGGAGTTGGTGATGGACAGGGAGGCCTGGCATGCTGTGATTCATGGGGTCGCAAAGAGTTGGACATGACTGAATGAATGAACTGAACTGAAGTGAATGGATGCAGGATTAATAAAGCTATTTTTGAGCACTTATTATATAACATTTACATTACTAACAATGGGAAAGTCATAGAGATAACTTAAGTTGGAGCACAAAATATTTGTCTTCGTGTTATGAAAATGCCCCTCTGGCTAGAGTATAAAGGATAGGGGATCCTGTACTTTGAGGGGATCAGATCTGAAGGTGGAAAAATCATTAGGGGATAAGTTAAAGTCTGAATTAAGGCAATAGCCATGAAAATAGAGAGGGAAGATGTAGGTATAAATAATAAAGGGATAGAAATGAAATGATTAACAGTTTGATTTAGGGATGTGAGAGACAGAAGAATCTCAAAGGATTTCCAAGATTCTCATCTGGATTACTAAGTATATTGGTGCCATTAGCCAATACAGAACAAAATGTTCCATGGGGGAGAAAAATAATTTGACTACATTAATTTCGAAGTGTATATGGGACATTCTAAAAGGATTCCCCGACAGATAGCTATACATGTGATTCTGGACTTAATCCAAGAGATGAGGTTTAAAAACATCAATATGGGACTCATGAACGCTCTAATGATGACCAATGCTATGGATTTCAATAAGAATATATAAGGAGAAAAAAAACTTCAAAAAAGAACAAAAATGAAGTCAAGGATAGAATCAAAATATTAGATATATTTAGATAGAATCTGAATCTAAATATCTGAGAAGTGAAGATTTTGAAGAACTAATGTGCATGTAATTATGAGAGGAATGAGAGAACACTAGGATGTTCACGGCATTCATACAAAATACTCAGAAAGAAGCTTTACAAGTCAATGGATTCATGTCAATGTATGGCAAAACCAATACAGTATTGTAATGTAAAATAAAGCAAAAATAAAAATTTTTAAAAAAAAGAAAGAAATACTGATAATAAAAACAAAAAAAAAAAAGAAAGAAAGAAAGGAGATCAACAAATGAAAGGAAAGAATTTAAGGTAGGGAGTAGTAACTTGTCAAACACTGCAGATGGTGAAGAACATGGTAAACACCTACTACATTTGACACCAGGGGTGAAATTTATACCTTTGTAAATCATTTTAGGCGAATGATTGGATGAGGTGGAAGAGAGGGCAGAATTCAGATTGTGAACATTTGTGTGCAAATCAGAAGTGATTAAGAGAAATCAGCACAGAAATCTATGATGTGTCTTGTTTGCAGATTGTGCATTTTTCTCCAAATCACTTATGTGCCTCAGCCTCACTTTTTCTTTTTTTGAGCTTGTGTAAATAATTATCTGAATAATCTACATTTGATGGTAAATGTAAAAACAGATGTAATAAAGTGACTAGAAACGGTCTCTTAAAAATAGGTGACCTAGGTGATCGCACATTTTTCTGGGACTATAGGGACTGCTAGAGAGGCAAGTTGAAAATATGGAATGGAGCCAGGACAACTAATGGTACAGAGTTGAAGCAGATATTAAAGAAGACTCAGAGCCCAGATGGAAGTACTAGACACAACAGAATCAGTAACCCCTCTTCATCTGAGACTGGGAAGAGTAAAATAAGATAGCTAATGAAGCAGATGAGCTTCTAAATGCTAGTCCCAGATGTAAAAATCAATATTTTTACATGCTTTTATTTTCTCTTTGAGGTTAAAGCAAGAGGACATGAAATCTACTGAAAAATGAGGATAGGGTCAAAGATCTGAGAAGAGAAGTGCAGATTTTGAAGAACTAATTGAGGACTATGAAAGAGCACTTGCTAATATAAAGTAAAATGATTGACAAGAGCATTGATGCCTCTACTAAGATTGAAAACTATATTTATAGTAGTTACAATCAGCACAGGGTTATACATTTTTAAAAAGTATCCATCATCCTCTGTGTAGAGCCAGAGAAAAGGAACATTGGTTAATTCTTGCCTTTTGTAGATCCTGGGATTAGAACTTAAATCAAACTTATTTTGTTCAGGTCTGTCCTTCTCATGGTATGTACTTTCCAAATATAATCCAAAGGAATACATAGGTTGGCCATGAGCTTGAAGGAATCCTTGATATCTCTGTCTTCATTTTAGATATCATCAGACTCATCTGCCAATGTGATCCCCAGACTCTATTCAAGAAATCATTATGACTATGCCCTCTTTTTTTTTCTGTTTAGAGATTCCACCGTGCACATGTTCTACACAGACAGCATACATAATAGGACACTGAAGCATTCAATAAATTTTAATGGAAAAGAGTTAAAACCTTCAACAATTCAAGTGAGATTCTAGCTTCTCAGCTCTTTAATTGATTCATGGAGTTTTTGCTATAGCAGCCAATTCCTTCTTGGTCACCTCTGTAATTCATTTATTCACCTACCTCTTCAAAGATGAGATAGTAAAGATGTTTACTGAGCATGGTTCATGTGCAAAACACTGAGGTGTTATTGGGAAAACAACATTCATTGCTGTCATGGTTTATATTCTATAAGAGATCCAAACATTATACAGTTACACAGTAATAATAGATAAATAATAACTTTGTAATTGCTATATAATGTTACATGTATAATGCATAAGTTTCTTCTATTTTTACCTAATATAAATGTATTAATGTAATACATTAACAATTCAAATATTTTTGGCTCTTAAAAAGTAAAATTTTTGGCCACTTGGAAAACTTAGCTATTTCATTTAATACACATCAAAAACACATACTTATTTATTACTGAAAATATATGATGATATTCTTAGACATTCATATATATTTATACTCATGCATACATATTTCTACATGTGTATTTCATATGCTGCCTAAGTGTACTGATTTTAGCAAGAGATTTTACAAATAAATTCCTCAGGAAAAAACTGCTAGCTGCCATGGCAACTGTTTCCCCCAACATTCCAGAGTTTCTTGACTGAAAAACATAAGGGTTTGGAGACTTCAAATGTTTCTTATACAATGCAGTCTAAACCTTTTACCCTAGAGCCTTACCATCCTATGCCTTGAAAGGACTACTGCTGCTGCTGCTAAGTCACTTCAGTCATGTTTGACTCTATGCATTACAGCCTGCCAGGCTCCTCTGTCCATTGGATTCTCCAGGCAAGAATACTAGAGTGGGTTTCCACTCTCCAGTGCCACCCTCCAGGAGATCTTCCCAACCCAGGGATCGAACCCACATCTCTTATGTCTCCTGAACTGGAAGGCAGATTCTTTACCACTGGCACCACTTGAGACTAACTACCATTTAGTTTATTATGTCCTGCTTTTCTCCCCCATTTAACCAATATGTCTCCAGAATAGGAGGACAGAGAAAAACTTTAATATCTCCTTACACAGAATAGGCACTCAAGAAATTAGCTTTATTAATATTATTGTTATTACTCAAATGATAGGTTCCAAGAATTTTGTACTTTATATGAATCTAAGTAGGTTGTGCATTCAAGCTCACTTATTTATTCTGATTGTGCTCTTTCACTACTTCTTCCTCATATCCTGATCTAAGCCACATTAACTGCTGATAATCCCGCAAAGTGCCATTATCACTTCTGTCTTATCCCTTTGTTAGTCCTTCTGAGACTCCTGTTCCACAAACACCCAACCTTCTCTCACAGACTTGGGTAATTCTTGTCATTCAGACCTCATATGAAGGCACTCTTCCCTTCAGGAAGCCAAGAACCACATATAAGGGGCTGGGTACTACTTCTAAATGTTGTCGCAATACCTTGTGCTAGCCACTGTCATGGCATTGATGACAGTGATTGGAAACGTCCTTTTTATTTTTCTATTGCTTTAACTGACAACTTGCTTCTCTATTTATTGTAACTCTAGCTGTATTACCATGGCCAAGTTTCCAGTAGACTCATTCTGCAAATATGGAGTATCTACTAAAACCCAGTAACTATGCTGGGGACCAGGTACTGAAGTGAGTAATACTCACGGAATTCCTGCATTAACGAACCTTATACTGTACTGAAGAAAGACAAAAAATAGACATATAAGCAAATTAGTAATATGATTCAGAGAGTAATTCAATGCCCAAAGTGGAATAAGGTAGAATAATTGGATAGAGTTATTGGCAATGTGCAGGATATTTTTCAGAGAATGGTTAAGCAAGGTGTCTCCGTGGAGGTAATATTTAGCCTGGGATGTGAATGATGAGAAGAAACCACTAAGAAAAGTCCTGGGGCAGCACATTCCAGGCAGAAGAAATAACATGTGCAAATACTTGAAGGAAAGAAGATGACACTGGGCACGTGTGGGATTATATGATAGAGGAAAATGGTGTGATTGGGTTTGGGGAAGTGTACAGAGGTCACATTATGTAGGGTCATATGTGAGAAGTAGAAAAAAATCTAAACAGGGTTAAAACATGATCTAAAGGAATTGAAAATTTCCTATCATCTTCTTTTCAGACATTGAAAAATGAAAAGTTATGATGAATGTTTTTCATGTAATAGCTCACTGAGTCCAATTAACAATTATATGAAGAATTATATAAGTAGGAGTTTAAAGATTAAAAAAACAAAAATACAGAAGCACTAAGTAACTACCCAAGAGATCATGACTAAGGATTGATATAAGGCAGTATTTGGATCTTGGTAATCTGATTCCAGAATTTATACTCACCCACTGTGGCAAAAACTTTGCCGAGTGTCATGCTAAAAGTCATACTATGGCACAAATAAATTTGGAAGTAAAATTGTGGCTTCTGGAATTGCAGTTTCATGAGCTCTGGTTACCAGACGGTTTATGAGATGCAGTTGGTACCATTATCAAGATTAAATGTTTAATGAGTATCTGCCATCTGCAGAGATTGAGGATAAGCACAATGAGGATGAAAATGGACTCGGTAGAGTTTCTGTTCAACTACCTTGCCATTTGATTGGTGAGGCAGAACAATTAAACTGTAAGATCCATAAACTTCCTTTATTGGATGATAAGTTGCAGAGCAAAGCTGAGGTGGTTGAGATAATATACACTGGATGGTCTGTGAATATTTTGAGTAGGTCAGGAAGAGGTAGGTGAAAAGAAAAATGAAAGACTTACTACAGAGAGAAATATGTAAAGTGGAAATATTTGTCTGGAGGAGTTATAGATTGTAAGGTATTAATATAGAGTGCCAGACAAATGAGCAACCAAAATGGTTGACATCTAACCTCACCTTTCCCCAATCCCCACCCCTTCCTACTTTCTAAAGGAAAACCTAAGAGGCTTGGCAGTTGTAGGAGAATTTAACAGGATATGGTGTTCTTGAAGCCCAAGTATGGGATGCTTTTCCTTCTCCCTACCATTAAGAAGAGCAGAGGGAGGCTTGCACTGTTTCTTGCAAAGACAAGAGACGAAGACTCCAACATAAGTGATCCTAAAAGTTAGAGGGACCTACTCAAAAAGACTAACATCTCTTCTCCAGATGAACCTCTGTTTAGGTCACAGATTTGTCATTCACTCACCTAGAAAAGGAGAATTGGAGAAAGAGAGGGTGACAGAAGGAGCACACTAAGTTGGAACATTCTGTAAGGCCAGTCTCTGGTCTGTCAAGAGTGAATTTTCCATGTGTCAGTGACTGCAATTGATGATGGAACAATCTTGATAGTGCTTGCCAGGACTTCAAGATGACATCTATACACTTATCGTTTTTTGGTTTTGTGTGTGTGTGTGTTTTGTTTGTTTCTTTTTTGGCAGCAGGGAGATTTGGGTGGTTTTTTATTCTTTTAAATTTATTTTTTTATTGAAGGATAATTGCTTTACAGAATTTTGTTGTTTTCTGCCAAACCTCAACATGAATAAGCCATAGTTATACATATATCCCCTCCCTTTTGAACCTCCGTCCCATCTCCCTCCCCATCCCACCCCTCTAGGTCAATACAGAGCCCCTGCTTGAGTTTCCTGAACCATACAGCAAATTCCCATTGGCTATCTATTTTATATATAGTAATGTAAGTTTCCATGTTACTCTTTCCATACATCTCACCCTCTCCTCCGCTCTCCCCATGTCCATAAATCTATTCTCTATGTCTGTTTCTCCATTGTTGCCCTGTAAATAAATTCTTCAGTACCATTTTCTAGATTCCATGTATGTGTGTTAGAATACAATATTTATTTTTTCTCTTTCTGACTCACTTCACTCTGTATAGTAGGTTCTAGGTTCATCCATCTCATAGAACTGACTCAAAGGTGTTCCTTTTTATGGCTGAGTAATTTTCCATCATGTATATGTACCACGACTTCTTTATCCGTTCATCTGTCGATGGACATCTAGGTTACTTCCATGTTCTAGCTTTGTAAATAGTGCTGCAGTGAACAATGGGATCCACGTGTCTTTCAATTTTGGTTTCCTCAGGGTATATGCCTAGGAGGGGGATTGCTGGTGGTTTTATTCCTAGATTTTAAGGAATCTCCATGATGTCTTCCATAGTGACTGTATCAATTTACATTCCCACCAACAGTGCAAGAGCATTGCCTTTTCTCCACACTCTTTTCAGCATATACTGTTTGTAGACTTTTTGATGATGGCCATTCTGACCAGCATGAGGTGATATCTCATTGTGGTTTTGATTTGCATTTCTCTAATAATAAGCGATGTTGAGTATCTTTTCATGTGTTCGTTATCTATTTGTATGTCTTCTTTGGAGAAACCTCTGTTTAGGTCTTTTTCTCACTTTTTGATTGGGTTGTTTGGTTTTCTGGCATTGAGTTGTGTGAGCTGCTTGTATATTTGGGAAATTAATCCTTTGTCAGTTGTTTCATTTGCTATTATTTTCTCCCATTCTGAGGGTTGTCTTTTCACCTTGCTTATAGTTTCCTTTGCTGTGCAAAAGTTCTTAAGTTTAATCAGGTCCCACTTGTTTACTTTTTTTTTTTTATTTCCATTACTCTAGGAGGTGGGTTGTGGAGGATCTTGCTTTGATTTATGTCATCCAGTGTTCTGCCTCCATTTTCTTCTAAGAGATTTATAGTTTCTGGTCTTACATTTAGGTCTTTAATCCATTTGAGTTTAACTTTGTGTATGGTGTTAGGAAATGTTCTAATTTCATTCTTTTACATGTAGCTGTCCAGTTTTCCCAGCACTATTTACTTAACAGGCTGTCTATGCCCCATTGTATATTCTTGCCTCCTTTGTCAAAAATAAGGAAGCCATAGGTGCATGGGTTTATTTCTGGGCATTCTGTCTTGTTCCATTGTTCTATATTTCTGTTTTTGTGCTAGTACCATACTGTCTTGATGACTATAGTATAATCAGAAGTCAGGAAGGTTGATTCCTCCAGTCTCATTCATCTTTCTCAAGGCTGCCTTGCCTATTCGGGGTCTTTTGTGTTTCCATATGAATTTATTTTTTTTGTTCTAGTTCTGTGAAAAATGCCATTAGTAATTTGTTAGGGGTCACATTGAAACTGTAGATTGCATTTGGTCATATAGTGATTTTCTCAATATTCATTCTTCCTACCCAGGAACATGGAATATCTTTCCATCTGTTTATGTCCTCTTTGATTTCTTTCATCAGTGTCTTGTACTTTTCTGTGTACAGTTCTTTTGTCTTCTAGGTAAGTTTATTCCTAGATATTTAATTCTTTTTGTTGCAATGGTGAATGGGATTCATTCCTTAATTTCTTTCTGATTTTTGATTGTCAGTGTATAGAAATGCAAATGATTTATATGTATTGATTTTGTATCCTGCAACTTTACTAAATTCATTTATTAACTCTAGTAATTTTCTGATACTGTCTTTAGGGTTTTCTGTTTACAGTATCATGTCATCTGCAAACAGTGATAGCTTTACTTCTCCTTTTCTGGATTCCTTTTATTTCTTTTTCTTCTCTGATTGCTGTAGCTAGGACTTCTAATACTATGTTGAATAATAGTGGACACCCCTGTCTTGCTCCGGATCTTAGGGGGAATGCTTTCAGTTTTTCACCATTAAGAATAATGTTTTCTGTAGGCTTATCATATATGGCCTTTGCTATGTTGAGGTAGGTTCCTTCTATGCCCATTTTTTGAAGAGTTTTAATCATAAATGGGTGCTGAATTTTGCCAAAGGTTCTTAGTGCGTCTATTGAGAACATCATATGGATTTTTGTTTTCAATTTGTTAATATGGTGCATCACATTGATTGACTTGCATATATTGAAGAATCCTTGAATTCCTGGAATAAACCCAACTTGATCATAGTGAATGAGCCTTTTAATGTGTTGCTAAATTCTGTTTGCTAAAACTTTGTAGAGGATTTTTGCATCTATGTTCATCAGTGATACTGGCCTATAGTTTTCCTTTTCGTGTGTTGTCTTTGTCTAGTTTTAGTATCAGGGTGATAGTGGCCTTGTAGAATGAGTTTGGAAGTGTTCCAAACTCTGCAATTTTTTGAAAGAGTTTTAGAAGGATAGGCATTAGTTCTTCTCTAAATGTTTGATAGAATTCTCCTGTGAAGCCATCTGGTCCTGGGCTTTTGTTTCTTGGGAGATTTTTGATCACAGCTTCATTTTTAGTGCTTGTAATTGGGTTGTTCATAATGTCTATTTCTTCCCGATTCATCCTTGGAAGATTGAACTTTTCTAAGAATCTGTCCATTTCTTCCAGGTTATCCATTTTATTGGCATATAGTTGTTTATAATAATCTCTTATAACCCTTTGTATTTCTGCATTGTTTGTCATAACCTCTCCTTTCTCATTTCTAATTTTCTTGATTTGATTCTTCTCTCTTTTTTTCTGGATGAGTCTGGCTAAAGGCTTGTCAATTTTGTTTATCTTCTCAAAAAACCAGCTTTTAGTTTTATTAATCTTTACTATTGTTTCTTTCATTTATTTCTGCTCCTATCTTTATGATTTCTTTCCTTCTACTATTTTGGTTTGGTTTTTTGTTGTTGTTCTTCTTCTTTGTCCAGTTGATTTAGATGTAAAGTTAGGTTGTCTATTCAATGTATTTCTTGTTTCTTGAGGTAGGACTGTGTTGCTATAAACTTCCCTCTTAGGACTGTTTTTGCTGCATCCCATAGGTTTTGAGTTGTCATGTTTCAATTGTCATTTGTTTCTAGAAATTTTTTTATTTCTTTTTTAATTTCTTCAGTAACCTTCTGGTTATTTAGAAATGTATTGTTTATTCTCCATGTGTTTGTGTCTCTTACAGTTTTTTTTTTCTTGTAATTAATGTCTAGTCTCTTAGCTTTGTGGTCAGAGAAGATGCTTGATACAATTTCAATTCTCTTAAATTTACTGAGGTTTGATTTGTGACCCAAGATGTGGTCTATCCTGGAGAAAGTTCCATGTGCATTTGAGAAGGTGTATTCTTCTGCATTTGGATGGAATGTCCTGAAGATATCGATGAGATTCATCTCATCTAACATATCATTTAAGATTTGTGTTTCCTTATTAATTTTCTGTTTTCATGATATGTCCATTAGTGTGAGTGGGGTGTTAAAATCTCCTAATATTATTGTGTTATTGTCACTTTCTCCTTTTATGTCTGTTAGTGTTTGTCTTATGTGTTGAGATGCTCCTATGTTGGGTGCATCAGTTCAGTTCAGTTCAATTCAGTTCAGTCACTCAGTCGTGTCCGACTCTTTGTGACCCCATGAATCACAGCACACCAGGCCTCCCTGTCCATCACCAACTCCTGGAGTTCACTCAGACTCACGTCCATCGAGTCAGTGAGGCCATCCAGCCATCTCATCCTCTGTCGTCCCCTTCTCCTCTTGCCTCCAATCCCTCCCAGCATCAGAGTCTATGTTGGGTGCATAGATATTTACAACTGTTATGTCTTCTTCTTGGATCGCTCCCTTGATCATTATGTAGTATCCTTCCTTATTTCTTTAAGGTCTATTTTGTCTAATATGAGGATTGCTGCTCCAGCTTTCTTTTGCTTCCCATTTGCATGGAATATATTTTTCAATCCTCTTACTTTCAGTCTTTATGTGTCTTGAGGTCTGAAGTGGATTTCTTGTAGATAGCATAGATATGGGTCTTGTTTCTTTATCCATTCAGCTAGCTTGTGTCTTTTGGTTGGAACATTTAATCCATTTACATTTAAAATAATTATTGATATATATATGCTGCTGCTGCTACTGCTGCTAAATTGCTTCAGTTGTGTCCAACTCTGTGTGACCCCATAGACAGCAGACCACCAGGCTCCCCCATCCCTGGGATTTTGAAGTGGGGTGCCATTGCCTTCTCCAATGCATGAAAGTGAAGTCACTCAGTCATGTCCGACTCTTAGTGACCCCATGGACTGCAGCCCACCAGGCTCCTCCGTCCATGGGATTTTCCAGGCAAGAGTACTGGAATAGGGTGCCATTGCCTTCTCCAGGATATATATATATATATGTGTGTGTGTGTGTGTGTGTGTGTGTGTGTGTGTGTGTGTGTTCCTATTGCCATTTTCTTAATTGTTTAGGGTTGATTTTTTAGATCTTTTTTTCTTCTCTTGTGCTTCTTGACTATATAAGTCCCTTTAACATTTGTTGTCAAGCTGGGTTGGTAGTACTGAATTCTTTTAACTTTTGCTTGTCTGAAAAGCTTTTTATTTTCCCCTCAATCTTGAATGAGATCCTTGCTGGGTACAGTAATCTTGGTTGTAGATTTTTCCCTTTCAGTACTTTAAATATAGCCTGCCATTCCCTTCTGGCCTGCAGAGTTTGTGCTGAAAGATCAACTGTTAAGCATATGGGGCCATTAAAAAGGATCAAATAATGACATTTCCAGCCACAGGGAGGAAAGTAGCAGTGATCATTCTAAGTGAAGTAGGAGAAACAGGGCAAGACAAGAATCATATGGTATCACTTCTAGGTGGAATCTAAAGATGGAGACAGATGAACTTCTTTACAAAAGAGAAACGGCCTCACAGACTTATGGTTCCCAAGAAGAAACTCATGGTTCCCAAGGAGGAAAAGAAGAGGGCAGGTGAAAATGAGCTGGTTCAGATTTACGTATACACATCACTCTTTATAAAATCATCCACAAGGACCCACTGCATAGCACAAGGAACCCTCCTCAACACTCCATAATGACTTGTATCGAAAGAGAACCTGAAAAAGAGTATGTGTATGTCTCGCTATACATGAATCAAGCACCTGGAAAGACATCCCCCCTCTCTCATTACTGTGCTCAGTTTCTCAGTCATGTCTGACTCTGCAAACCCCATGGACTGTAGCCTGCTAGTCTCCTCTGTCCATGGAATTTTCCAGGAAAGAATACTGGAGTGGTTTGCCATTTCCTTCTCCAGGGGATCTTCCCGACTCAGGTATCAAGCCTGAGTCTCTCACATCTCCTGCACTGCAGGCAGATTCTTTAATGCTGAGCCACACCAGGGAAGACCTACTCATTATTAAATCCATGCTAATGAAATCTACACTGAGGGATCCCCTTCCACTGGTCAGAATGGCCATCATCAGGGATCTCCAAAGAATAAATGGATGTAGGGAAAATGAAATCCTCCTACACTCTGAGTGGGGAGGCACAGGGTGCAGCCACAATGGAAAACAGCATGGACGTTTCCTTTAAAAAGTAAACAGAGGGGCCATGGGTTCCAGAAACCCCACTTCTGGGCTCAGATCTGGAGAACATTACAATCTGAAATGACATGTGCACCCTGTTTTCAAGGAAGCATATTTACAATAGCCAAGACACAAAGTCCACCAAAATGTCCAGCAACAGGAACATGAAGACTGAGTGGTTCACCTACACACTGGACTACTCCTCAGGCTCTGGGGGTGGAATCAGGATGGGAGAAGGCGGGCCTCTGACCAGCAGCTGGTTGGAAGAAGGGAGACCATTCCTGAGGGCAGAGGGTTCCCTGAAGTCTGTGGACCCCAGTGCCCTGATGGGCTTCATCCCCAGTGGGGATGTAGTCAGGGCCTGAGCCCCTTTGATGAAGCCACAACAGCATTGGACTCAGAAGTCTCCTGATGGTCTCTCAAACTCAGACACCGTGTTTTACAAAGAAACAAGAGAATGAAGCTGAGCTCCAGTCCTTCCAGCTCTGAGTTGCTTTCAAAAGACCACCATCACCTGCATGGTGTGAGGGCCAGTCCTTCCAGCTCTGAGTTGCTTCCAAAAGACCACCATCACCTGCATGGTGTTGACTGTGCCCCCTTCTGGCCTTTCCTCTTCCTCCTGGAGATGATTACAGTGACATTTCCGGCCTGGACACCTCTCCCGGCCAGATACATCTGTCCATCCACTGCCTCCCCATCTCACCCTGGGGGTTAACAGGACCCTTGGAGGACTGCGAACCTGCTGCTCCCCATGCCCAGGAGGCAACCCCACCTTCCCTGGCTGCAGACCCCAGACACCTGGTGTAACTGAGCAGGAGCCTATGGGGCCTTCCCAGGACAGACCCCATCCCAGACTTTCTGCTGTAGCTCCTCTCTGAGGTATGGAGATAACGGCATCTGATGCACACTCCCTGAGTTGTTTTATAGATGCTAAAACCCCCACTGAATGGAAAAAGTTAAACTACTTGATGAGCATGAACACGTAACCCCCAGAGCTTCCAGTGCCTGGGAATTTGTGAGGTTAGCCTCCTGTTACCTCACCAACCAGAGAACCATGTATCACCAGTGGATCACATACTCTGTGACCCCCTCCCTCATGTGGCCTGTACTGTTGCAGAAACCAGTAATCAAGAAACCAAGCACCACACTCGCAGAGTTGGAGAACTCAGGTTTATTACACCGGCGGGCCCAGAGGAGTTAACCCTCCAAGCTCTGAGCCCCAACAAAGGGGTTACAGAGTTTTTATAGACAGGCTATAGTGGACAACACTAGCTGGTAATAGGCTGGTTTAAACTAAGGGAACAGTGGTCAAGATGTGGAGGGGGATGCCTGACCTTTACAAGGACAAGCATGATTAAGCAGGTTTGCAGGGGCTGGGTGATTGCAAAGAGCAGGACAAGAGTGAGTGGATAAGCTCCAGTTCCTAGTATTGTAAGTCCTCACTTTCTAAGACGACGTGACCTACATGATCCAGACTTTGCAAGGAACAAGCTGAGTTACAGAGGTACAATGAGCAGGAGGTTATGTACAATTTTAATGTTTTCTCTTCAGTATAACTGCTTTCCCGAAACCCTTCAGGGAGTTGAGGGTTTAGAGCACAAGCTGCCTGTCCTCTTTGTATCAGTACTTTTATAATCATCGCTTCACTTTCCTTCACCCCAACCTGGCCTCAGTAGACTGGCTTTATTGAACTCAGGCATGTGGACCCAAGTGTAGTTCAGTAACACAGGGGCCTCCCAGGCTCCCACTTCCTTGTGCCCCAGTGACTATCAGCACCTCCTCCAGAGCTCATGGCCAGTCTCCACACTAATTCTCCTCTATCCCTAATCCTGTAGTTACTGCTTAAATCATGGTATTGATGACATCCTGAAGAGCCAGTTTTTCAAGGAAGACACTTCTGAACCTGACCATGGGCCACTTTCCATGGGTAGGATGGAGTGACTGTTCTCATGGGCCCCATGGTGAAAGGGCTCACTTTCTGATGAAGCCAGGTCTTGATCCTTTCCAGGTGATTCCACGGTCCTCAATCTCTCCAGACCCCCACTCACATGGCTGCTATCTGTGCCAGTCTAGATGGGACCTTGGTACTCTCCTAAAATGAGCATGATTTTATACACAGACAATGGTCTTCTCTGGTGGCTGAGATGGTAAAAATCTGCCTGTAATGCAGAAGATCTGGGCTTGATCCCTGGGTCAGGAAGATCCCCTGGAGGATAGAATGCCTACCCACTCCAGTATTCTGGCCTGGAGAATTCCATGGACAGAGGAGTTTGGCAGGCTACAGTCCATGGGGTCACAAACAGTTGAGCACAACTGAGTGATCTTCACTTTCAATGGATTGAACAGTGGCCTCAAAAGATATGTTCCCCCAGAACATGTGAACAAGACATATCTGGGGAAAGGGTCTTTGCAGATGCTTTTAAAGATGTTGAGGTGAGCTCATCTTGGGTGTGGGCAGCCCTCAATCAATTAGCAGTTTCCTTGTAAGAGACAAAAGAAGGGAGACACAGACACAGAGGACAAGCCACATGAAGATGAAGGCTGAGATGGGAGGGGGGCGCAAGCCCAGGGAACCCTGGAGCCCCAGAAACTGGAAAAAGCAGGAAGGATCCGATCCTGGAGCCCCTGGAGGGTCGTACCACCTTGATCTCAGAAATCTGGTCTGCAGGACTAGGGGAGGATGAACTGTTGTTTTAAACCACACAACTTGTGGTCATTTGTTAGAGAAGCCACAGAGAAGTCCCACAGACCTTGTTTTGTAGGGTCCTAGAAGTGTGGGTCTCGCTAAAGACAGATGGAGGCTGGATTACAGAACCCTTGGAGTCAGCACTGGGCCCTCAGAAATGCTAACGCAGTGGCTGGACCCCAGAATGTTAAGGGGTCAAGTCTGAAGCCTATCCCTAGGGTACTGGCGGCACATGCCTCCCCAGGTTCTTACACCTGTACACGTGGTATACTGTCTCAGTCCTGAGAACATTTAATGTCACTGTTCACATTGCTAATTGAGAACCCACCAGTTACACAGGGGAAAACCCAATTAAGATACTTGCTACACTGATGATCAATTCTGAAGACGGTCAGGGGTGGGGACATACACGCAGCCAGCAGCCCTTCCTCTGTCTCCACCTGCTTACTCCACTCCCTCCACCACCCTCCCCCAAGGAGCATCCTCAGCGGGAAGTTAGGGGACCACACAGAGGCATCTCTCAGTAAACTTCGGCTGAGCCCCAGGCTAGCTGCTCCTGAACCTCATCCACTCTTCCCAGGTAAGTTCAGTTCAGTTCAGTTCAGTTCAATCGCTCAGTCGTGTCCGACTCTTTGCGACCCCATGAACTGCAGCACGCCAGGACTCCCTGTCCATCACCAACTCCAGGAGTTCACTCAGACTCATGTCCATCGAGTCCGTGATGCCATCCAGCCATCTCATCATCGGTTGTCCCCTTCTCCTCCTGCCCCAATCCCTCCCAGCATCAGAGTCTTTTCCAATGAGTCAACTCTTTGCATGAGGTGGCCAAAGTACTGGAGCTTCAGCTTTAGCATCATTCCTTCCAAAGAAATCCCAGGGTTGATCTCCTTCAGAATGGACTGGTTGGATCTCCTTGCAGTCCAAGGGACCCTCAAGAATCTTCTCCAACACCACAGTTCAAAAGCATCAATTCTTCAGCACTCAGCCTTCTTTACAGTTCAACTCTCACATCCATACATGACCACTGGAAAAACCATAGCCTTGACTAGACAGACCTTAGTTGGCAAAGTAATATCTCTGCTTTTGAATATGCTATCTAGGTTGGTCATAACTTTTCTTCCAAGGAGTAAGCATCTTTTAATTTCATGGCTGCAGTCACCATCTGCAGTGATTTTGGAGCCCCCAAAAATAAAGTCTGACACTGTTTCTACTGTTTCCCCATCTATTTCCCATGAAGTGATGGGACCAGATGCCATGATCTTAGTTTTCTGAATGTTGAGCTTTAAGCCAACTTTTTCACTCTCCTCTTTCACTTTCATCAAGAGGCTTTTTAGCTTCTCTTCACTTTCTGCCATAAGGGTGGTGTCATCTGCATATCTGAGGTTATTGATATTCCTCCCAGCAATCTTGATTCCAGCTTGTGTTTCTTCCAGTCCAGCATTTCTCATGATGTACTCTGCATAGAAGTTAAACAAGCAGGGTGACAATATACAGCCTTGATGTACTCCTTATCCTATTTGGAACCAGTCTGTTGTTCCATGTCCAGTTCTAACTGTTGCTTCCTGACATGCATACAGGTTTCTCAAGAGGCAGGTCAGGTAAAACACCTGAATATGAGCAAAGACCTCGCAGGCTGGAGGAAAGGGCTTGGAGCCACCTGAGTGACAGCACGTTTGCCAAGTTGACTGGTGCAGCCCAGGTGGGATGGTCCTGACCCAGGGAGGCTCTTCTGGAAGATTTCCGTTTCCCTACCTGGGTTACCTCCCCAGTCCTGGCTCTCACTGTCTTTTCTCTTGCTTCCTTACCCCTGCCCCCACCCGGGGAGACGTCCAACAGCAGGTACAGGTGACACACCTCTTCCTTATTGCTTCCTCATCCCCGCCTGGGAAGACATCCAAAGGCAGGTATGGGTGACATATTGATTCTTTACCTGGTCTAGAAAAGACCTGATCACAAACAGCAACCCACAAGGCCTTCTCGCCAGCCCAGCTCCACACATCCAACAGAGTATGGTGTGGAGTACAGTGGCAGGCACTCTTACACTCGCTTACAGAGACCTCAACCCAGACACACCTGGGAAGGGCTGGCTGGCCGGGTCAGGTCAGCCAACCCTCCCCCATCAGGGGCTCACATTTGCAAAAAATGGGCCTTGCTGTGCCCGCCAGGTGCAAGGAACAGGTGGGTCCTGAGGGTCAGGATGGACATGGAGCTGGAGCTCTGGCTTGTTTTCTAATTTTATCTGGCCCTCAAGTGGGAGGTAATTTCAAGAAGAACCTCTCCTAATGAGAAGAACCCAGATGTCAGGGAGAGGAGGGGTGGTGTGTGGAGACAGAGCCCCAGTGCCTGGGTGCAGTGGAAATCTCTGGAAGAATAGGTGGAAGGAGGCTGCATTGTGAAGCCCAGGGCCACTGACCTGTTCGGGACAGCTGTTTGTAGTTCAGGTCCTGCTCTGAGGGGTTAAGGGTCAGACCTGACCAACAGGTGGACTGGGGGCGCTCTGCAGCGAGGGCTCTGCACCTGGTTCCTGGCTGCTGAGCCCTGCGGGGCACCTGCCCAGGTGAGCCCCATACCCTTGGAGGAGCCTGCCCACCAGAACCCTGTGCTCCTGGGAGGGGTATGTGAACGAGGACCCTCTCTGTGCAGCAGGCACAGAGTAGCCTAGCTACTCCCCCGTGGGCAGCACTGGGATGAGATGAGAACCAGGACACACAGTGGGGCCCCTGAGCCCACCCGGGGCCCATCCAGAGTGAGGAGGTCAGGAGGCAGGAGCTGGCCGCTGTGCTGCGGGGCGGGGGGCGGGGGGCACAGGTATCTGTTGTTTCTTGCATCTGACACCACGGAGGCCTCCCCAGGACAGAGCAGACAGCCTGCCGCAGTCAGGGGGAGCTCCTGGTGACCCTGCAGGGGACACAGCGCCCCAAGCAGAGCCATGGACCTCGGGGCCCGAGGGGGCCTTTCTGGCCTGAGCTGGGAGTGGATGAGCAGGTGGTGTGTGTGATCCAGGAAAGCGGCTCTGGTGACATGAGACTGAGTCCGCTTCAGAGTGACCAGCCTAACAGATGGTCCAGAAACAGGACTGTGAGACAAGAGCCCTGGTGAAAGAAGGTGGATGAGGCCCCCTAAGAGGAGGCTCTGGGAGCTGCCCCAGGAGGGGTTGAAGGGGGCAAATGTAACGTGCTGTGAATGGGCAGTCACCCTGGGAGGGTGGTGGGCACAGACCCCACTCCACGGCTGCACATCTGTCCTTCTGGGTGGGTCACTTGGCTTCTCGAAGCCTCAGTCTCTCAGCCTTCTTGTGGGGTGATGGTAGCATGGACTGACTAGTCATTTGCTCAGAACAGGGCAGAAAGGGGTCTCATGGAAATTCCACAGCACACCATCCATATGGGACTCACAGCCCCTGTTTCCTGCAGGTCTGTCTTCAGGGTCCAGAGAGCAAACGCGAGCAGACTTGCAGCAGAGCCTGACATGGGCTCAGTTTTGGTGGTTGGTGGAATGACCGCTCTCGTCCCCAGGCCCTGCCAGCATTAGCCCTTCATGTTCTGAGTCGGGAAGCCTGTGGGGTGTGGGTCCAGCTGTGCCCACCAGGGAGCCCTGGAGGACTTGGCAAGGAAGCACTGCTGTGACCATCACCTGTGCAGAAGTTTCCAACCCAGGGTCCAGTGGGAGCTCTTGCCCTATTGCATGTAGGTTTCAAGTCCACAACACACATGAGTTCTAGCGGCTTTATTTTCTACATGCAAAGTCCTAATACCCAGTACACCCACAGCCCATGAAAAGACACATCTGATCTGGCTCCAAATGCTGCTTCTGGGTCCCTCCTGACTGGACTCCCGGCAGCCAGTGTCACTGAGTCAGACTGTCAGGTGGTGTCCAGGCCCCCACCCACCCCACAGACACCACCGTCCCCTTACAGATCGTTACCAAGTTAGACCTGTGGACACTGCTCAGGCCCTAGCTTGGCTGAGGCTCTCTGCCTCAACAAGGAAGGTGCCCTTTTTCCATTCGGGTTCAAGCAGGTAATTATGAAACCAAAGCTGAGACCAACACAGCACAGGCTTTCTTCAGAGGCTGAAGAATGCAGAAGTGGGAACAAAGTACACAGCTCAACTTCTCGCCCACCTGGAGAGAGTGGTTTGATTTTAAACAGTAAAGACAAAGGGAGGAGGGGCAGGTACATTTAGGAGAAAGGCAGAGTTTTCCCAAATTAGTGGGGTGCCACTTCCTTTTTACCTTTTTTTGGTTCTTTGTGTTGGGTCATGGTCAACGATTGCTATGTCACTTAATATAATGATCGAGTTAGCAACAAGCAATGCCGTGAAGAGATCTTAATTCCCCACCTAGGAATTGAACCTGGGAAGCCTGGATGAGAACCAGGAATCCTAGCCACCAGACCAGCAAGGGCTAAGAGGCTAGAAGCCAATTTTCCCTTGATCTGTGCCCCCAGTAAAAAATGCTTTCACCATGGAGGCAGAAACTGTAAATGCAGATATAAAGTCTATTATTAGACACAAACCATAACAACACGTGGGAGAGTACATGGAGAAATGGTTTGTTAAGACAGAAGCAAGGCAGAGAAAGGGTGTGGGCGTCTCCCCTCACCCCCAGTGAGGGGAGCGCAGTAAAGAGGCAGTTAAGTCATTTATATGGGGCTGTTCTTCCGGGTCTTTGTCTTCCTTCAGCCCAATTATCTGGTTTTTTTCCCCACACCTGACCTACCCTGGGGCCCTTCCCTGGGTGCACACTCACCCCTCAGCCAAGATGGATCTCAGAGTGAAGGCTTCTGGGAGGATCAAGACTCATTATGGCCTGGCATTATCGCTTGAGTTCTGACCCACAAGACAACTTTCTGTGCATGTGAGGTGTCTCCCTTGTCCCAGAAGAGTGGGGTTGGGGCAGAGATCCCCTAATCCTTTACTCATACAGGCTTTTTCCCCCTCTTTGTCTTTGCCATGACTATTTCTTAAGGTGTTTACAAGAGACAAACACTAGCTATTTACTCTCTGTTATTTCCATTTCAGAGGGCAAACAGGAGGCTGATTATAAATACCTAGACTGAAGCCTACCTATCTCTTCTCTCAGAAATGCTAACAGTTGTAAGCATCCAGCCTGAAGCCCATATCTTCGTGTCTCATGAAATGCAAACAGGAGGCCAGATATAAATGTCTAATCTGGAGCCCATCTATCTCCTACATCAATAATACACTCAAATCAACACACAGTGAGATTCGGGGTCTGTTGGAAGTCAGATTCACCGCCATTGTGGTCCCAGCTGGTTCCATCTGGTTTTGTTTGTAGCTTCCTCTCTTCTCTCTAGACCCTTTACCTTAAAGACTTTTGTTACATCCTGCTAAAGATGTGAACAAGGCTAAAGGGTTGTGAACAAGGACACCCCTATTAAAGAAGCTTTCAGGTGCTGCTACAGTACCCCTGATCCTTTCTTGAGAATACTGAGTGGAAGGGGGCATTCAGCCAACAGAGCAGACAGCTTGCTCTGCATGGTTGTGTAGGGAAGGTGGGGGGGCGGGGGGGCGGGCACAGCAACAGGAGCTCAGCCTGCAACCACAGAACCACTCACAGATCAGCTCCAGAACCACTCCTGGAGTAGCAAGAAGGGGTGTCCCACCTACTAGACATGCCAGGGTCTGCAGGGTTCCTGGAGTGACAAGGAGAAGGGGTGGGGTCTGCACGGCCACCTCATCTCGGGACCTGCTGGGAGGTTCCAGGGCTCAGCATTGGCTGGGGTGCCCACAGCTGAGAGGGGCCTCAGGGCGCAGTGGGGAGGCACTGGTGGGAGGGGCCCTGAGCTGGTCACTCACCTATCGTGCCTCTCCCCGCTCGAGGGTGTCTGGGGTGTCTCTTCTCCCAGGGCAGAGCCCTGACAGTCACCCCCACCCCAGCTCCCCAGAGAAGCTCACTGGAGACTTGGCACCTGGCTGGAGGCTGGTCATGTGGTGGTGTCAGCCCTCCCCCTCCAAAATGCCAGTGCTCAGAAGAGGAGCCAGGCTCAGCATGAACCTCATGGTTAGTGCAAATAGCATAGGTACAGGGGCCTGCCCCTAATGGGAGGGAGGCTTTAGATCAGAGCAGGGAGCTTCCCACCAGCTGCATGAGCTTCCTGGGGCGGCGGTGACAAATGACCACACACGGAGGCTCTGAACAACAGAAGCCTGTGCCCTCTCAGGCTGGAGACCAGCCATCTGGGGTCAGGGTGTCCCAGTGCTGCGCTCCCTTCAGAGGCTCCAGTCAAGGGTCCTTCCTGCCTCTTCCAGTTTTTTGGGCTCCAGGAGTCCCCTGAACCCACATTGTTTCATTGTGTCCAAAGGGGTTTGTGAAGTTTTATGCTGGAGATTTCTCACTGGACGATGTTCCACACTCGGGTAGACCTGTTGCAGTTGACCATGATCAAATAGAGACATTTACTAAGGACAGCCAACATTATACCATGCAGGAGATAGATGACATACTTGAAATATCCAACTCAAGGGCTGAAAATCATCATTAACTTGGTTAGATTAATCACTTTGATGTTTGGGCCTGCAGCCCTCCACCCTCAGGCCTCAGCTACCAGAGTGTACCTTTCACAGGAGAGATTTATTTCCCAAGGAGACAGACAAGAGATGGAACCCTTAAACTTGCCTTTTAATTGTGCTCTTTAACATGATGCTGGGGACTGGAGAAGGACTGGCCAGTTTCCAGGACCTGCAATGGTCTGTTTTTGTTTTTGCTTCTTTTCTTCTTCTTTATACTTTTCACTAGCTTTGCCTGTTTACTAGGATGTGGGTCAAAGTTGTTCTTTGTATGCTCACAATTCACTCACTTCAGAAGCCACAAGGAGCCGTCAGAGAAACCGTGAATTTCATCAGTTATAGCTAATCAGAAACCCAGTGTTCATTATTCAGAATTGTTTATGTTTTTCCTGGAGCAAATAGTTACTGGAACCACAAAGTAAACAATAAAACGTAATGCCTCTACACTACAGCATTTTACATGGATTCACCTGAGCTTTATTTATTTACACACCAGGGTGAGCATCTGAACTGCCCCTTGGTGTGGGCAGCAAAACCTTTCAGTGAGTTCCCCCGAGCTGCGTGAGAAATAGAAGCATTTTCTCTGCATTTAAAATGCACTAGGCTGGGTATTAGGAACTCACAGATATTGTGACTTTTAATTATCTGAGTTCTATGTGTTACCAAACCAGGTTTGGGTTCCTCATGGTGCATGTGTGCTCTGCCATGTTCAACTCTTTGTGATCCCATGGACCGCAGTCCAACAGGCCGCTCCGTCAGCGGGTTTCCCAGGCAAGAAGACTGGAGTGGGTTGCCATTTCCTTCTCCAGGGGATCTTCCCAACCCAGGGGAGAGGAGTTAGGATGAGTCCTGTGGATCAAGGGTAAGGGGAAGAAGTAATGGAACACAAACCTTTGGGTGTTTGGTGTTCCCCTGGCACAGTTCAGTTCAGTCGCTCAGTCGTGTTCGGCTCTTTGCAACCCCTTGGACTGCGCGCAGCACGCCTGGCTTCCCTGTCCATCACCAACTCCCAGAGCTTACCCAAACTCATGTCCGTCGCGTCGGACATCGAGGCCATCCAACCATCTCATCCTCTGTCATCCCCTTCTCCTCCTGTCTTCAGTCTTTCCCGGCATCAGGGTCTTTTCCAATGAGTCTGTTCTTCGCATCCGGTGGCCAAAGTATTCCACTGTAATTGACAATCCATGCACGGGATTTTCCCAGAGGGTCTGCTTGCCCAAGGAACGAGTTGAGCATGAAGAACTGCTGCCACCTTGTGGCTGCCTCCAGTAAAACAACTTTAAAACCAGTTCTCAAGGAGTCTTACTATTCAGGAGGCCTGTAGTGGTTTCGTTGCTTAGTCGTGTCCAGCTCTTTGTGACCCCATGGACTCTACCCTGCCAAGCTCCTCTGCCCATGGGATTTTCCAGACAAGAATACTGTAGTGGGTTGTCATTTCCTTCTCCAGGGGAAATTCCCGACCCAGGGATCAAACCCAGATCTCCTGCGTAGGAGCCAGATTCTTCACTGACTGAGCTAACCAGAGAAGCCTGATTTTATTCAAAAGGCCTGAGAGGCTGTAAATGGCACCTGCCCTTCAAGTAATGTCCCTGGGAAAATCATAAAAAAAAAAAAAAATTCAAAGCAGGGCCCAATTTCAAGAGGTACATTGTATTCACACTGTGTAAAGTCCAAAAGCACTTGGAAATATACTCCACATGACTACCTCCTAAAATGAGGCCAATCAAACCCACCACAAGGAATCACCTCTTATTGCTCAGGAAGACCAGTATCAAAAAGATCTACTCAAACTAAGTCCCACAGAGGACTCAGAGAAAAAGGAGGACTCAGAGGACTCATCCTTCCCTCTTCGTTCGGATGTTAATGGGTACAGGAAATAAGAAAAGCAGCATAGGGATTTCTTTATAAAAAAAAACAAACAAACAAAAACTAAGCCTAGGAGAACCTCCTGTGAAATGAAAATACCTCCTGTCGTATTAATAAACAAGAAATGTCACAGCCATCAGAGATTTCTGACCTCTAAATGTGAATGAAGACTCCTAAAACAGCAATCCTGCAGACGCTGCCACCCCTCAAGGTGATTGCTGAGGAGCTGAGGAATGATGCAAGAAGCAAGGTGAACAAGGAAACAGGATTCACCCCAGATAGCTGAGATGCATATGAATTCAGGGAACACAGAGGCTTACATCTTCCCATACACAGAATGCTAAAGTCCTCAATTTCATACCTGATCTTTGATATTCAGAGTGCCTGTTGCCTTTGTTGCAAATCTGCTTGTAGCCTCACTTTCCCTCCTGGCTCCTTGCAGCAGTTTCTCACAGCTATTTAGATGCTATCTCCTGGGCTCAGAGTCCTCAACATTCCCACCACAAAAAAAAAATAACTCTCTCCTTCCAGGTTGTGACTATAAATTTTAGTCGACACTTCTGATCAGGCTATCCTACGCTCCCAATCCTGGGCTTAGATCCAGAGAAAATCAGAATTCGAGATGACACGTGCACTCCTGTTTTCAGGGCAGCATGATTTACAAGAGCCTAGCCATCAGAATCAAACAAATTGTCTAAAAACAGAAACTGAAGTCTAAGAGGTACACCTCGCCACCAGAATCCTGCTGAGTCATGAAACAGTACAGAATAATACCAGTGGCCACAGCATGGATGGCCCCAGAGACTGGAATACTAAGCGAAGTGAGTCAGAGAGAAAAATAACATAAGATAACCCTGCCTGGTGGAATCTAAAAATTCATACGAAGGAACTCATTTACACAGGAAAAACAGTCTCACAAACTTACAAAACCAACTTACAATTCTCAAAAAGAAAATGTTAGGGCAGAGAAAGCAATTAAGAGATTGGAATGAGCTTCTACACTTCAATAGATATCAAATGGAGAAGCCAAAGTACCCACTGAATGCCACAGGAAAGGCTAGGGAACACAGTGCAGTCACCTCATAGGAAAAGAGAACCCGAAAGAGAACAGATGAATGTTTAAGTGGAACTGAATCAAGTTATTGTACACCTGGAACAAACAGGACAACACAAATTAGCTCTACTCCAATACACAATAACAATGAAATTACAGCAGGAAAAAAAAAATCAGCCTGAGGCCTGAAGACAAGTGGTCGCCTTCTGGTTTTCTGCCATAAAACCACTTGGAAAGGTGTGCAGATGGGCACTCCATGTTCACAAGGCCTGCAGGGAGGGCAGCCTGTAAGAAACACTTCTCCTCACAAAGTGTCCTAGGGCTGGTCAGCAAAAAGGAAGTCCAACTTGGGCAGACCTTGCAAACCAATTTCAACAGGTAAGTTTCAATCACACCATTCTAAACAAGTCCCATGAAAAGTTGTCAAAGTGTTCGAGAAATGGAAATCCAAAGCACCACGAGGTATCACCTCACACCAGTCAGAATGGCGATTGTCAAAAGCTCCACAGACAGTAAGTTGTGGAGAGGGTGTGGACAAGAGTGAACTCACCTCCACTGAGGCTGAGGATGGAACTAGGTAAGAGCCACAACAAATGACAGTGTGGAGGTTCCTCAAACCAAGAAAAACAGGGTGAGGTGGGAAGACTTGCTAACACCGTGCACCAAAAGAAACTCCAAGTAATGTAAGGTTCCAAGTGTAAGCACAGATCCTAGGAAATTCCCGAGGAGTACACACTTTGCCAGAAGGACACACTTTGCCAGCAATTGCATCAAGTACTTTTTACAAGTACTTCTTAGAATAACAGAAAATAAGCCAGAAATAAGAAACCAGGACCTAATTAATCACAACAGCATTTGCACAGCAAAGGAAACCCTAAAGGAAAGATAAAGACAACCCTCAGAAGAGGAAAAATATTGGCAGACAAAGATACCCACCTCCATCAAAAATACAAACAACATCCCCGCGGTGGGGCGGGGGGAGGCTAGTCTTTGACTGAAAGTTTTCCCTTTCGTTTCAGGTTCAAAGGATTTGTTAACAAAATAAGCCACTTGTTCTATACAAATAGATAATACCAATATTTATTACAGAATTATCTAGCTGACTTTCAATATACTAATATTAAAAGAAAAGAGAAATAAAAACAGCAGAGGATACATCATCAAATTGGGTTTTGACCAACATCCAGACGCAAACAGTGTCAGGAAGTCCCCTGTCACAGCACATCTGGAGTCCCAGTTAGGAACTGGTCCCAGGCAGTAAGTCCAGTCTCTGGGTGAGAGGTCAAAGATTGAAGTTCGGGGTTCCTGCTATTAATCCCAGGATGCAAACTAATAACTTCATCAATCTGTGAGCAAATTGCAGCTCTGGTTTCATATTATTGCTGTTTGTTTTGTCTTGTAAAACGTGGAATGTTATTAAGCCTGAGGTTTAGTCAGCCAGCGCCCCTCCAGGGGCTCAAGAGTCTCAAGATTTTTCCCGTATTTTATATGTCTACTTTAAAAGACATCTATTTTAAAAGATGCTTGCTCCTTGGAAGAAAAGCTATGACCAACATAGACAGCATATTAAAAAGCAGAGACATCATTTTGCCAACAAAGGTCCATCTAGTCAAAGCTATGGTTTTTCTAGTAGTCACATACAGATGTGAGAGTTGGACCATAAAGAAAGCTGAGTGCAAAAGATTGATGCTTTTGAACTGTGGTGTTGGAGAAGACTCTTCAGAGTCCCTTCGACTGGAAGGAGATCCAACCAGTCCATCCTAAAGGAAATCAGTCCTGAACATTCATTGGAAAGACTGATGCTGAAGCTGAAATTCCCCTGATTCGAAGAACTGATTCATTGAAAAAGACCCTGATGCTGGGAAAGATTGAAGGCAGGAGGAGAGGGAGACAACAGAGGATGAGATGGTTACCTACTCTTGCTGGGGCTTGGGGGAGGCAGCCCTCTGGGATTTCCCCATTGCCCAGCCAGAGGCAAAAACAGCTAATCTCAACAAATGTCCTGTGGGTGGTCATCAGAAAAGATAACATGAACTCACCCTTGAAAAGAAAGCACAAGAAAAGAGGTCAATTTCACTAAATATGAGAAATGCAAATCAAAACCACAGGAAGGAATGGACTCACAGCACTCAGTATGGCCATTGTCAGAAACGTGACAAACAACAGCTGATGGAGAAGGCATGGAGAAAGGGGGCCTGAGGCTGGCGATAGATATTGGTGAGAGACACTATGAAGGATGGCGGGAGGCTTCTTACAACAAAGAAAGTGAGAATGAGGTTAGAACACTCTCTAACACCATACACAAAATGAGCTCCAAATCATAAACATCTAAAGGTCAGGAGGGCTTCTATGAAAGTCTTAAGGAAAACATAGGCAGGATATGTGAGGATATAAACTACGAGGTCTTTTGGGGTTTGGATGACTTCATTGCAAGGTCTTTTGGAACCCATCTCCTAGAGCAATGGGAAATAAGCCAAAATCAGGAAAATGCAACCTAACTTCAATTTCAAAGCAGGTGTCCAAAAAAGGAATCCTTCAGGAATGAAAAAGGCAACCCAGAACGCAAAGAAATATTTCCAAACCAAGATACCCACAAGCAATTCATATCCGAAATCAACAAAAACCTCACAATCTGGTAATATTTCAATAAAGTGAATTCCATAAAAATATTGCATCCTTCTGTTCAGTTCAGTTCAGTCACTCAGTTGTGTCTGACTCTTTGCAACCTCATGGACCTCAGCACATCGGCTTCCCTATTCATCACCAATTCTCGGAACTTGCTCAAACTCATGTCCATTGAGTCAGTGATGCCATCCAACCATCTCAACCTCTGTCATCCCCTTCTCCTCCTGCCTTCAGTCTTTGCCAGCATCAGAGTCTTTTCCAATGAGTCAGTTCTTCGCATTAGGTGGCCAAAGTATTGGGAATTTTAGTATCAGTCCTTCCAATGCATATTCAGGACTGATTTCCTTGAGAATGGACTGGTTGGATCTCCTTGCAGTCCAAGAGCCTCTCAAGGCATCAATCCTTGGGTGCTCAGCTTTCTTTATGATCCAGCTCTCACATCCATACATGACTACTGGAAAAGCCATAGCTTTGACTAGATGGGCCTTTGTTGGCAAAGTGATGTCTGCTTTTTAATATGCTGTCTAGGTTGGTCATAGCTTTTCTTCCAAGGAGTAAGCGTCTTTTAATTTCATGGCTACAGTCACCATCTGCAGTGATTTTGGAGTCCAAGAAAAGTAAGTCTGTCATGGTTTCCATTGTTTTCCCATCTGTTTTCCATGAAGTGATAGGACCAGATGCCATGATCTTCATTTTTTGAACGTTGAGTTTTAAGCCAGCTTTTTCACACTCTTTTACTTTAATCAAGAGGCTCTTTAGTTCCTCTTGTAAGGTGAGTGCAGAGAAGGAGAGTGAGCCGGGTAGTCAGGCAAAAAAGGGAAATTTATTAGAAGGAAAAGAGAGGGGGACTGGCTCTTAAGGAGAACCAGCATCCTCCTTTTCTGATGGAGTCCTTCTTTTACCCCACCAATTAAAAGTTCTCTGAAGGGATGGTCATGTAGCCGGAGGTCTGGAATCTGGTGGTCTTGCAGCTTTGAGAAGATAGGTGCCAGTGAGATAACAGGATGCCATTTGGGCAATTTGGTCAGTCTCACAGATCACTGTGATTTTATTTTTTGTGAGGTCGACACAAGGAGCCATCTTATCAATAAGACCCCATGTGGGCCCTATCATTCCAGCCTTTTTGATTTAGGATAAGGGCTTCAGCAATACGTGAACCATGAACTTCCAGATGTTCAAGCTGGTTTTAGAAAAGGCAGAGGAACCAGAGATCAGATTGCAAACATCTGCTGGATCATCGAAAAAGCAAGAGAGTTACAGAAAAACATCTATTTCTGCTTTATTGACTATGCCAAAGCCTTTGACTGTGTGGATCACAATAAACTGTAGAAAATTCTGAAAGAGATGGGAATACCAGAACACCTGACCTGCCTCTTGAAAAACCTATATGCAGGTCAGGAAGCAACAGTCAGAACTGGACATGGAACAACAGACTGGTTCCAAATAGAAAAAGGAGTACGTCAAGGCTGTATATTGTCACCCTGCTTATTTAAGTTATATGCAGAGTACATCATGAGAAATGCTGGGCTGGAAGAAGCACAAGCTGGAATCAAGATTGCTGGGAGAAATATCAATAACCTCAGATATGCAGATGACACCACCCTTATGGCAGAAAGTGAAGAGGAACTGAAAAGCCTCTTGATGAAAGTGAAAGTGGAGAGTGAAAAAGTTGGCTTAAAGCTCAGCATTCAGAAAACGAAGATCATGGCATCTGGTCCCATAACTTCATGGCAAATAGATGGGGAAACAGTGTCAGACTTAATTTTTTCGGGCTCCAAAATCACTGCAGATGGTGACTGCAGCCATGAAATTAAAAGACACTTATGTCTTGGAAGAAAAGTTATGAGCAACCTAGACAGCATATTCAAAAGCAGAGACATTACTTTGCCAACAAAGGTCCATCTAGTCAAGGCTATGGTTTTTCCTGTGGTCATGTATGGATGTGAGAGGTGGACTATGAAGAAAGCTGAGCACCAAAGAATTGATGCTTTTGAACTGTGGTATTGGAGAAGACTCTTGAGAGTCCCTTGGACTGCAAGGAGATCCAACCAGTCCATTCTGAAGGAGATCAACCCTGGGATTTCTTTGGAAGGAATGATGCTAAAGCTGAAGCTCCAGTACTTTGGCCACCACATGTGAAGAGCTGACTCATTGCAAAAGACTCTGATGCTGGTAGGGGTTGGGGGCAGGAGGAAAAGGGGATGAGACAGAGGATGAGATGGCTGGATGGCATCACCGACTCGATGGACGTGAGTTTGAGTGAACTCCGGGAGATGGTGATGTACAGGGAGGCCTAGCGTGCTGTGATTCATGGGGTCACAAAGAGTCGGACACGACTGAGCTACTGAACTGAACTGAACTGAACTGAAGTGCCAAAGGTCAGTCTTCTGTAACTGCTTCCTGCAGGACAGGGGCATCATCGGGGTAAGGTAAGGAAAGGCTGGAATGGAGGTCCAGGGGATTTGTGTGGGGACGAAGTTTTTGATAATCTGAGTTAAAAGTAGCTCGTGGATAGTTCCATTGGTGAATGCTTGTAAGCGATCCTGAAGAAATTTTGAAAAAAGATGCATTAAACATGGGCTGAAAGTTAGAATAAGGGTAAGTAGAAGGAGAAGGCCTAGAAAAGGTAGGACCCAGGGCATCCAATTCCAATTGCTTAACCAGTATTCCCATGAATTACTGAGGTGTTGACGTATTCTCGAGGCCCTGTTTGTCAGACTTCTTGTTGCTTCCTTTACAACTGTTGATTTATTGGCACAGAAACAGCAGGCTTCCTCCAAAAATAGGCATAGGCCTCCTTTTTCTGCTGTGAGGAGGTCTAATCCTCTTCTGCTTGGAGGACCACAGCTGCCAGGGAATCTAGCTGGTCTTGGATAGTGATAAGGCTGTTAGCTATTTCTTCTAGGCTGTCAGTGAGGTGTGAAGTTTGAACTGTAAAACAAGAGGGAGTAAGAGTGAAATCATGATGTGATGTCTCACGTCTAACAGGGAGAAAATGATAAAAATAAGAGTTCAGGTGGAGAAATCAATTTGGGTTGGTGTGCACTCTATGAAACCTCCCTGGAGCCAAAGATCAGGTTTAAAATCAAGGAGGAAAGGGAGATCAGTAACAGTGGTGTTTCCAGGAACGGTGAGGGCTTGTGTTACTAAGCGAAGGAAAGTGGGTAACGAATTCATCTAGGTTGATCACCGTAAGAGGAGGGCCACGCCCACAAAAAACAATCATAGAGAAGCAGGCAAACAGAGATAAAGCTTTTGAATGATAGTCCACTCGGGGGGAGACACAGAGTAAATTCCTACTGTGAATAGGGTAAATGGGGGAAATCCCAGTGCAATTAGTAACCAATACATCTGTTTTTGTTTTACTTACTGATATTTGGTTTTGGCTGTTCTGTTTCTTCTGGAATTCAATCCAGTCAAAGCCTAGTGGGTCCCAGAGCAGTGCTGGTGTAGCAAGAAGCATCTGAGCGGGGAATGTTTCTTGGCAGAGATGGAGAGTATCCTGGGGCCCACTTCAATCTAGAGATATGAAACCAAGAGGAATGACCTGCTACTTTAGCAGCTGTTGGTGTGGTTAGAATGACCTCAAATGGACCAGTCCATTGAAGTTGCAGATCCTTATGGTGTAAGGTTTTAAGCAGGACTTGATCTCCAGGTATGAGTGTTAAGTCTGCTGAATTCGTTTGATGAGGCTTTGGGAGAGAGCAATCTGCATGTTCTCTCATGAGCTGTCTAATAAGGTTAAGGGTGGGAAAATAATCTCCCAGCAAGGGGCTCACAGTAGGGAACTGACTAAGAGAAGAGGGGCATCCATACATGAACTCAAAAGGACTGAGGAAATATGGGATCCATGGAGTAGCCCTAATGTGAGCCCAAGTCATGGGAAGGAGTTCGATCCATGGTCTTTGTCGTTCTAGAAAGAGTTTAGTTAGGTGCATTTTGAGAATAGAATTTGCCTTTTCTATTTTTCCCAAGGATTGGGGTCTATAAGGAAAAGCTGGCCCATTATCGGATTGGAGATAGAGTGGGAGGCCAAAGCGAGGGATGATTTCTCCTATGAGAAACTGTGCTACCTCTGAGGCAGTTTCTGATCTCATGGGAAAAGCCTCAATTCACCCTGAAAAAGTGTCTACTATGGCAAGCATGTGTTTTATTTTTCTTGTTGGAGGCATGTGAGCGAAGTCAATTTGCCAGTCTCCTGGGATATGTCCTCGAGCCTGATGTGTTGGGAATGAGAGAATTGGCTTTAGGGCTCCCTGCAGTGAGACTGAGGAGCAGATGATGCTTGAGTGAGTGACTTGCTGTAGGAGTGAAAGAAGGTTAGGATAGGTGATAAGAGGTCTTAGATGATACAGAGGTTTGGTGCCTATGTGTAGGGCCTGATGAATGTCTATAAGAGTCTGTGTGGCCTGAGATTGGGGAAGGACATAGCAGCCCTGTTTTTGTAACCAATCTCCTTGCAGTTGTGCTCCCTCTTGTAATAATCATGTTTGCTTGTTTGTTTTCAGGGAGGTAAAGGGGCTTTATGTTCAGTTCAATTCAGTTCAGTCACTCAGTCGAGTCTGACTCTTTGTGACCCCATGGACTGCAGCACACCAGGACTCCCTGTCCATCACCAACTCCCGGAGTTTACTCAAACTCATGTCCATTGAGTCAGTGATGCCAGCCAACCATCTCATCCTCTGTCATCCCCTTCTCCTCCTGCCTTCAATCTTTCCCAGCATCAGGGTCTTTTCCAATGAGTCAGCTCTTCTCATCAGGTGGCCAAAGTATTGGATCTTCAGCTTCAGCATCAGTCCTTCCAATGAATATTCAAGACTGATTTCCCTTAGGATGGACTGGTTGAATCTCCTTGCAGTCCAAGGGACTCTCAAGAGTCTTCTCCAACACCACAGCTCAAAAGCATCACTTCTTCGGCGCTCAGCTTTCTTTATGGTCCAACTCTCACATCCATACATGACCACTGGGAAAACCACAGCCTTGACTAGACGGGCTTTATGCTGGGGATTACTATAAGCTGTTGAGCTGATGATGGGAGTGAGGTTTGTTTTGCTTCTCTGTCTGCGGCATCATTGCCCTGTGAAATGGAGTCTGAGGCCAACTGGTGACCTCAGCAATGTATGATGCCTACTTCAGTTGGCATGTTAGCTGCTTTTAAAAGTTGGAGTATAAGTGGGGTGTTAGTTATGGGAGAGCCTTTAGTAGATAGGAGCCCTCATTCCTTCCAAATGGCAGCATGTGAGTGTATTACGTGGAAAGCATATGTAGAGTCCGTGTATATATTTGCTCTCTTGTTAACTGCAAGGATAAGGGTTCTAGTTAGTGCAATAAATTCTACCTTTTGGGAAGAAGTTCCCGAGGGGAGAGGTTGGGATTCAATAATTTCGGTGTCGGGGACAATTGTATATCCAGCTACATTTTTTCCTTCTGATGTCATAGAGGAGCTGCCATCAATATACCAAGTAAAGTCAGGGTTATTTAAAGGGGTTGAGGAAATGTGGGAGAAATGGGGCATCAGGTCTTCTAGTGCCTCTTTGCAAGTATGGACGGGGGCTCAGAAGAATTAGGGATAAGTGTGGCAGGGTTGAGAGTAGGACAGCGTTCAAAGGAAAACTCAGGAGATTCGAGAAGGGTGATATGAATTAGTTGAATGCATGAATGAGATAGAAGGGTCAGGGATTTGTAAGAAAGTAAGTCCTTAAAGTCATGTGGTTAACAAATGACAGTAGGTACTCCAAAAGTAAGTTTTTTACTTTCCTGAGTGAGGAGTGCAGCTGCTGCTAGAGCACATAGGCAGGCTGGCCATCCTTGAACTGTGGTATCTAATTGCTTTGATAGATAAGTGACAGGGGCGGAGGAGGGGCCCTGATTTTATCCCTAAACTCCTAGGACAATTTTATGCCTCTCAGTAGTGTAGAGCATAAAGGGGCGAGAAAGGTCAGGAAGTGTTAGAGCTGGGGCTGAGAGAATGGCTTGCTTAAGGGTGTTAAAGGCTGAATGCGTATTTTATTTTAGCTCTAGGGGTTCTGAAAGATCTCCTTGGGTGGCTTGATATAGGAGTTGTGCCAAGAGGGTGAAATTAGGAATCCAGAGACATAGATATCCAGCTAACCCCAAGAAGGACTGAATCTCTGTTTTTGATGTAGGGAGTGGTAGGGTAGATATAAGGGACTTTCTATCAGGTAGTATATATCTTTTTGTTGGTGTTAAAAGGACCCTGAGATAGGTGACTCTAGGAAAAGAGAGCTGAACCTTGGTGGGAGATACTCGATAGCCCTGATCAGCTAGAAAATTGAGGAGTTTTATAGTGTGTTGTTGAGAGTATGCAAGCAAAGGACTACAAAGGAGATCATCCACATATTGGAGGACAGTACTCAGAGTAAGGTCAAGAGAGGTTAGGTCTGATGCTAGAGCTTGGCCAAAGAAATGAGGGCTATCACAAAAGCCTTGTGGGAGGACTGTCCATGTTAGCTGTTGGGAGCAGTGATTGTCTGGATCAGTCCAGGTAAAGGCAAAGAGGTCTTGAGAGTCTGGGTGTAAAGGAATAGTAAGAAGGCATCTTTGAGGTCTAGAACAGTGAAGTAGGTAGTGGAAGAGGGAATGAGAGAGAGAAGAATACAGGGATTTGGAACTACTGGGTGTATGGGGATAACAGCTGCGTTGATAAGTCTCAGGTCCTGGACCAGGCGACAAGAACCATTTGACTTTTTGACAGGTAGGATGGGGGTGTTATAGGGAGAGTGAGTTGGGCGCAGGAGGCCCTGACATAGGAGTTTAGTGACGATAGGCTTTAACCCTTGTTGATGTTTTTGGGAGATGGGGTATTGTGGAAGATTGGGGAATTTAGAGGGGTCTTTGAGACAGATATGAATTGGAGCATGGTGAGAGGCAAGGGATGGGTTGTCTGTATCCCCGACTATGGGGTTTACAGATGAGGAGGGCAATGGGGCAGGAGAAGAGGAGGGGGGGTTGAGGAGCAGGAGCCAGGCTAGTGGGCTTAGGATAGTAATAGAGACTTTGAATTTTGAGAGAAAATCTCTCCCAAGAATAGGAGTGGGGCATTTGGGGAGTATGAGAAAAGAATGGGAAACAGGGTATCTTGAAGTGTGCAAGGTAGAGGCTTGGTTATTCATGGTGTAGATATTATACCATCAACCCCCATAACAGAGACCTGACAGACCTTGTTTTTTCCAGAGTAGACGGGCATAGCAGAGTAACTGGCCCCGTTGTTGAAGAGAAAGGAGAGTGGCTTACCTGCCACTGTAAAAGGTACCCTGGGCTCCTTAGAGGTGATGAGAATCGGGGCCTGGGGCCCTGGGCAACTTCAGTCTTCAGCGGTGAAGAGGCTGGGCAGAGCTGGGTCAGAGGACTCCTGCTAAGGACCAGGAGGGGATATCCGGATCCCTGGAGGGGGATTTGGGCAGCTGACCTTCCAATGTCCCTTTACGCTACAGCTGGGACATGGACCTGGAGGGCCTTGGCTTGGGGCATGAGCGGGCCCAGGTGGCTTCCTGTCTTTGTTAGTGGATGGAGGTTTGGAGCCATGTAGGGCAGTGGCTAAAATGTGGTATTTGGTCTGATCCTGTTGGGCCTTCTCTAGCTTTGCCTGTTCTTCCTGGTTATTGAAAAATCTTAAAGGCTAAATTTAAAAGGTCTTGTTGAGGGGTTTGAGGGCCTTTTATCTTGTTTAGTTTCTTTTGGATATCTGGGGATGATTAGGAGATAAAATGGGTGTTAAGGACAATGGTGCCCTCTGCTGAAGTGGGGTTTAATTTTGTATATTTTTGTAGCGCTTCCATTAACCTGGCTAGAAATTGTGCCGGGTTTTTGTCTAGCCTTTTAGTTATTTCCCAGAGCTTGGCTTCCCTGGTAGTTCAGAGGTTAAAGCATCTGCCTGCAATGCGAGAGACCCGGGTTCAATCCCTGGGTTGGGAAGATCCCCTGGAGAAGGAAATGGCAACCCACTCCAGTACTCTTGCCTGGAGAATCCCATGGACAGAGGAGCCTGGTGGGCTACAGTCCCTGGGATCGCAAAGAGTCGGACACAACTGAGCGACTTCACTTCACTTCTTCATCAAAGTTGATGGCTTTATGCCCTGCCTTTGAAGGCCCACAATGAGGCAAGCAATCATATGATTACAGGCTGCTTGTCCAGGTCTCCCTGCCTGATAATCCCAGTTGGGATCATCTCGGGGGACAGCCATGGCCCGTACAGGCTTAGTGTCATCTGTCCTGTGTATCTCATCAGCATGCGCCCGCGAGGCTTGCCACCTTTTCTTCTGGGAGAAAAGTGGAGGAAAGCATGATGCAAATATCATGCCAGGTTAAGCCATAAGACTGGGTAAGATACTCGAATTCTTTTAGATAATAATCAAGGTCTGAGGAGAAGAAGCCAAGATGCTTTTCACCCTGAGATAGATCAGTGAGGGAGAATGGGACGTGAACCGAACAATGCCTTCTGCTCCAGCTACTTCCTGTAAAGGGAGGAGTGGAGCAGGGAAGGAGTGGGGTCCTGCGGTGAAGTTTCCTGTTTTAAATTTCTTCAGAACCAGGTACGGGGAGGGGATCTAGGGAGGTCAGGGTAAAGCCCTGGGACCCTCAGGGTAGAGGGGGTGGGCTGAGGTCTCAGAGCTTATCTCAGGCACAGGCTGGGGAGGGGGTTTGGGAGCTGCAGCGGTGGCTGAGACCTGTGATTGAAAAGGATGGAGGGAGGAGGGGATGTAAGGTGGAGGTTGTGAAACTGGATTGGGAGCAATAGCGGGTAGGCTGTGGTCAGAAGGGTCAAAGAAAGAAGAAGAAAAGTCTCAATGGGATCGGGAGACTTTGTACTAGGATATGGCCCAGAGTGGGCTAAGAGTATTTGAGAAGCAGAACAGGATTCAGAGAGAGGGTCGAGAACAGAGAGTGAAGAAAACCTGAATATAAGGGATTTCTAACTACTTGCCCTTTGTGGCGGCAAAAGTTATCGAGGTCCCATAGAGTATTGGAGAAGACAATGGCAACCCACCTCCAGTACTCTTGCCTGTAAAATCCCATGGACAGAGGAGCCTGGTAGGCTGCAGTCCATGGGGTGCTAAGAGTCGGACACAACTGAGCGACTTCACTTTCACTTTTCACTTTCATGCATTGGAGAAGGAAATGGCAACCCACTCCAGTGTTCTTGCCTGGAGAATCCCAGGGACGGGGGAGCCTGGTGGGCTGCCGTCTATGGGGTCACACAGAGTCAGACATGACTGACGTGACTTAGCAGCAGCAGCAGCATAGAATATTAAAATCAAGAGTTCATTTTCTGGCCATTGGGACCTGTTATCAAGTCTGTATTGAGGCCAGACAGTGTTAGGATAGTAAATAAATCTTTTTGGTCTTATCTCCCTCTGGAAGCCCAAGGCTTTTAGGTATCAAACAAGGCATCTTCAGTTCAGTTCAGTTCAGTCTCTCAGTTGTGTGTGACTCCTTGACCCCATGGACTGCAGCATACCCGGCCTCCCTGTCCATCACCAACTCCCAGAGTTTACTCCATCTCACGTCCACTGAGTCGATGATGCCATCCAACCATGTTATCCTCTGTCATCCCCTTCTCCTCCTGCCTTCAATCTTTCCCAGCATCAGGGTCTTTTCAAATGAGTCAAGTCTTCGCATCAGGTCGCCGAAGTACTGGAGTTTCAGCTTCAACATCAGTCCTTCCAATGAATATTCAGGACTGATTTCCTTTAGGATTGACTGGTTGGATCTCCCTGCAGTCCAAGGGACTCAAGGATCTTCTCCAACACCACAGGTCAAAAGCATCAATTCTTCGCCATTCAGCTTTCCTCACAGTCCAACTCTCACATCCATACATGACTACTGGAAAAACCATAGCCTTGACCAGACGGACCTTTGTTGGCAAAGTAATGTCTCTGCTTTTGAATATGCTGTCTAGGTTCCTTCCAAGGAGTAAGCGTCTTTTAATTTCAAGGCTGCAGTCACCACCTGCAGTGATTTTGGAGCCCCCCAAAATAAAGTCTGACACTGTTTCCACTGTTTCCCCTTCTATTTCCCATGAAGTGATGGGACTAGATGCCATGAGCTGTTTCCTTAATGTTGAGCTTTAGCCAAGTTTTTCCCTCTCCTCTTTCACTTTCATCAAGAGACCTTTTAGTTCTTCTTCACTTTCTGCCATAAGGGTGGTATCATCTGCATATCTGAGGTTATTGATATTTCTCCCGGTAATCTTGATTCCAGCTTGTGCTTCTTCCAGCCCAGCGTTTCTCATGATGTACTCTGCATATAACTTAAATAAGCAGGGTGACAATATATAGCCTTGACGTACTCCTTTTCCTATTTGGAACCAGTCTGTTGTTCCATGTCCAGTTCTAACTGGACCTGCATACAGATTTGCTTCCTGACCTGCATACAGATTTCTCAAGAGATAGGTCAGGTGGTCTGGTATTTCCACCTCTTGAAGAATTTTCCACAGTTTGTGATGATCCACACAGTCAAAGGCTTCGGCATAGTCAATAAACCAATTGACCTTTCCTGAAATCATGCAGTATTGAGTCATGTCTTTAAATCTGTTTCCATGCCAAAGTCTTACCAATATGTAATAAATTTAGAAAGACTAGGTGCCAAAATACCCAGCACAATACTTGTAGTATCATATAGAACAAATCCCAGGAACTATGAACCCTCTGGATCATATGTGGTTTATTCCTTGCATCATTTCAAACATAGAAAGTAGGGCCTATGAGGTTTGTTTCCTCACAAAATGTTTACATCTCCCACATATCAGATTTGCTACTTTTTTAATTAACCAAGTCTCACAGTGATTATTTAATATCTTTCTATTAACCTCATTATGTGTTGTAGAAGGCCTCCATTTTGAAAATCTACATTGTACAGAAGCATATGTCTTTAATGTCTCCGACAAAAGCCTTACAGCTTATTTTAATCCTTGCACTTTGGGATGCAACTTACAGGAAAGGCCTGAAAAAAGAATGGGAGGGGGCTATTAAGTATTTTTAGTAAAATGCTGCCTTTGTCTTGTGCAGAACATGTAGAATATGTGCTTTAATTTAGTAAATATTTTTAAAAGGTAGAAATATTTTGTTATGTAATTAAAACAATTCTTAATCAAAATTTCTGAAATTCTTGTAATTTTTTTCATGCTTACCTGAAGTTATTTACCAACTTAATTTTGTTTGAAATGTGATTCCCAGCCTCTTTTGAAAAAAAGAAAAAAAAGTGGGTTTCTGCTAATGAACTGAGCATTTTTATATTTTTACATACTTTTGAGCTGTGTAACTTAATATTTGGATACTTGACAATTTGTTTTATTATATAATTGATAAAATAGTGGTGTATATTAATGTTAGCTCAATGATACATTTATACTATCTTGGAACATGTGGTTATAGTTCCGTGGAAGAAATAATTTGTCAGTGTTCATACCAGTATACATCAGATTTGCTACTTTTTTAATCAACCGAGTCTGCTGCTGCTAAGTCACTTCAGTTGTGTCCGACTCTGTGCGACCCCATAGATGGCAGCCCACCAGGCTCCCCCGTCCCTGGGATTCTCCAGGCAAGAACACTGGAGTGGGTTGCCATTTCCTTCTCCAGTGTTCACTAGTTTGTAAAAAACTAGTGCAAGAGCTTACACATTAAATAAATGATGAAATGCATCTATCATAAAAAAAAGATGCTTTGGATTATGATGACATAAATAGTTCAACATAATGAAACGACATTGAAAAATATGGGCATCAATCTGTGCCACTTAAAGATACAGTGGGTTTTGCCTTGATTTGTTTTTATGTCCTCAACCAAGAAATGACACATGGATAATGGGTATTGTCTGCTTTGTTGTTCCCATGACATGTTGCACAGAAGAGTTTTTCCATTATTGACACATCCTTGGTATTGACAAGAGGGTTATCATATTCTCTTTTTCATGGACTCTTGTCAAATTGTCATAACTACAAATAAGAACAAAATTATTCTAAAGGCGGTTTTCAGGAAAATAGATTTCAGATGCATCTGCTCATGCTTCAGTCAACATTATAGAGCTGAAATTTAATCTTAATTTATTCACATAATCAATAAGCTACATATTAGGCTAAGGGCTAGGGATACAAAGATGATTACAACTTGACTGCATAGTCTTGTCCAGTATTTATTAAAATTTATTTTTTTCAGAGTTGTTCCTCAATGTAGCCATAAAATCTCTGTGTTTTGGAAACACAGATAAGCACACAGCAGACATTTGGGGTGCTTCCCACTCAAGCTGGAGCAGTGTAGTCACGGGTCTCTGCTGTGAGAACTGGAGCTGATCTACCTGTAAAATCTGGGCATTATCATCATTCTCCTATTCATTAAAGGGAGACTAGAAAATTCCACCCATCAGCCTGGACAAATAGCAAGGATTCTTATTATTTCCCTGATGCTATGGGTGTGATCATTCGAAATATATTGGCTACAAAAGCCTCCTCCAAGTGTAGCTGTGAGTTCCAAATTTACATATGTGGAATTGAGACGCAAATTGGGAAAAAACATAAAATATACCCATAACTAGTGAAGTGACAGAAGTGACAAAAGAACACTTTGTTGTTAAACGATTTTTCCAAAGTACAGAAACTGCTGGACTCCAACAGAAAATCAATTCTGTTGACTAGGTAATAATAATAATAATAAATCACAAGGCATTTTAAGAGACAAATCTCCAAGAGAGAGAATGAACACACATAATAACACCAATAACAAAAAAGGAGGGATTGTGTAAAACACTTTAAAATAAGAATGTTAAAATCGCTTTATGAATACAATTTAACAATGTTTTCTTAAAGCTGTCTCTGTCATGTTTAACAAATTCTTGCCTGTTCCAAGATTATAAATATATTTTCCTATGTTTTCTTCTAGAAGCATTGTTTTAATTTTCATATTTGTCAAAAACTAGAGTAGAAGATATTTTCAATGCATATACTGACAAAAATCTCCTATCCAGCATATATTAAAAATACTACAAATCAATGAGAAAGACAGATAATCCAAAAAAATAGTAGGCAAAAAACTTGAAAAAGTACTTCACCAAAAGGATAGCAACATGACCAATGAATAGTTGAAAAAATGTTTAGTGTCATCAGTTACAACCAGAATGAAAATTTGGGCTTCCCTGGTGGATCAGACAGTAAAGAGTGTTTTTACAATGCAAGAGACTTGAGTAAGATTCCTAGGTTGGGAAGATTCCTTGGAGAATGGAGTGTCTACCCCACTGCAGTATTCTGGCCTGGAGAATTCCATAGACAGAAGAGCCTGTTCGGCTACAGTCCATGGGGTCATGAAAAGTCAAGCATGACTAATGATTAACACTTAGTTTAAATGAAAATTTAAAACACTGTGAGATACCACTGCACATCCAGCAGAATGTCTAAAATTATGAAGGCTGTCAATACCAAGGATTGGCAAGGATGTGAAGCACCTAGAATTCTTATACACTGATAGATTTGATTGCACTATGGATGGAGGTTCGTGACATTGTACAGGAGACAGGGACCAAGACCATCCCCATGGAAAAGAAATGCAAAAAAGCAAAATGGCTGTCTGGGGAGGCCTTAAAAATAGCTGTGAAAAGAAGAGAAGTGAAAAGCAAAGGAGGAAAGGTAAGATATACCCATGTGAATGCAGAATTCCAAAGAATAGCAAGGGGAGATAAAAAAGCCTTCCTCAGTAATCAATGCAAAGAAATAGAGGAAAACAACAGAATGGGAAAGACTAGAAATCTCTTCAAGAAAATTAGAGATACCAAGGGAACATTTCATGCAAAGATGGGCTTGATAAAGGACAGAAATGGTATGGACCTAACAGAAGCAGAAGATATTAAGAAGAGGTAGCAAGAATACACAGAAGATTGGTACAAAAAAGATCTTCACAACCAAGATATTCACGATGGTGTGATCACTCATCTAGAGCCAGACATCCTGGAATGTGAAGTCAAGTGGGACTTAGAAAGCATCACTACGAACAAAGCTAGTGGAGGTGATAGAATTCCAGTGGAGCTATTTCAAATCCTGAAAGATGATGCTGTGAAAGTGCTGCACTCAATATGCCAGCAAATTTGGAAAACTCAGCAGTGGCCACAGGACTGGAAAAGGTCAGTATTCATTCCAATTCCAAAGAAAGGCAATGCCAAAGAATGCTCAAACTCCCACACAGTTGCACTCATCTCACACGCTAGTAAAGTAATGCTCAAAATTCTCCAAGCCAGGCTTCAGCAGTACGTGAACCATGAATTTCCAGATGTTCAAGCTGGTTTTAGAAAAGGCAGAGGAAACAGAGATCAAATTGCCAACATCCGCTGGATCATGGAAAAAGCAAAAAAGTTCCAGAAAGACATCTATTTCTGCTTTATTGACTATGCCAAAGTCTTTGACTGTGTGGATCACAATAAACTGTGGGATATTCTGAAAGAGATGGGAATACCAGACCACCTGACCTGCCTCTTGAGAAACCTGTATGCATGTCAGGAACCAACAGTTAGAACTGGACATGGAACAACAGACTGGTTCCAAATAGGAAAAGGAGTATGTCAAGGCTGTATATTGTCACCCTACTTGTTTAACTTCTATGCAGAGTACATCATGAGAAATGCTGGACTGGAATAAGCACCAGCTGGAATGAAGATTGCCGGGAGAAATATCAATAACCTCAGATATGCAGATGACACCACCCTTATGGCAGAAAGTGAAGAGGAACTAAAAAGCCTCTTGATGAAAGTGAAAGAGGAGAGGGAAAAAGTTGGCTTAAAGCTCAACATTCAGGAAACGAAGATCATGGCATCCAGTCCCCTCACTTCATGGGAAATAGAAGGGGAAACAGTGGAAACAGTGTCAGACGTTTTGGGGGGGGCTCCAAAATCACTGCAGACGGTGTTTGCAGCCATGAAATTAAAAGACGCTTACTCCTTGGAAGAAAAGTTATGACCAACCTAGACAACATATTAAAAAGCAGAGGCATTACTTTGCCAACAAAGGTCCGTCTAGTCAAGGTTATGGTTTTTCCAGTAGTCATGTATGGATGTGAGAGTTGAACTGTGAAGAAAGCTGAGCACTGAAGAATTGATGCTTTTGAACTGTGGTGTTGGAGAAGACTCTTGAGAGTCCCTTGGACTGCAAGGAGATCCAACCAGTCCATTCTGAAGGAGATCAGTCCTGGGTGTTTTTGGAAGGAATGATGCTAAAGCTGAAGCTCCAGTACTTTGGCCACCTCATGTGAAGAGCTGACTCATTGGAAAAGACTCTGATGCTGGGAGGGATTGGGGACAGGAGGAGAAGGGGATGACAGAGAATGAGATGGCTGCATGGCATCACCACCTCGATGGACGTGAGTTTGAGTGAACTCCAAGAGATGGTGATGGGCAGGGAGGCCTGGCGTGCTGCGATTCATGGGGTCGCAAAGCGTCAGACACGACTAAGCGACTGAACTGACTGATGCTCACTTTAAAATAGTTTAAAATAGTTTTGCAGCAATTATTAAAGCTAAACCCATGTGTGCTTATGACCAGTATTTCAATATATAGGTATATACCTAATTGAAGTGTACTTATGTCTCCCTAAGACATATGGTTAAAAAAAGTTGTTGATATAAAGTGATGTTCAGTGAAAAGTTTATAGAAACTTTTTATGCTATTCTTATAACATTTCTATAATTCTAAAATTATCTCAAATTAAACAAAATTAACTTTTTAAAATGCTGAACAGAAGTAATATAAACTTGTTCCATTTGTATGGAATTCGACAAGAATAAAAAATGACTGTAGATAGTCCCTTTGAGTAACATTACTCAGAAGGGACTAAATGAGTCTTCTCTGGTACTAAAAATGTTTTATATCTTTTTCAAGGTTGTGTTTATATAGTATTTATATAAAGAAAAGGTGGAGAAACAGGGCTGAAAACTTAAACTTGATGCAAATAGAAATCATCTATTTGTAATGAGTGTAAAGATATAATAAGGTGAGAATTATGAAAGAAATTATAAGATGGATGAAAAACAGAATGAAAAATTACATATATATCTTCTGGGGGCTTGAAGGGAAGCAGTAGTACTCAAAGATAGAATGTCTGAAACACATACATAATTTAATAAAAGATGTCTTTCAATTAAAATAGCACATTGAGTTTTAAATAAAGTAAATTAAATCTACACCCAGTTCCAATGTAATAAAAGGACAGATTACCAGAGGGAAAAAAATCTTTAAAATTGCCAGAATTAAAGTTCTCACTGATGGAGTGGGAATTTGCATATTAGCAAGGGTGCCTAGAATAATCTATGTAGCAATGGATTAGAGTTGGGGATATCAGTATGAGCTTATGTTTAATTTAGATCCAGATGATTACTTAGAGAAATATTTGTTGATATGTATATATACAAAGGTTAATATGCACATATATGTTTCTTTGCTGTCAATTGAGAAAGCCTAAAAGGAAAAAAAAAAAAGTCTAATACCAACAAGCAAATCTAGTGCCCAAATCTTGGTCTTTCATACCATCTCTGATAAAAGGAACAAAGAAGGGTCCTGGGAGAAATGACTGATTCTAAGACTGGATCAGGAAGTAGAGGGGTGAGCATTGACCATTTTATAGTACTGGAAAGTAAGGAGAAAAAAGCCAAAATCCCACAGTGATGGGATTATGTCAGAGGAGTGCAGGAGCTCCAAATAGCCAAAGCTGAAATAATTTGAGGAACAAAGTAAATGAAGTAGTGCCAAATTATAACTCAAAGCATAAAATAAATATCTATATGTCCACACCGAGACAAATAAATGGTTGAAAAAACTAACATATGGGAGAAGAGACACATTTCTTATAGAGTAGAATTCCAAGTAATTTATGTAGATGGTTTTCCTTCAAGGAAGTGAAGTATAACTCCCCACTCCTGAGACATGGACTGCAAATAATGGCTTCCTTCCAAATGATAAGTGTAAAAAGAAGGAAAGAGTGACTTTATGTTGGAGAAATCTATCAAACACTATCTCAGCCAGGTGATCAAGGTCAACATCAACAGTCAATAAACACAGTGAGAGTACATACTCCTGACATGATGTGATGAAAATGGTACTTTACCCCTGTGGCTTCCTCCCACAAAATCCACATTTCAGTTTTATACTGAGGAAAAGATCTGACAATTTCCAGTAATGGGGCATCCTACAAAATATCTGATCATTACTCCTCAAAATTATCAAAGTCATCAAAAGCAAGAGAAGCCTGAGAAACTGCCCAAAGAGGAAACATAATAACTAAATGTAATATGTTATCTTGAATGGGATCTTCAAACATATAATGAACATTAGGTAAAAATCACAGTAATCTGAGCAGACCATGGATTTTAGTTAATAATACTGTATTTACATAGGTTCATTGGAATTACCTTGTGGCGCTAGTGGTAAAGAACCTGCTTGCCAGTGCAAAAGATGTGGACTCAGTTCCTGAGTTGGGAAGATCCCCTGGAGGAGGGCTTGGCAACCCACTTCAATATTGTTGCTGAAGAATCTCATGGACAGAGGAGCCTAACGGGCTATGGTCCTTAGGGTCACAAAGAGTCGGACATGACCGAAAGGACTTAGCACAGATGCATGGGTTCATTAATTATAACAAATGTATCAAACTAATGTAAGATGTTTATAAAAAGGAATGTGGGTGTCAGGTTATGGGAACCCTCTCTACTATATTCTCAATTTTTCCGTAAATCTAGAACTTTCCTAAAAACTAAAATATATTTTAAAAAATACTTTCTATCAAGGAATGCCAATTGGAATAACAGCAAAGTTGGCAATTATAGCTATTAGTGGTGATAGAAGATTGATTATATGCAAATTGATTGATCAAATAAATATATTGAAGATAATGGGTGCAAGGTTTCTCATTTTTAAGGAAGACAATTATAAACATAGAAAAAGCATAAATAAGAATGAATTCTGTAATATTGGATACAGCAATATAAATTCAGGATTTTAGAAGTAGGTAAATAACAATGATAAATAGGGAGAGAAATCTAAATATATGTGATTACTCACCCATTTCCTCTTCACATATACACATATTCCTTAGCTTGATCCACTTTGCAGGCCTGAGAGAAGTGACATCCTAATAGCAGTGAGCACATCTGGAATCCAGATCTGGTTTTCTACATGCTACTGCCCACCGGAATAAACCAATGCTCCTTGTGACTGAAAACAGGAATATACTCAAAGAATGACAGGGATTTGTCAAAAGACCAGAGTCCTACTTCTGAGGTCTTCCACTTACCTTGCCTGGGATAATTTCAACATCAAAATAAATAACATTAGTATCTGATTATAACCCACTGAATGAAATTAAGAATCCATGGGTACAAAGATATAAATGGATTCATTGTAAGTTCATTGAGAAAGGGGTATTTTTATAGTCTCAAAGTCATTTCACATGAATTCTTAATAATTACAAAAGGAAAAAGAATAACTTTATAATGGAGGAACCAGGCATACACCAGGCTTAGTAAAAGAATTAAACGTTACCAGTAATGGGACAAATCAAAACAGTGAAGCTTGTCTTGAAGCAATGAGAAAACACCACATTACTCTGTGACTTTTCTGCCAATGATATAAAATCTAGATCTAAACATTAAGAATATCAGAAGAACTCAAATTAAGAGTCGTTCTTCAAAATAACCAGCCAGTAGTCTTCAAGCAGAGACGTTACTTTGCCAACAAAGGTCCATTTAGTGAAAGCTATGGTTTTTCCAGTAGTCATGTATGAATGTGAGAGTTGGGCTATACATAAAGCTGAGCACCAAAGAATTGATGCTTTTGAAATGTGGTGTTGGAAAAGACTCTTGAGAGTCTTTTGGATTGCAAGGAGATCAAACCAGTCAATCCTGAAGGAAATCAGCCCTGAATATTCATTGGAAGGACTGATGCTGAAGCTGAAATTCCAATACTTTGGCCACCTGATGCAAAGAACAGTCTCATTGGAAAAGAACCTGATGCTGGGAAAGACTGAAGGCAGGAGGAGAAGGGGACGACAGAGGATAAGATGGTTGGATGGCATCACCAACTCAATGGACAAGAGTTTGAGAGGCTCCAGGAGTTGGTGATGGACAGGGAGGCCTGGCGTGCTGCAGTCTCTGGGGCCGCAAAGAGTCAGACACAACTGAGTGACTGAACTGAACTGAACTGAGTCTTCAAAAGTGTCAAGATAATAATAATTGAGGAAGCATCCCAGTTTGGAAGTTTTTGTGTTAAGTTGAATTATAACTATATTTTTTGTAGTTTGTACATTTTATAACTATGGAGAAAGTGTGAGTATTGAATTTGAAACCTTTAAAGATAGAAAACATTGAGGCAAAATAAACTTTTTTTCAGGCAAAGACTACAGGATTTTATCATAAGCAAACTGTCAGTGAGAGAGCTATTAAAAGACACTTTATATATCAAAGTCTCTCAAGAGAGAGGCTTGGGGGAGGCTAGGCTTTACTACCATGAAAGGTTGTGTGTAGCTGGAACTTAGCCCCACATCTTCTGTGCTCCAGATCCAGAGGCCCTCAGAGCAAGCTCAGAACATCGGCTCCTAGGCAGCAACGCATTTCACACTTCTGCTCACAGTTCTTAGCAAAACAAGTTTCCCATCAGGAGAGGGGATGAGACAGTCAATATTTTAAATATAATATATCTCCCACAACTTGATAGAAGGAAGGAGTGGCATACACACAAAATACCAAATGATTAACATAGCAAGCATGCTCGTGCATTGAAAGTATTGATGGAAAATAATAAAAAAGAAGATTTGGGGGTTTTAGAAATAAGACAGGAAATATAGGGCAATGAAATGAAGGAAATATGAGTTTTAAAGATTCAAGTCTTCATATATTTTGGCATAGAATACGAGTAAGATTGGGCTTTCCTGGTGGCTCAGATGGTATAGATTCTGCCTGCAATGCAGGAGACACGAGTTCAATCCTTGGGTAGGGAAAAAGGGAAGGGAAGGGAATAGGAAAGGGAATGGCTACCCACTCCAGTATTCTTGCCTGGAGAATTCCATCAGAGGATCCTGGTGGATTACAGTCCATGCGGTGGCAAAGAATAAGACATAAGTGAGTTACTAACACTTTCACTTATCATATTTCAAGAATAAGATTAACTTTTTTATTATTTGGGGATAAATAGGTATTTTAGACACTGCTGTTAAGGATAAAAATATAAGGTATACCTTCATATTTCAGGTGAGGGAAAAAAGGGCGTTATAAAGAAATCATCTCTAACCCAAAGCATTGTTGTTGTTGTTCAGTTGTTAAATCGTGTCAGACTCTTTGCTGCCCCCTTTTCCTCTTGCCCTCAATCTTTCCCAGCACTGGGGTCTTTTCCTTTGAGTTGGCTCTTCACATCAGGAGGCCAAAATATTGGAACTGCAGTTTCAGCATCAGTCCTTTCAATGGTTGATTTCCTTTAGGATCGACTGGTATGATCTCCTTGCAGTCCAAAGGACTCTCAAGAGTCTTCTCCAGCATCATAATTTGAAAGCATCAGGTCTTAAGTATTCAGCCTTCCTGATGGTCCAACTCTCACACGACTATTGGAAAAGTCACATACATGACTATTGGAAAACCATGGCTTTGACTATACTGACTTTTAGTAAAGTGAAAAATGCAAAATAAGATAACAGAAACAAGTTCAACTATTCAAACCCCAACTATAATAAAAAGATTTCCCTATTTGTCATCAACATGGAGACCAGTATTAAAGATTATCCCTTAGTCTGGGTCATGTTACCTGGAGATTTTGAGAAAAAGCTTGGAAGGTTTGTTCTAGGTTAAGGACTTTCACCAATAACCCAGATAGCCCCAAAACTTTTAATAAAATATATCATTTGTAACTTGTAGAATTTTAACATGAATTCAAGATGGATGAAGTTTGCTTTTAGAACAATATTACAGAGACTTTTACCTAAATATTTATGATGCTTAAATGACACAAAAAGGCATAACACACGATTTAAAAAAATAAACAAGAAATTATGAAAGAAACTTAGGAGTAAAGCAAGAGCCAAAAGATAAAAAAGAAAAAAGTCAAAAATTTATTAAATTTAATTTTTGAAATTTAAAGGCAATTTAAAACTCTGCTCCGGACATTAGTGATTTAGAATCAAGAAATTCAAGATATTTTAGAGAAATAAAACTTTTTCTATTATAATATGAAAAAAATTCAGCAAGGGCCTGGAATATAGGATGAACAATTTCTAGAAAAGAGTAAGAATAAAGGGTAAAGTAACAATATTTTAAAAGGTAGTAAAAGAATTATCCAAAATTTAAGAAAACCAAAATAAAAATGTTTATCTAATGGGCATTCTCAGATTTAAAAGAAACTTTTAAAAGAAAGTTAGATATTAGGTGATACATATACTATTTATTTATTTATTTAACCTTTAATTTAAACTTTAAAATCCATTCCAAGTCATAGAGAAGCAAAACTATAGAATACTAAGAATTAAATGACAGTTTTAAAAGTGAAGTGAAGTCGCTCAGTCATGTCCGACTCTTTGCGACCCCGTGGACTGTAGTCTACCAGGCTCCTCTGTCTATGAGATTCTCCAGGCAAGAATACTGGAGTGGATTGCCATTTCCTTCTCCAGGGGATCTTCCCAACCCAGGGATCGAACCCAGGTCTCCTGCATTGGAGTCAGACGCTTTAACCTCTGAGCCACCAGGGAAGCCCTATAAAGGCATAGTTTATTCATTCAGCAAATAATTTTCTTTGAGTTTGCTGTTTCAACTCCTGTCCTAACTTCGGAATATAGCAAGAAGCAAGAAACAAAGCCCATTTTCTCAAGCCTCTTTTCGATGAGGACAGACAGACAATAAAGAGATATTATGTCATGAAGTGGTTCAGTTCAGTCGCTCAGTCGTGTCCAACTCTTTGAGACCCCATGAATTGCAGCACACCAGGCCTCCCTGTCCATCACCAACTCCCGGAGTTCACTCAGATTCACGTCCATCGAGTCAGTGATGCCATCCAGCCATCTCATTCTCTGTTGTCCCCTTCTCCCTCCTGCCCCCAATCCCTCCCAGCATCAGAGTCTTTTCCAATGAGTCAACTCTTCTCATGAGGTGGCCAAAGTATTGGAGTTTCAGCTTTAGCAACATTCCTTCCAAAGAAAGTGGTTAAGTGCCATAAAAAAAAAAGGTAGGACGAAGCGTACACAGTAGTGATGGGAACATGTCATTTATGAAGAGGCATAAAGAAAGCCCTTTCCAAAGACATGACATTTGATGAAACTCCTTAAGGAATCGGGGAGTTATCCATACGTATGTCTGAGACAATGAATTCCAAATGGAGTACTCAGCATGACTTTTAAAAAGAGGAGGAGCAGGGGAGGGGAAGAAAAAAGAATAACTCAAGTTTTTGGCTAGAGGAATTGACAGAATGGAGTTGTCTTCAGCATATGCCAGTTTGTAGATGAAAACCCAGGAGGATGCTTCTGTACATGACACATCCAAAAGACATTTAAATGAGAGCATCGCGTAGGCAGCTAGATATAGGAATCTGGAATCCAAGGGCAAAGGAATGAGAGATACAAGTCAGCATCTATTTATTAGTTAAAGTCATGTGCTAAGCATGAACACAGATAAACATCTCAGAGCTGAACCTTGAGGAATGAAGGATGTACAAGTAAGAAAGGTGGAAAGAACCAATGAGGAACCCACGTAACAAAGGCCAACAAGGGAGATGGAAAATCCAGAGAGACTACCATAAAGATGAAATGTGGAATGTGTTCCACAAAAGAGAAGTGGTAAACTATGTCCAGTGTTGCTTATAAGTCAGAGAAGAAGAACCAGAGACATGACCATTGGATTTGGCACGGGAGGTCACTACTTAACAAGAAAAGATTCAATGAATAGCAAGTAACAGTGACTTGACTGGGAAGGAAAAAAAAAAAGCGAACAGCATAATGTGAACAACTCTTTCCAGGAGTTTTCTTGAAAAGACAGTTTCAGTAATATAAATGCTGAGCTTATTACCCATAAACTCCCATCATAAAAATTATTAACGTGTCCACTTCAGCCAGAAGAATATGTACTTGGAAGTAAGTTTCACAATGATGGGCCCAGAAATGGCTTTTAAATAGCAGTAAATTTAATTAACTATGGATTATAAATAAATTTAACTTTTATTTTTAAAAGTAAAAATAATTTTTTAGCTAATAAGATAGAGGGGATGGCTGTTTGATGAAGAAATATGTCATGTTAAAACTGACAGCATTTTCAGAACAAATGACTAATACATAATTACAGTGGAAATCTTGAAGCATATCTGTCAGGGACTGACACACGAAAATGACAACAGATCTTTACCAATATAGAAGTTTTAAATAACAAGCAAAAATATTTATCTAATAGCCATTTACACAACTCTACTCAGAAAAGTAAAGATTGTAGGATGTTTTCAGGTTCATATAAAACGTTTTTAATTCGTTGTATGTGAATAAAGTCACAAAACTAGGTTCAGTCAATTTCAAACACTCAGCATCATTAAAATCATATTCATTGAGTGCAATATCATTACATTAAAAATTAAGAGGAGCAAGACAAAAACAAGCTCAGATTGTTTCATGATTGCTCAACACCTTGTGAGTTAAAAAGAAAATGATGATGAAAACTATAGAATGTTTTGAAAGCAGCTTCTAGACATAAAAGTATTCATTTAAAATTATAATAATGGAAAATAAATGAATTGACTTTCAACTCAAAAGCCTGATAAGGAAAAGAATAAATCTTTAAAAAGTAGAAGGAAATAACAATGATAAGATCAGAAAGTAATTAATCATTAGTTGCATTTGTATAATGTTTATAATTAAATAAAAAAACAAGCAATTTGGAGAATTAGCAAAATTAAAAAAGATATTAAATAAACTTCTAACTTGAACATGGAAAAAAGCAAAGGTAGAAAAGGCAAAAAAAAATAATTAATAAGGGATCAACAGATATATGAGGGCTTCACAGGTGGAGCTGATAGTAAAAATTCTGTGAGCCAATGCAGGAGATGCAAGAGACACAGGTTTGATCCTCGGGTCAGGAAGATCCCCTGGAGGAGGAAAAAGCAACCAGCTCCAGTATTCTTGTCTGGAAAATTCTTTGGACAGAGGAACCTGGTGGGCTACAGTCCTTGTGGCTGCAGAGTTGGACACAACTGAGTGACTGAACATATGCCAACAGATATATGACACGTAAAACAATTGGCCAATATTTCCATAATTTAAATTTTAACTTATGTACTTTTCATTGTTCCAAGACATTTGTTAAAATGCAAATATGATTACTTAACCATGAAAAAATAATACATGCAAACTTTGACAATGAAATCAAACGAGAAACTGTAAATACAGAAAAGTACTCTAATGAAAATAACATACAGATGTCAAAAAGAGATAGTTATTTACTATGTGAATCATTTTACATAAATTGGAGTAATAACTTTGACAACAAATTTGAACAAAAGATGTTCAAAAAAACTTATTTTATAAATCCTGTAAATAAAGCATTAAACCTTTTAACTTTATGTGCATTTTTACAGATTGCACTATTACAAGGTAGCATTTTACTTATAATGCAGGATTATCTAAAAGTCAGAAACATCAGTTTGTTAAATTTATTGACAGATTAAGAATGTCGACTTACTGATATCTCAATGCAGAAAAATCATGTAGTTCATTCAAATTTTCAAATTCTCAAGTTAACTAAGAATACTTAAGTAAGGGCAATCTTAACCTAATAAATCTATCAAAGCTTACAACAAACATTGAATTTGATTATGGAATTTGCTTATTAGACTCATTTTTGTGGATATTAGGGGAAAAATGAAATATGTTATCATATTATCAATCAACATTGTACCAGAGCCCCATACCAATTCAGTGTGACAAAAGCAGAGGTAAGAAGTGTAAGAACTGAGAAGGGACAAAACTGTCCTTGCAGGAACAGCTTTCTTTTAGATGTTCAAGCTGGTTTTAGAAAAGGCAGAGGAATCAGAGATCAAATTGCCAACATTCGCTGGATCATCAAAAAGGTAAGAGAGTTCCAGAAAAACATCTATTTCTGCTTTATTGACTATACCAAAGCCATTGATTGTGTGGATCACAATAAACTGTGGAAAATTCTGAAGGAGATGGAAATACCAGACCACCTGACCTGCCTCCTGAGAAACCTGTACGCAGGTCAGGAACCAACAGTTAGAACTGGACATGGAACAACAGACTTGTTCCAAATAGGAAAAGGAGTATGTCAAGGCTGTATATTGTCACCCTGCTTATATGCAGAGTACATCATGAGAAATGCTGGACTGGAAGAAGCATGGGCTGGAAGAAACACAAGCTGGAATGAAGATTGCCAGGAAAAATATCAAAAACCTCAGATATGCAGATGACACCACCCTTATGGCAGAAAGTGAAGAGGATCTAAAAAGCCTCTTGATGAAAGTGAAAGAGGAGAGTGAAAAAGTTGGCTTAAATCTCAAGATTCAGAAAACTAAGATCATGGCATTCAGTCCCATCACTTCATGGGAAATAGATGGGGAAACAGTGGAAACAGTGGCTGACTTTATATTTGGGGGGCTCCAAAATCACTGCAGATGGTGATTGCAGCCATGAAATTAAAAGACACTCCTTGGAAGGAAAGTTATGACCAACCTAGACAGCATATTAAAAAACAGAGTCATTACCTTGTCAAGAAAGATCTGTCTACTCAAGGATATGGTTTTTCCAGTGGTCATGTATGGATGTGAGAGTTGAACTATAAAGAAAGTTGAGTGCTGAATAATTGATGCTTTTGAACTGTGGTGTTGGAGAAGACTTCTTGAGAGTCTCTTGGACTGCAAGGAGATCCAACCAGTCCATCCTAAAGGAAATCAGTCCTGGGTGTTCGCTGGAAGGACTGATGTTGAAGCTGAAACTCCAGTGTTTTGGCCACCTGATGCGAGGAGCTGACTCATTTGAAAAGACCCTGATGTTGGGAAAGATTGAAGGCAGGAGAAGAAGGGGATGACAGAGGATGAGATGGTTGGATGTCATCACCGACTCATTCGACATAAGTCTGAGTAAACTCTGGGAGTTGGTGATGGACAGGGAGGCCTGGCATGCTGCAGTTCATGGGGTCACAAAGAGTCAGACACGACTGAGCGACTGAACTGAACTGAACTGCTGATGAATAAGGATGCTTTCAATATTTTGAGAGTATATTATTATCTCAGTAAATTTTCCTGGATTTTCTTTGCAGACTGGGAAACCAATACAGAATGGTTTCTTTCTTAGTAACACAAAAACTGGGAGGAAGGCAGCAGGATTTTACTTTCTCAGCAGTATGTGGCACCTTAAAAATCAGTGCAATCCCTTTTATTTATTTTAAATTTTTATTGGAATATAATTGATTTACAATGTTGTGTTAGCTTCTGTTGTAAAGCAAAGTGAATTAGTTATACATATAGCTATTCTTTTTTAGATTCTTTTCCCATATAGGTCATTACAGAGTCCTGAATAGGAACTGTATAGTGCCCTGTGCTATACAGCAGGTCCTTGTTAGTTATCTATTTTATATATAGTGATGTGTATGTGTCAAACCCAACCTCCCAATTTATCACCCCCTCCTTTTCCCACCTGGTAACCATAAGTTTGTTTTCTTACATCTGTGACACTATTTTTATTTTGTACACAAGTTCATTTGTACCATTTTTTATCCACATATAAGTGATATCATATGATATTTGTTTTTGCAATCCCTTTTAGTTTTTAAAATTGAGCGTTCCTAGTTTGGGTGTGTGAGATTTGTTAAACATGACTATGTCCATCCTTTCTATTCTCTTCATATTTTTTTCAGTTAGCATATGTAAATGTATACACCTGCATGAAATCATTTTAAAATTCATCCACAATTTTTAAATGTTTTTTTTAAGCCCACTCTCTTCACAAATAGTCCTTGGAGTACTCCAAATTCATTCAAAATGTTTCATTTTTCCTTGGAAAATTCAGATGTGGAGAAATGTTCTTCATTAGGTCATAATGTGTTTCGAATGGGTCTCATATTCTACACTTTTCTGAAAGCAGGAAGATGATATTGTATTACTTTGGTGACAGCTGAACAGTGTTTTGCTTTTAAAACACCAGTCACTCTACTTTGGACTTAGACTAAAGGGAGATAATTTTAGAAATTTTGTTGAGAAGTTTCAAGATTGTGTTTTTTGCACAAGAACTTTCCTTGCTAAACTTGAAGATCTTTGACAAAGTGTTTCCCTAATTCCACCAGGCAGTCAGGACTCAGAAGATGATTTAAAAAAAAAAAAAAACCCAGGAGACAAAAAAGGGCATATATTCATATATTTGGGGCAGAGAACTCAGAAATAACTTTGATGTGGAGGGAATGAAAAGGAAAATTAAATGCAAAATGTGCAAGTAGAAGATAATGGAGATAATTTCTTTGGGTTTACTCACATCCTGTTTGCTCAGAGACATTGGGAGAAGTATGGGAAACATCACCTCCACTGCCTATGTGTGTTATTAACAATTCCAGCAACCTTTCAATTCAGGACCCTGTCATAACTTAGCCCCATGGAGTATGGTCTAACGGGATGTATGTAGAAGTTACAATTGAAATTACTTCGTTAAGGAAAGTAACTGCTTCATAAATCTCTCTTTTTTCTTCAATAATCCAAGATGGCTCAATCATTTAGGAAACCTCTTTGAGAGATGGCTCCCATCAATTGACAACCAGGTATTTAGAGCAGGGCTTCTTTCTTTAATCTTGCCTCCACCAAGGTATGAAAAATATTCATCTGTTATCATATTTGCACAAATGATGAGGAAGACTATGCTTCTCCCAATCCCCAAATGTGTAGTATTACATATCTTAATCCTTCATGAATACACAGATCACACACAAGGGTCAAATAGGGTCAGAGTACAAAACACTGAGTCCCCTGATATAATGTGTGTGGCTTGAGGAATATTAGAGAAAGCAGAGCCATAAACAGATGATTATACTAGTGTGGCCAAATATTGCTATCACGGAAGAGAGTGCTGTGGGAGCACAGGTGGGCTGCCTGATTCTCAAGGGGATGTCAGAGATAATGTTGGAGGAGGTTATTGAAGGCTAATTTTTCAGTAAAACTAATGAAACTGAAACTGTCCAGGGAAGAAACTGAACAGACACTGAGTTAATGCAGTGGCCATGTTTATGGAGAAAATCTAAAGGTTTGTAAGAAACCCTAACAGGTCTTAGTAGCAGCTGGGATCACAAAGAGTTTATGATAACTCCCCAGTTTCCTAGGACCAAAGATAATGACCACAGCAGGATGTGATACTACCATGGATTTTATTTGTTACCTTGCATGAATCACCAATTTTAGCTTTGCGATCTGATAAATGAGGTACCTCGTTACTATGAACAAAGCTAATGGAGGTGATGGAATTCCAGCTGAGTTACTTAAAATCCTAAAAGATGATGTTGCTAAAGTGCTGCACACAATATGACAACATTTTGAAAACTCAGCAGTGGCCACAGAAACAGGACCAGAAAAGGTCAGTTTTCATTCCAATCCCAAAAGAGTGCAATGCCAAAGAATGTTCAAACTGCTGCACAATTGCTCTCATTTCACATGCTAACAAGGTAATACTCAAAATCCTTCAAGTTAGGCTTCAACAGTACCTGAACCGAGAACTTCCAGATGTACAAACTGGATTTAGAAAAGGCAGAGGAATCAGAGATCAAATTGCCAACATCTGTTGGATCATAGAAAAAGCAAGAGAATTCCAGAAAAAATATCTACTTCTGCTTCATTGACTGTGCTAAAGCTTTTTAATGTGTGGATCACAAGAAACTGTGGGAAATTCTTCAAAAGATGGGAATACCAGACCACCTTACCTGCCTCATGAGAAACCTGTATGCAGGTCAAGAAGCAACAGTTAGAACCAGACATGGAACAATGGACTGGGACAAAACTGGAAAAGAACAACATCAAGGCTCTCTACTGTCACCCTGCTTATTTAACTTCTATGCAGAGCACAGCATGCGAAATGCTGAGCTGGATGAAGCACAAGCTGGAATCAAGATTGCAGGGAGAAATATCAATAACCTCAAATATGCAGATGACACCACCTTCATGGCAGAAAACAAAGAGGAACTAAAGAGCCTCTTCAAGGTGAAAAAGGAGAGTGAAAAGGCTGGCTTAAAATTCAACATTCAAACAACTAAGATCATGGTATCTGGTCCCATCACTTCATGGCAAATAGACAGGGAAAAATGAAAAAATGGGAACAGTGAGACTATTTTCTTGGCCTCCAAAATCACTGTGGACAGTGATGGCAGCCAGGAAATTAAAAGACGCTTGCTCCTTAGAAGAAAAGCTATGACAAACCTAGACAGTGCATTAGAAAGCAGAGACATCACTTTGCCAACAAAGGTCTGTAGAGTCAAAGCTATGGTTTTTCCAGTAGTCATGTATGGATGTGAGAGTTGGAGTAAAAAGAAAGCTGAGCACCAAAGAACTGATGCTTTCAAACTGTGGTGTTGGAGAAGACCTTTGAGAGTCCCTTGGACAGCAAGGAGATCAAACCAGGCAATCCTAAAGAAAATCAACCCTGAATATACATTGGAAGGACTGACACTAAAGCTGAAGCCTCAATGCTCTGGCCACCTGATGCAAAGGGCCAACTCATTGGAAAAGACCCTGATGCTGGGAAAGATTGAAGGCAGGAAGAGAAGGGGACAACAGAGGATGAGATGGTTGGATGGCATCATTGACTCAATGGACATGAGTTTGAGCTAGCTCCAGAAGATAGTGAAGGACAGGGAAGACAGACGTGCTGCAGTCCATGGGGTTACAAAGAGTTGAACATGACTGAGAAACTGAACAAAAACAACAACTCCTTGGGTACATAGAACCTGGACATTTAAAACAGAAGTGAGACTGAGAAGCTATTTTCCCTATCTCAAAAACCTAAACGAGAATCAGATACTTACCTTACCAAGATATTGTTTGGACTAATATTTGGATGGGGAATTATAGGAACACTAAGTATAAATTTGATTATTTCAATCTGAGTCCAAGTTCTTACAATCAAGTAGATCTCTGATGAATTAATAGGAAAAACAAGTACTTAATATAGTACTATTGTCAATTAACACCCTGCAGCATGGTTTATGGGGAAAGTTGTAAAAAAAATAAGTTCTTTCAGGTGAGAATGACAATGATGTCTACTTCTACCCCAGGTTCTGCAAGCTTCTCTGAACTTATAAAAATATGCTGTTCTCCTGAATCATTTAAGCTAGTTTTAATAGTGCAAATAATTGTCAAAAAGACTTTCTAAAAACTCAGGATCAAGGACTAATTGGATGAAGGAGTGGTTGGTTTTGAAGCATTACACCACCATGGTACCATCCATCTAATATGTTTGAAAATGGAGAGGAGAAATGGGTGTCTTCTTAAAACAGCAAAGTGAAAACATATTTTCTCCTCTTTAATCATATCCTTTTAAACCTGAAGAGATCTTAGCAATTCTTAGCATCTTCGATATGTCCTCTCTTTAAAGAATGAACCAACCATAGAGGTTACATGGTTTGTCCTATATTACACATTAATGTGAGGGCAGAACAGCGAAAACTAGACACAGAGATGTCCCATAAGATTTTCTTCTTCCTGGGCCTACAATATTAGTAAAAAATGTGTACTCAGGAAACATGCAAACAGGGAAACAGAGAAGATTCTTCCTTATACCTAGTGATTGGACCACTGTTAAATGAGAGAATTTGTGATGAGGGTAAACCTTACATCAAATGTCTTTGACGAAGTGTAAAATATTTTGGCTCCAAATAAAGTAACAATGGCCTAGAATCAGACATGTTGGGATTCTGAAATTAGATGAGAGAGCTGGAATTTGCTTTCTAAGACATAAATACTAGGCTTTGGTATCAATGTATTCAATTATACCTTGGACTTATTCTTCATTTAAATCTTACTTTCAAAGAGCACTTTGGAATATACTCCTCACTTGATTTTTTTTATGCTAATCAGTTTTAGTATATTCTCTAATAATAATGCCCCAGAAAGTTTCTTACTGTAATCTGGATCTTTGATAAACCATTTCATGCATATATGTGTGCTTATTCATCAGTCATGTCTGACTGTTTGTGACCCCATGGATTTTAGCCCATCAGGCTCCTCTGTTTAAGGGGATTCTCCAGGCAAGAATACTAGAGTGGTTTACCATGCCCTCCTCCAGGGTTTTTTCCCAATCCAGGGATCAAACCTAGGTCTCCCTCATCGCAGGCAGATTCTTTACCGTCTGAGCCACATGACTGAGGCAAATTCTCCTACCTAGTGCCACTGCATGAACTGTGAACTTCGCTCTTCATTTTTAGTTTTTTAGTGACTGAATCAACAGCCTTTGTAAGCTGAGTCTACAAATCTAAAGTTAAAAATAAATGACAAACACAGAAATTTGTTAATGAATAGATATCGGTCCTTTCATTAATTTGTTCTCTGGTTTACTCAGTTAAATTTTGGAGATTGGAGTCCTTGAAATACTGACTCTTCTAAGTGTTAATTCCTCGTACTTTACCCCCACCCCTGACACACACACACATCTCTCTTAGCATCCCCACTAGCTTTTATCTGTATAAAGGATAAATATCCTTACAATATTAGCAAAACTTTCTTAAAGCAAGTTGGCCAGCATTTCTCTGTCTCCAAGGAAATGAAACATTTAATTAGCCTTTGTCTTTCAATACAATAAGTACGAAGAGCAATAACACCATTTTTTTAACTTTGAGACAATAACTTGTGTCTCTTAAGCTGACAGTGTCACTCCTGCAAAATGAATTTCCATGGAAGATAAATGAAAAATCAGTCTTGTTGTATACTGGAACTATTTGTTAAAGCAATAATGATCACTGTCTAAGACATTGCCTTTGGGATTAATGACAGTCCAGGAGGAGTTGATGGTCCAAGATGCAGAGAAAAGTCATTAAACCCCAGATAACTATTAAGTCCTAATAATTCACCATGGCTGAAAACTGTGGATGGCCATTCCTACTTTGATGGAATTGACGCTAACTTCTTTTTATTTAGGGCCTCCCTGGTGACTCTGATGGGAAAGAATCTGGCTGCAATGCAGGAGACCAGGGTTCAATTCCTGGGTCAAGAAGATCCCCTGGATAAGGAAATAGAAACCCACTCCAGCATTCTTGCCTGGTGAATTCCATGGACAGAGGAGCCTGGCGGGCTACAGTCCATGGGGTCGCAAAGAGTTGGATATGACTGAGCAACTTTCACTTTCTTTTTATTATCTTCATTCCCTTGCTTACTACTTACTTCTATTCTGTAAATACCCATTAATATCCAGTACTTGATTGCTTATACATTGGAAGGGTAAACCAGAAGCCACAGACAGTAAACATTTGTTCTCTAGGGTCTCTGGCAAGATCTTTGCCACGTCAGTTGAACTTTATGTGTATAGAAATGTGTATTATTCTCTGAGAGAATATAAATAAGTCTACTCATCTGAAAGAAGTATGTTCCAACAGGAGGGTTCAAATGAGAAGATCGAATCAGCTGACCAACTCCATTAAATGTGAGCATGGGATTCTCATCCCACTTGTTATTTTCTGAATCTGTCTGGTGTTCAGCATGATTCAAAATTCTTTATCAGAGACATATTATTTGTGCAGAAGATACACTGGTGAATAAAACAGATATGGTTCCTGCTCTGAACCACTTTTTTCTGGCATACAATAAGTTCTCAATAAATATTAGTTGTTATTATTACCGCTATTATTATTTCTCAGACAAGAGGAATGAGATCTTTTAATCCATGTAGTTCTCAGTGATGGATGTCCCTCTTAAAAGTATCAAATACTCTGCTGCAGTGTCAAAAATTCCCCATCAGGGTGGTTGAAAAACAATTATGGTAAATTCTAATTTTATCACCCCAGAAATATATTAAAATTTAGATCTTTTATAATTCCTTCAATTAACAGTAGACACTTCTTGATTACTTTCTAATTAAATCATTTCACTCTAAGACTTGGTAATTACAATAAGAAGTTATAAAATTAGAAAACATTTGCTAACTCAGTACTTTTGATTATTAAGCTTTTGTCATTCAATATTTTCAAACAGTCTATGAAGATATCAGTGAAGAACCTGATTTTAATGTCTTTAGCTGCAATAATTACCTACAGGTGTCCCAAACAATGCAATGTTTCTTTCTTATCACATATTTTCCTGTAAAATCTATTGTTCTTGTCATCAACTGCATTTTTTCCCTTGGCCTATTACACTGTTTTCCTCTTATATTACTGTTCGTAACACAGAAGAGAATCATATCCTAGAATCTCCTCTGCTTAGGGGTATTTATCTTTTCTTCCCTCTTTTTTTTGGGGGGGGGGCAGGGAGGTCCTGATGAAAATATGGCCACTGCTTGTAATAAGAATCAGAGTTACTCTGCCTTTGATGGTTTTTTCTAACTAAGCACCACATTAAAATCTGTGGGACAATAAACTTACCCAATCAGATACAGTCCAAGAAAGAAAAACACTCATATTACTGGGGCTTGGGAAATGCAGTATGTGATTTGCCGTTTCAATATGTCAATAGGGTGATAATTTGCTTTCATCAGATTTCTTATGAGGTGTGATATCTTTTATCTTCAGTGGCTGATTCTTACTGGGGTTGGGGAGATGTGGGGAGAGAGATTTTTTTTTTCCTTTACACAAGCCTCAGCGAAAAGTAAAAGATGCATTTCTATGCTGCTCTTTACAAATCAGTGTAAGAAGGGGTAGACATCACTGATAGGAAATGGCTTTGAAACTTCAGATTAGATCCATACAAATGATCCTTGCAAACTGTCAGTCAAAGTAAACTCCCCAAAATGTGATTGTGAAGCAGAGGGTGAGGTGCTAATGGCTGGCTATTGAAATATCGGTTTGACAAAACACACCTAGAAAAGATATTGACAAGCTCTTCAGTGTTCTAGCAGGAAAGAGACTCTTGAAATCAAGCCCATTGCTCCTCTGCCTGTCTTCTGCTGAGAAACCAAGGATTGAGCGAATTTATCACCCCTTAACAAAGCAGTAAGTGAAAACTGCTGAATCTCTCGGCTTGATGGAACAGTAATATCCTGTTCATGGTGATTAACAGCTCACTACACTCTACACTGATCAGAGGATACCTAGGGAATCGTTTTCTGTTGGGGGCACAACGTTTTCCTGAGGACACTGAGACATACCCAAGGGAGGGGAAACATGGTGTGAAGGATGAAAAGGAGAACAGAATAGGAAAGCCAAGCCCAGTGAAGAAAGGAGCAGGGTGGTTGACTTCTAATATAAGTGATGTTGTAGGCATGCATTCCGGGAAACAAACTCACTCAGAAGGACAATGCAGATAGTGGAGTGCAGTTTATTACACCTGTGGGCCCAAGACAGAGTCTCCTCTTAGCCAAGGACCCCGACCAGCATTCGTGAAAATCTTTTATACCCCAGCTGTATGTGTCTGAACCCACCATCCCAAATTCCTTGAGACTTACATAAACCAAGGAAAATACAATCCCAATAACCCCATCATTCACGTGCTATTTGCTCATGTGCTCAAACAGTCAGACAATTAGCCAATAATCAATAAACCCGAGGTTACACTCCGATAGATACAGAAAAATGTATGGCCTGTCTGGAGGAAGGGGTGATTAGTGTATGTTTTCTCCTAGGCGATGAGTAACCTAGATACGATCTTCAAGGTTCCCCTGATTGGAGGGGGTCTTATCCTTCTATTGTTGTTTTCATAGGCACTAAACAGAGTTCAGAGTCCATTGGAAAGGCGGCCGAGCATGATCAGCATGAACAGGCCTAAGATGGAGTCCAGGCCCTATGAATTCCTTCTTCAGTGGTGTGATGGTGTGGATGACATTATACATAGGAGCAGACGACAAAATAGGCAACAAGTGGAATCACAGAGAATCTCATTTCAAGCCAAAATCAGAAACAATATTCTTATGGTGGAATTAGTTGTTTCCTTTATGGTGGAAATAGGTAGACTCTACTTACTGGAAGTATTTAAACAAAGACTGGGTAAGAAGTTGGAAAAATTACAGAAGTTGGATAAATGCTAGTTTGATAAGTGAGAAGAAACACAGACAGAACTGAAAGCCCCATGCTCCAGGTCCAATCTTAAAATAACTAGTCGGGAGAGAAATCTTGATTTAACCAGCCTGGGTTTACCATGTGACTTGGATAAAGTACAAGCCAGGGGGAGTACTGGCTAAATCAGATTTCCAGGGAATCTAGAAAGAGGTTTGAAATCTATGGATGATCTTTAATCACTCTGCATCAGTCTTTAGAATGCTTTTTTTTTTTTATTGGTGAGGGTACATTTTAGGTATACAAATAATGAAGACATATTTTCATGCTACCTCAATGAAATAGATGTCTGTATACAATGTATACATCTCAGAAGAAAGCAGAAAAAAAAAGATTAGACAAGTGTCAGCTAAGCCATTGGATCTCAAAGTTTAAATTACTCAGGTGACTAGGTGACTCCTCTTCTCTGGAGCTTTATAATCTCATCTATGAAAGGAAGGACTAGATGAAATCATCTCTGGGCTGTCTTTTTTAACATAAGAACCCAAGATCATGAATATGTGCACATCATATACATGTGTGTCAATGCACTAGCTGTGTTATGAAATGTAATACTATAAGACAATTTCATTAGTAACAATATTAGTTTTACCAGTGTGCACCACATTTGTCATCCCTAAGACTCTAGAAGATGAACATGGTAAAAGAAGAATCTTAGTAAATATCTTGATTCGCTAAAGAGATTCACAACATAAGCTTGATATTTCTTCAGTTTTAACCATGCTGAGATAATCGCAGTATCTCTATTCTTGCATTACAGTTGTAAAGAAAACAATATAAATCTTCCCAACGGACTTATTTATATGTCTTTGAATACAGAATCATAGAATATTAAAGCAACAGGGAGACTTAGAGGTCATCTAATCCCAACCCCCTCATTTGACAGCAAGGACATTTAAACCCAGAAATACAAAATGACTTCAATAAGGACATGGTAACTTTGGGCCAAGACTAAGATAGTTTTCAGTGCTTCTAACTCTTCATCAAATTATATATACTTTTTTTTTCATTTAAATGTGTCACTTATCCTTTCTTATGAGCTTCATGGTTTTATTGTTTTTACTAAAGTTGTTGACATGTAGTTATATACTCATATATTAGGTAGAAATTTTATAAATTTTAAAATAATTTTGTTTGGTTTGGCCTAGCATATTTATCACTCATCTCCACATTGAGCCTTGAACTTGAATTTGCCATGCCTTCGGAGGAAGCATCTCAAAGCTGGTGCATAGAACCTGCAGGCCTAATCATAAGGATGTTGGAGAAACTAGCTGGAATGTTAATTTAATACGAACTGGTGGAAGAGAGGATAATTCAGGAGCAAACAGCAGCCTACAAGGAAGACTGAGGTCCATGCCAGGAAAAAAAGAGTAAGGCCGGTTTGGCTAAAGAGTGAAATATGTGGACTCAATTCCCAAATATCTGATTGTTGCATCATGAGGACTTGTTTGCCCAGTACCCAGTGGATCTGGCAAATTCTGAGGAAAGTAGAATTGCTTCTCTGGGTAAGAGTCATATTCTATTCAAATCAGATTTATGACGAAGCATTGAAAGAAAATTTGGGGAACATCCAAATGGTTTCTTAGACTGCCAAAATAAGATTTGTCATTTAAAACTAATAACCCTCCAAAGTCTTGAATAATCCAAATTGGATTCCTGAAATTGTTCTTCATTTTCTTCAGAAAGTGAAGAGGAGCTAAAAAAAAGCCTCTTGATGAAAGTGAAAGAGGAAGAGTGAAAAAGTTGGCTTAAAGCTCAACATTCAGAAAACGAAGATCATGGCATCCAGTCCCATCACTTCATGGGAAATAGATGGGGAAACAGGGGAAACAGTGGAAACACTGTCAGACTTTATTTTTGGGGGCTCCAAAATCACTGCAGATGGTGACTGCAGCCATGAAATTAAAAGACACTTACTCCTTAGAAGAAAAGTTATGACCAACCTAGATAGCATATTCAAAAGCAGAGACATTACTTTGCCGACTAAGGTCCGTCTAGTCAAGGCTATGGTTTTTCCAGTAATCATGTATGGATGTGAGAGTTGGACTGTGAAGAAGGCTGAGCACTGAAGAATTGATGCTTTTGAACTGTGGTGTTGGAGAAGACTCTTGAGAGTCCCTTGGACTGCAAGGAGATCCAACCAATCCATTCTGAAGGAGATCAACCCTGGGATTTCTTTGGAAGGAATGATGCTAAAGCTGAAACTCCAGTACTTTGGCCACCTCATGTGAAGAGTTGACTCATTGGAAAAGACTCTGATGCTGGGAGGGATTGGGGGCAGGAGGAGAAGGGGATGACCGAGGATGAGATGGCTGGATGGCATCACCAACTCGATGGACATGAGTCTGAGTGTACTCCGGGAGTTGGTGATGGACAGGGAGGCCTGGAGTGCTGCGATTCATGGGGTCGCAAAGAGTCACTCACGACTGAGCGACTGAACTGAACTGAAAAGGCTGGTTTATCTGATGAATTAGTCAGATACAATAATCAAAACAATTATTAATGTGAAGTAAAAAATGAAACTAAGTAGATGGTTTGCCCAAATGTAGGCACAGTGTTTGATGTGCATCACTGCAAAGAGATTCTGGGCTTGTTTGTTGGAATTGACCTGGGGTGGTTGGGAAAGGATGTGGAGCTTAGACCAATATAGACACAAATCACACTTTTGGTATTTCCAACAACTTGTAACCCTCCATCTGGGTTGAGAATAGACAGAATGATTGTGGAAACAGAACTGTTCTCTGTCTGGTCGGACCTGCTGACCTTCTAGAAGTTCTCCCATAACTAACTCTAGTCTCATAGGTAAAGGAGAGGAAGGACAATAAATAAAACTATGTTTGTAAGAAGATTCCTGATTGATATGAATGCCTCCCTTGTGTGGCTAAAACTGTAATACTGCTAGAATCAGAGAGTCCCTGGAATGAATGCTCGTGCACTTTATTGTATGTCTCCAGCTATGTCTTGATAGATATACCCCTTCCCAGCCTGGGGAATGAGGCTTCCTCGTTCATGTGGACAAAGTACAATACAGTCATCTCTGGTCACTCATCAATCCAAATTATTTGATGTAGTTTTAATTAGCCCGAACAAGAAACACTGTGTTTATTACAACTTGACTATGGGAAGAGGAAATATCAACTCTTTGTTCACATCTGGTGCCCCAGATGCATGAAGACACACCAAACTAACTGCTATTTATTTTACAAGATGGAAAAAATATTGACTGCCCTCTGGTCACAGAAGGCATTTTCTTTGGGGATTACAAGTGCAAAGATGAATTAGGTACATTTAGGATAAATATCTGCTTCCCTTCTAGGCTCAAGACGGGATTTGTCAAAATTCGAGAGCAGTTTCTATTGAGTGTCAGCTACAAATCCTTCCACCACTGAGTCATACACCCATTCAGATTGAAATATAAAAGGCAAAGGGCTTTTTTCAGCTACAGTATCTGGGGTCAGAATGCTGAATTGCCTCTCTGCCTTTGCCTTTAATGAGCTTTAGTTTGGTGAAGTGACATTACTGGCCAAGACTGGAAGGGAGTAAAGGGTCCATGCTAGCAAAGGACAGTGACTCCTGGGGATGGAGGAAGATGCCAGCAGGGTGCTTACTGTGAACCAGAGGGACAGAGGGAGGGTGGCACAGGGCAGAGGAAACTGTGGATGAAAGTACTCTGGCCAAAGATACTGAAACAGTGAGGCTAAAATACACGCACATAGTGTTTTAGCTCTAATATTTAGGACTGCAACAAGTAATTAACGGAATGATTAACATATTTATTGTTCTTGGGGACTTCAATCCTTGGAAGATGTCTCTCTCCTTGATTGAGAATAGTTTAGGCAACAAGATCACCACATGTCTCATGGACCAAGGCTTCAAACAGTGAAGAAAGAATTCTTGAAACCATTTCAGATATTCCTAAAGCAGGATTTGTTTGGGGACAGCGGGGGTGGGAAGAGGGCAGGCATATATTCACAAATAGGGCTCAGATGAACGTCAGCTAACCATAATGCGTAAGTGCAGAAGAGACTGCTTAGATTCACTCCTGTATATTCTAAACATCAAAAATTTACAAGGAGTCAATAAATGTTTCATGTGGAACTGGGAAACAGAAAGAAGAAAAGACAAGGTCCTTGACCTAAGGAAGCAAGCCTTTAGATGAGGAAGCAAAGCCAACCACAGGCTGTACAGAATGAGGCAGGATAAACACCAAGGATTGAGGGGCAGCAGTCACTGAGGACCAGCAGAGTGACCACAAGTGCTATGGAAATCAAACTCAGAGGAAAGCTATGTGATGTGAGGTAAGGAGTCCTCTGGAGGAGATGAGTGTTGAACTTGGAAATGTAGACAGAAAGCAGTAGGCACCCTGAGCTAAGGATATGAATGAGTGTAAAGTGGTGAAGGAAGTGGTCACCATGCAAGGGAGGGCTGCAACGACCTATGCCTGGAGCCAAAGAGTGCATGTGCTTGGAGGAGAGAGATGTGGACACTCATGTAGTTCCTGCATCAGTGAACTGAATGTTTTTCCCTTCTCCCAACTTCAGTTTTCTGTTCTCTAGAATGCCTACTGCATAGAAATGTTGAGAAATTGAGAGGATGATCTATGTATATCACCTACCTCAGTCTGTAGTTCAACACATTGAATTCCACTTAGCTGTACCTACCCCCAGCCCAGCCCAGGAGACTGCATCTATCTCCAGTGTTTTCTTATGTCTCACAGTCAGCCCTCATGAAAGTCAGTGGTTGTGTCATTAGCACATAGCACTCTCTCAGGGGTCTTGACATAGAAAGCACTGTTCGTTCAATGGCACTTGATGTCAGAATTCTGAGCCTTTTAAAAATGTTTTCTCCTTCCCCTGTCAGACTGTCAGCGGCCACTTTCTGATTCTGCCATTTTTGTCTGTGCTACTTGTAATCTGCTATGGAGCAGACAACCATTGTGAGAATGCACTAAATTTGTGTAACCCTGAATATAGAGTTTCAAGAGGAGAAAGTCAATCAGTAGTCCAGAGGGCTCTACATAACCATGTAAATCTTGATCCATGTCTACTTTTGAAAAATATTTTCTCACCAAGAGCTTTAACTCCATTGTTGCCAAATCCTTTAAAATAATAAAATGATATGTAATAACAAATCGAAACTGAACTTGTTCAAAAATTTGAGGGTGACAAATTTGGTACATCTCTCTAGTGTGCCAGTTACCCAGTAATCTGTTCATCTAGACTCTCTCTCCAAAATCAGTCTCAGATTTCTAATTCTTGACTAAAGGTAAATGAATGGCATGGGTTAAGTAGAGCGCTACTCAGTTTACATGCTAACAGAGACATCTTAAGTTATAAAATAGAAGATCTAGCGGGGAATCTTAGACCTTCAACTGAAGTAGACTTATATGGAGAGTGAGGGACTAGAAAGGCCTTGTGAAACCTCATCAGGAATGTGGTCCCCTGCCTTTCCTGTGCAGTCCTAACAACCAGCAAAGGGACTAAGTCATTACAACCCATGTCACAATGTGCTGCTAAGCAATACACTTGACTGCTGGGTCCTAGGACGACCTATTCTTTTACTTTTCCTGGACTCAACTTCCCCAGATGGACATCATCATAATTCCTCTTTCTCATGTCGAGGGTGTGTCCTAGAAACATTTCATTTGTTTTTCAAATCAGGTGTCAAAAGCCTTCAGAGAATAATACCATATGAGGTTAATATGACTGCCTGGTCTCCCAGGAGGCCAACTCTCTGTATAATACAATGAAATTGACTAGACATTTTCAACCAAAGATATGTCTTTGGGTTAGATTTAAGCATACAGGAGAATTAATATAAAACATTAATGGTTCAGAGGCCAGCTCATCCCTCCTTGAAATTTCAGTGACTGGAAAAATTAGCCTCCTGTTTCTTTTCTGTTCCTTTTTTAAATTATAACTTAATGAAGCATGAGCTAATACCTTTTAATCTCTTTTAATAACTACCCTGCCCTCTGTTTCACTAAGCATCCTTTTCAAGGCATCCACAAACCCAAGAATGCTCTTAAGACTGACTGGCTGACTGAGCTCTCAGCTCTGTTGATTTACTGATATGAGGTAAATTTTACTGATTTACTGATTTCTCCAGCCCTGGCTCAGCTGGGATGAAATAACACAAGGATGTGGACACTTTCTAGACCCAGGAAATTTGGGAGAAAGGCGAAGAGTAATTTCAGCTACCCCGGCTTCCCTGGTGGCTCAGAGGGTAAAGCGTCTGCCTGCAATGCAGGAGACCTGGGTTCAATCCCTGGGTCAGGAAGATCCCCTGGAGAAGGAAATGGCAACCCACTCCAGTACTCTTGCCTGGAAAATCCCATGGACAGAGAAGCCTGGTAGACTACAGTCCATGGGATCGCAAAGAGTCTGACAAAACTGAGCGACTTCACTTCCCTACATTTCCTTAATGTTCTCTCTCTTACAGCTCTCCCCTCTCCCCCTTGTCGTCTTCCAGCAGACTCACTGTCTTCTGGGGTATGGGGCTAATAAGCATCCCTTCTTATAGGAACAGTACATATTCAAAGAAACCGAGCGATAAAGAGAAACATCTGTACTGGACAAATCACAAGCACCATGGGTCAGGCCCACAGGGGACATTTATGGCCCCTGGCTCAGCCAATCGCTCTCAGGTTATGCGAGGTCAGAAGCCATCAAGGTCCTCTTCTTGTACTACTAGGATGCGTTTGAGGTGAATAACATCATGCTTAACAATGAGCCCCTAAACTCAGAAGGCTTTAGACCTGGCCTCAAGCTGCTTGCATTGCCACCGTTTTCCACAAGGGGTACAAATTTCATGGGAAGACATGAAGAGGCAGAACAAAGCAATAATGCCAGCAATCAAGTATTTATTAAAGCACCAACTCTGCCTGGCCCAGTAGGGGACAAATATAACCTAGAAGACAGGACTTCCATAGGTGACATAAGAAAAAACAAACAAACAAACAAACAAAAAGCCAGTCCTTATGTGATCATAGCTATAGTTCAGGAAATAAGAACCCAAGAAGGCCAATGAAGGGAGATCAATGAGGATCCATGCATTCAAGAAAGATTTCATAAGCCTCGAAGAGTGCTTAATGCTTACAAACAACTAAGATAATATGTTTATACACATATAAGTTTATTTTTATACTTTTTTTTTGCTTTATTATATACAAGTTTTTCTCAGGTTACATATGTATAAGCCCAGAAGATGCTTTAGATTTAGGGAGCGAATGGCTTATTTAATCATTAGGAGAAGAAAGTGCCAAGTCGTGCATGTGTAGGATACATATTTGCTTCACCAGAAGAGACCTCTCTCATTGCAACCCTATGGACTGCAGCCCACCAGGCTCCTCTGTCCATGAGATTTTCCAGGCAAGGATACTGGAATGCGTTGCCATTTCCTTCTCCAGGGGATCTTCCCAACCCAGGGATCGAACCCAGGTCTCCTGCACTGCAGGCAGATTCTTTACCGACTGAGCTCCAAGGGAACCCCAAGATAATGAAGGCAGGTTCTGCCAAAGGGAAGGTGGAATGTAGGAAAAGTATATTGATAGCACCCACTATCAACCCTGCACGCAGCAATACCAAGACTCTCACGCTACCCTGCAGTTTGAAGAACCTCACCAGACTATACTTCTAGAGCAGTAACATCCAACAGATATATAACAGATACTACAAATGCAAGCCATATATGCAATTTAAAATTTTCTAGTAGCCACATTTTTAGAAGTAATAAGAAACAGCTGAAACTAATTTTAACATGTTTTATTTAGCCCAACAAATCCAAAATTTATTATTTCAATATGCAGTCAATATAAAACAGTTATTAATGAAATATTTTAAATTCATTTTATTGTACTACATTTCCAAAATCCAGTGTGTATTTCACACTTACCTATCAGCTCAGACTAGCCACAGTTTAGCTGCTCAAAAGCCCCAGATGGCTCACGGCTGGCATATTAGCTCAGCTCCAGAGACATGCCAGTCTTCAGTTTCAGCCTTTCAGGTCATTGCTCCCTTCAAAGGTTAGTCTGATAAACTGATCCATCCCAAGATGCTGCTAACTGACAGCCCTTGTTTGCTATATTGGCCCTCTCAGACAGTATTTTACCTTAGAGTGGGAATTTTCACACTGAGAGAGACCTCGTGGGCAGAAAGAATTTGACATTCATACCCAACCGAGTGAGTGGAAACCTGCTTATGAATTTCCCATTACACACTGGAACCATTCACACTTCCCAGAGCACTCAGATAGTTTCCTCTCTGTATTTTGGAAGAGCTGATGGGATTATAGTCTGGACGGATCTCTGTGCTCAAAGGTCTTCCCAGCACTGCCAGGCCAGATGTTGGCACCAAGACAACCCTGAACGACCCAGGAGATCTGATGTCACATGAACCTGTTTGCCCTTTCCCTCTCTCTAAACAGCTAGTCAGTGCTGACCTCTGGCCACCTTTCCTGACCTGTATCTGATCTTCACGCTTCATAAATGAGCTGTGGAAATTCCCAAGGGCTCTGAAATTAGGACTGAAAAGCAATGCTCTCTGTACAAGGTCAGGGAAATAGAAGCCCACTGTCCTGAAGCAGGTACTAAAAATGCTGCCTTGGGGGAAGGAAGGTGAGCTGCGCGGATACTGACTTGACAGACCATCACACAAGGACCATAACTGGGATTCTGGATGCTTCAAAAAAGATGTTGGAAAAACCCAAGAGGATGACAGAGAAGACACACTGACCCGAAGGTGGGATCTTTCAAGCAGATTAAATATAGAGAGCTGTGTCTGCTTGAATTTGATCCCTCTGCTGGGCCACTCACAAGGTTGCTATCCTTGGGCAAATTACTCTACTTTCTTAAGTCTTGGTTCTTTGAGGTAACTTGGGGTTATAGAAGCAACCTCAGAGGATTGTTTTACAGATATACATAGCTGGGTGCCTGCCTTAGAGTGTTTTCAATACAGTATGTCTGTTTAATAAAAACAGATGACAGATAGATAGTAACTCAGCAAAAGCAGAAGAGAAAGGAGCAGAGGCCCGGGTGACCGAGCATCAGCATACATGCATAAAGGGCACTCACATATGCACACAAATGTGTACACAAACTTAAGCATGTACACACATACAAGCATCATGTGTGTGCATATGCCCCGAGCAAACACGCAAACAGACACATACATGCACATACATGTCCAACCTTGCTTTGACATTCTGAGTCTCCAAAAATTAGCATCAGTCTCCAATATCTGTACCTGTAGCCAATAGTTTCCTGCTGTAATACGTCCCCCTTCTTTATGACCTCATGGAGTATTGCTGCCTCCTGTGTGCGCTGGCTACAACTTTAGGAAAGGAAAAACTGTGACTTGATCGGAAAAGAAAAACCATACTCTTTCTCCACACAGCGGAGACATTTGACTCTGGCTACACAATCTCATAGGAATGGATTTTGCCACTTGTATATGAAATATTCCATCCCCTCTACAGAAAGCATCTAGAGGCCCATAGTAGAAATGGTAAATTATTATTGGCTGAAAGATCTGATGCTCCAGAGTAGTCAAATTCTCCTTCCTCATTCACTCACTTCAGAAGCTCCATGAACAATGCAGAATTAATGTCATGACTGGATTCATTGCTACGTTTTATTCTCACAAGTCATGGAGGGTACAAAGGGGCCTGTACCTAAACAGCAGAGCAGGAGGCAAGGTGGTCAGTCAGAATGTGTAAGAACAAGAGAGGCAATTTGACAAGAAATTACTAGACTGACGGTGTGTTGGCTGCCGTGGGGTCCATAAGCAAAAGAGACATAGATAATCCACACAAGTGGAAAAGCAATGCTGACACTACAATACCACTCCAAATAAGTCTGACTCATCTGTATTGAGTGGTTTCAAAGTACCTGACTCTGTGATGAGTTTTTTGGCATTTATCTAATTGAATCCTCACAACAAGGTCAGTTAAATATTATTATCTCACTTTACAGATGAGAACTAGGGAATTAAATCACTTGCCCCACATCACTCAACTGAAAGACATCATTCAGTGTCTTAAAATGGTAAGAAGTCAAAATTCCAACTGAGTGTGACTGATTTTAGAGAAGATATATTTAACACCTGCAGAGCCTGAGCTTGGAATTTCTCCTATGCATATACTTCTATTCATACAAACCCAGTTGATCCTTTCAAAAACCAGCTCATTCCTTGCCTCCACCATGAAGCATCTAAAATTCACCTTCTCTGGCATTTTGCTTAAACATTTTCTTGTCTAATGTGTTTCAATCTTGTTTCTCCAACCTACCTGTATATTGTGGCAGAAGAGAATTAACATTACCTGTTACTATTAATGCCAGTGGTATTAGCTGCTCCAGAAAGGATACTACTTATTCATAATAACAAAATAGTACAGCAGAGACCCTGTCCTCTGTACAGCTCTAGGGCGTGGTACTGTGTTCTCAGAAAGCACACATTGTCCAATATGTGAAAGGCAGTGTGAAGAGGTGAGGGTGGGGAGGGTAGTGTAAGAAGTCATTCAAACACCCCACCTGCCCTCAAAGTACCACCATCAACTGTGGGTCTGTGGCATTTCCTCAATAAGTATCATTTATAATGCAAATCAGAAAGTGATACAAATTAGGCTCCCTGACTTCAGACTATCAAAGTAATCAAAACTATGCTATTGGCATTAAAAACAGAATACAGACTAATGGAAAAGATTAGAAAGCCACAAATAAACTCACGCACCTATGACCAATTAATCTATGATATAGGAAGCGAGAATATGCAGTGCAGGAAAGACAGTCTTCAATAAGTGGTGCTCAGAAAACTGGACAGCTACATATAAAAGAATAAAACTAGAATCTGCCTACAATGCCAGAGACCTGAGTTGGATCTCTGAGTTCACTACATCCCCTGGAGAAGGGAATGGTCACCAACTCTAGTACTCTTGCCTGGAGAATTCCATGGACAGAGGAACCTGGAAAGTTATAGTTCATGGGGTCACAAAGAGTCAGACATGACTGAGCGACTAACACTTTCACAACACTTTCAGAACATTCACTAATAATACCAAACACAAAAATAAATTCAAAATTTACTAAAAAATCTAAATGTAAAACCGGATACTACCAAACTCTTAGAGGAAAGCATAGTCAGAACACCCTTTGACATGAATCACAGCAAGGTCTTTTTGATCCGTCTCCTAGAGTAATGGAAATAAAAACAGAAACAAACAAATGAAACCTAATTAAATGAAACCTAATTAAACTCAAAAGCCTTGCACAGCAAAGGAAATCATAAACAAAATGGAAAGACAGTTTACTGAATGAGAGAAAATATTTGTAAATGATGTGAATGACAAGGGATTAATCTCCAAAATTTACAAAAAAAAAACCCTTCAACTCAATATCAAACAACTCAATCAAAAAATGGGCACAAGACCTAAACAGACGTTTCTCCAAAGAAGACCTGTAGATGACCAAGACACACGTGAGAAGTTGCTCAATATCACTAATTGTTCATATGACTGTTGTTTAGTCACTGAGTCATGTCTGACCCTTTGAGACCCATGGACTGCAAAATACCAGGCTTCCCTGTCCTTTACTGTCTCCAAGAGTTTGCTCAAACTCATGTTCATTGAGTCAGTGATGCCATCCCATTAGCACATCCTCTGTCACCCCCTTCTCCTCCTGCCCCCACCGTTCCACAGCATCAAGGTCTTTTCCACTGAGTCAGCTCTTCACATCAGGCAACCAAAGTATTGGAGCTTCAGCATCAGTTCTTCCAATGAATAGTCAGGGCTGATTTCCTTCACGATTGCCTGGTTTGATCTCTTTGTTGTCCAAGGGACTCTCAAAAGTCTTCTCCAACACCACAGTTCAAAAGCATCAGTTCTTCAGCACTCTGCCTTCTTTATGGTCTATCTCTCACTCCTATAAGGACTGAACGTACAGGTTCCCTTGCATTGGAAGCATGGAATCTTAACCAATGGAACATTAGGGATTCCCTTATTTCCATTTTAAAAATGTTACTTTCTTAAGGTGTCAGTTCAGTTCATGAAGAGAGGACCTGTTAAAGGGAGAAGCCACGATGACCAGCTCTAGATATTGCTCCAATTACCCCAGGAATTAGCTAGTTTCTCTCGCCTCTTAATGACTCATTCCCTTCGCTGTTGGGCCATGTCTCTGTTTTTGGATTGGTTTATATAAAAGCAGCATTCTTCATTCAAGAAGAGGCATACTCCTCTCTTTTCAGCTGCCAGTAGATCTAGCCCTCTCCCTTTCCATAAAACCACCTCAGCCAGGAAATCTAGTTGGTCCAGTAATGAAGAGCACAGCAATAATACAGATTAGGGATAGAGGCCAGGGTTGACAATGAAAATTGATTGGTATTTTGATAGCCAGATCCTCAAGTTTCTGCCATGCATTGACTGGTCAGCTTCCAGAGTGACTAGAGCAGGGCTCAGTGTCCTTTGTGGGTGAGGGCTGTTGTCTCTGGAACCGGACCTTGAGGTTTTCAGGGTCCCAAACTCTTTTCCAGGTGTCCTCATCACAGGAAGTCGCTGCCTTCTTGACTCTGGTGTGGTGGATCCAAGGGATGACACCTATAACTCTAACAGCAGTAGGGGTTGCCAGGCCGGCCTTGTGAGAGTCTGTCCAAACCGGCTGAAGTGGTTCCTTTTTCCCATCTTTAACCCATACCCCGTCCCCTGGCTGACAGGGGTGAACCCAGCTGCCCAGTGGAGGGGTGTCCTTTCTTGGGTTTCTCAGGAAGACTGTTCCCAGGGCCTGGAGGTGCTGGGACAGCTCCAGGTCAGCTAGTTGGTGGTGGTCTCCCCTGAGCTTTTCTATCACTGGGGGTGGTCTCCCATATAAGATCTCAAAGGGAGGCTAGCCTGAGGACCTCGGGGTGCATTTATGGAGGGAGATGATAGTCCACAGAATGATAAGGCAGCTTGTTCTGGCACTGTCTGGGTGTTGGCCGGGGGTTATTCTTGTCATATTACTACTTGGAGAAAAAAACTTAACAAGAAAGTTAAAGATACATGGCCCAAAGATTAATAGAATTAGGGAAGTTTTGGTGGGGCTAGCCAGGAGAATGGGTCCAGACATTGGTTCATGACATTAGTGTTTCTCTAGGTATGAGAATTGATGCTTTTGAACTGTGGTGTTGGAGAAGACTCTTGAGAGTCCCTTGGACTGCAAGGAGATCCCACCAGTCCATTCTGAAGGAGATCAGCCCTGGGATTTCTTTGGAAGGAATGATGCTAAAACTGAAACTCCAGTACTTTGACCACCTCATGCAAAGAGTTGACTCATTGGAAAAGACTCTGATGCTGGGAAGGATCTCCTGCTGGGGGCAGGAGGCGAAGGGGATGACAGAGGATGAGATGGCTGGATGGCATCACTGACTCAATGGACGTGAGTCTGAGTGAACTCCGGGAGTTGGTGATGGACAGGGAGGCCTGGCGTGCTGCAATGCATGGGGTCACAAAGAGTCAGACACAACTGAGCAACTGAACTGAACTGAACTGAGGTATGAGAAGATGCAAGAATTGGACTCATAAAAATCTTTACCTGAAAACATCTGACTATCTGAAGGCCTGTTTTTCCGGGTTTTTCCCAGAGCACAGAGTGCCTTATTTTTTTGTCTCCACCCTGAACTCCTTTCAAGGGGGTGAGAAAGGTCAGCATTTGTAGTGGTCATGATTTAATCTTTGTAGAGGCAGCTGGCAAGGGCCAACTTCCAGTCAGCAGGGCCCCTTTATAGCCACATATTTGACCATGTTTTGGGGACATTTCATGATCATTGTGTCTCAAGTGCTGAAAAGGCTCACTCCCAGGTCTAACAAAGATTCCATTGACAGGTCACTCAATGTGTTATCACCAGACTAGGGCTTGTACGTAGCAAAAGTCTGACCATACCTGTCTTACTAGCCTCTTGGTCCAGGAAAATATTCCCTCCTTTTGCTTCTTCCCATATCTAGAGTTCAGTTCAGTTCAGTTCAGTCACTCAGTCATGCCTGACTCTCTGTGACCCCATGGACTGTCCATGGAATTCTCCAGGCCAGAATACTGGAGTGGGTAGCCTTTCCCTTCTCCAGGGGATCTTCCCAACCCAGGGATCGAACCCAGGTCTCCCGCGTTGCAGGCAGATTCTTTACAAGCTGAGCCACAAGGAAAGCCCAAAGTATCCACTTGTGAATACTTCATTGTTCCATGTAATAACCTTAACCTTGCAACTTTGCTTCCAGCACTACAGAAAGGAAACAATCACAACTGCATTTTGTCAACAGATTACCTTCTTGCTTCCAGCAATGACTTCTATTGAAGCCCCTATTGATAAAACTGATATAATTTAATTTAGAGATGTGTCCTACTTAAAAGATGAACAAGGACATTATTGAGTTAGCTATGCAATGATGTCTACAGAAGACATAATTGAAAACTTTTATTTACCAGAAACAAAGTCAGCACAACAGCTGAGTTAATTGCCTGAACTCTAGCTTGCCAACTAGCCAAAGATGGAGTAATGAATATTTATACTAACAGTCGCTATGCTTTTGAAGTGGCACACAACTTTGAAATGAGGTTTTAACCTCTTCAATACAGACTACAAAAGAATTTTAAAAACAGGTTGCAGAATTATTGTTCTGCAGTTGTCAATGCAGTTGGCAATTATTAAAACAACAGGGCATTCCAAATTTAACACTATGGAAGCTAAAAGAAATCAGCTTGCTGATGTGCAGCCAAAGAGGGACCTTTAAATATGCACCTTATCCATTGTGAGTTGCTTCATTTGTAATTATTTTCTCTAACCATGAGGGTTGTCCTTTCATTATGTTTATAGTTTCCTTTGCTGTGAAAAAAGCTTTTAAGTTTAATTAAGTCCCATTTGTTTATTTTTCTTGTTATTTCCATTAGTGTGTGTCCATGTATGCTAAGTCGCTTTAGTCATGTCTGACTCTTTGCAACCCTGTGGACTGTAGCCTGCCAGGCTCCTCTGTCCAGTGGATTCTCCACACGAGAACACTGGAGTGAGTTGCCATGCCCTCCTTCCAGGGGATTTTCCTGACCCAAGGATCGAACCTTTGTCACTTACATCTCCTATATTGGCATGTGGGTTCTTTACCACTAGTGCCACCTGGAGGATGCAGGTCAAAGAGGATCTTGCTGTTATTTATGTCAAAGAGTGTTCTGCCTATGTTTACCTCTAAGAGTTTTGTAGTTTCTGGCTTTTCATTTAACTCTTTAATCCATTTGGAGCCTATTTTTGCATGCGGTGTTAGGAAATATTCTGATTTCATTCTTTCATACATTGCTGTCCAGTAAAGGATTAATCTTCAAAATACCTAAGCAGGTCATGCAGCTCAATATCAGAAAAACAAACAACCCAATCAAAAACTGAGCAAGAGCACTAAACAGACATTTCTTCAAAGAAGACATCCAGAGGCCCAATAAACACACAAAAAAATGTTCAACATCACTCATTATTAGAGAAATGCAAATCAAAGCTACAATGAGGTATCAACCTCACACCAGTCAGAATGGTCATCATCAAAAAAATTTTCAAACAGTAAATTCAGGAAAAGATGTGAACAAACAGGAACCCTCTTGTACTGTTTGTGAGAATGTAAATTGATACAGCCACTGTGGAGAACAATATGGAGATTCCTTAGAAAACTAGGAATAAAACCACCATATGACTCAGCATTCCCACTACTGGGCATATACCCTGAAAAAAATATAATTCAAAAAGACCCATAGACCCCAACATTCATTGCAGCATTTGTACAATAGCCAGGACATAGAAGCAATCTAGGTGCTCATGGACAGATGAATGGATAAAGAAGCTGTGGTACATATATACAATGGAATATTACTCAGTCATAAAAAGGAAGAAATGTGAATCAGTTGAACTGAGGTGGATGAACCTAGAGCTTATTATACGGAGTGAAGTAAGTCAGAAAGATAAATATTATGTATTAATGCATATATATGGAATCTAGAAAAATGGTACTAATGAATGCATTTGCAGGGGGAAAAAAATGGAGGTGCAGACTCAGAGAATGGACTTGTGGACACAGCAGGAGACGGAGAGAGTGAGACAAACTGAGAGAGTGGCACTACACATGCACACTTTCATGTGTAAGGTAGATAGCTAGCAGGAAGCTGCTGCTAACCCCGGGAGCCCAGCACTGCACTCTGTGACAAACTAGAGGGGAAGAATGGGAGGGGTGGTGGCCATGTTTACCAAACATGTCTGTCTCTATCAAAATTAAAAGTTATTCTGTTACTTCTAGCCATGTTTTTGCACCAACGTTTGAGATGAAGAAGAAAACTCTTTAGTAACACTATTGCAAAGTATCATTACTTGCTGTTGTTCAATCACTGAGTTGTGTCTGACTCTCTGAGACCCCATGGACCGCAGGCTCCTCTGTCCTCCACTATCTCATGAAGTTTGCTCAAACTGATGTCCATTGAGTCAGTAATGCTAACTATCTCATCCTCTTTTGTCCCCTCCTCCTTTTGCCTTCAATCTTTCCCAGCATTTGGTCTTTTCCAGTGAGTTTTCTCTTCATATCAGGTGGCCAAAGTCTTGGAGCTTAGCTTCAGCATCAGTCTTTCCAATGAATAGTCAGGGTTGATTTCCTGATGGATTACTGGTTTCATCTTCCAGCTGTCCAAGGGACTCTCAAGAGTCTTCTCCAGCTCCACAGTTCAAAAACTTCAATTCTTTGGCTCTCAGCCTTCTTTGTGGTCCACCTCTCAAGTATGTACATGACTACTGGAAAAAACATAGCTTTGACAGACATTTGTCAGCAAAGTAATGCCTCTGCTTTTTAATACACTGTCTAGGTTTGTCATAGCTTTCTTTCCAAGGAGCTAGCATCTTCTAATTTCATGGCTGCAGCCATTTTTTGCTGTGATTTTGGAGTTCAAGAAAATAAAATCTGCCAATGTTTCCTATTTTTTCCTCATTTATTTGCCATGAAGTGATGGGACCAGATGCCATGATCTTAGTTTTTTGAATGTTGAGTTTTAAGCCAGCTTTTTCCACTCTCTTCTTTCACCCTCATCAAGAGGCTTTTTAGATCCTCCTCACTTTCTGCCATTAGAGTGGCATCATCTGCATATCTGAGGTTGTTGATATTTCCCCTGGCAATCTTGATTCCAGCTTGCTATTCATCCAGCCCTGCATTTCGCTTGCTGTACTCTGCATAATTTAAATAAGCATAGTAACAGTATACAGCCTTTTTGTATACATCCTTTCCCAATTTTGAACCAATCTGTTGTTCCATGTCTGGTTCTAACTGTTGCTTCTTGACCCGCATACAGGTTTCTCAGGAGGCAGGTAAGGTGGTCTAGTATTCACATCTCTTTAAGAATTTTTCACAGTTTGTTGTGATTCGCACAGTCAAAGGCTTTAGCACAGTCAGTGAAGCAGAAGTAGATATTCTTTTGGAATTTCCTCGCTTTTTCTGTGATCCAGCAGATGTTGGCAATTTGATCTCTGGCTTCTCTGCCTTCTCTAAAGGCAGCTTGTACATCTGGAGCTTCACAGTTCATGCTCTGTTGAAGTCTAACTTCAAAAAAAGAAATTTTCTCCCAGAAAATTTTGAGGGACTGAACCTGATTGTTGATCTGCTGGAGGCCAGGCCTGGAAGTGCAGAAGCAGATACTGAGAAGACTTTCAGTACCATGATTTCCCACACTGGTCACACATCCTTGGACATGCAAACATTCCTCATGATCAGAGGGAAGACGTAGGGGCAGATTATTTTCCTTCCCAGGAACTACCCTTCTTCAAGCTTCCACTAGGTGAGTTGCACACTGGTAGCCATATTTAAGCGTTTACTAAGTTATTATTTTTTACTTTCTCCTCTACTATTTACTATGAAAACTTCCTAAACCTAGAGTTACTTCCCAATAAGATATTAAAGAAATTAATTTTACATCAGAAGACTAAAGAATAACTGAAATATGCTGGCATATACCTACATAGGCAGCTTTGGAAAAAGTCATGCATGCTAAGTTGCTTCAGTCGTGTCCAACTCTTTGTAACCCCATGGACCATAGCTCCCCAGGCTCCTCTGTGCCCATGTGATTCTGCAGGCAAGAATACTGGAGTGGGTTGCCATTGTCTCCTCCAGGGGATCCTCCCAACCCAGGGATTGAACAAGCATCTCTTATGTCTCCTGCATTTGCAGGCAGGTTCTTTACCACTAGCGCTGCCACCTGGGAAGCATAGATATTCTCATGCAATTTGTTCAATGTTTCATTTGCACTACAGTGCAACAATTATGTAATGGGCATTGGAAAGAAAGCAATAATAAATTGGTGAGGAAATTTCTGTCCTTATAAAACTTCCAGTTTAATGACAAACTAGGCATTTCATAAAAGACAGTGCTTGTGTGCATGTGAAATTGTAATGAGGATGGTGAAGGGAAATGAGACAGAGAGGGGGTAAGGGTTGTGACGTACTGGACTATCATTACAACTGCTCTAGCTTTACAGCTGTATTGCTGATCCTGCTCGTGACACCGATTGTTTTGCTGTTTACACTGTTCACTGAACCCAGCATAGGCAATGCATGAGCTAAGAGGTTGGAAGTAGACTCAAGGAGCTGTAGGAACTGCAGACACATTTATTCTCTCATGGCTGGCCCGGCAGCCATAGCAGTAGCCATAACATAGCACAGCATAAACCACACACAACCCTCCAGGGCGTTTCCAGGTAAAGCTTATATATGCTTGCAGAACAAAAGTAACCCGTGGCCAGTAAGCGCATTGTGATGTGCAAGTGCAGTGTCAAAAGTGATCTCAGCTGTTATACAACTGTGTAAAGTCATTGTTTACAGAACAAGGGGTGATAGGACATGAGAGTGTGGGGCAAGAGAACCTGACTGGCAACATCTTGTTAATTTCCCCACAACAACCCCTTGGTTGTTAAACACAGTCCAGTGTTTTATGGACTGGTTCCTGTTTTGTTTGTCCTATTTTGCTGTTTCCTGTCTTTGTCTTCCTTTGTTCCACTGACCCATAGAACGGATGTGCTGATCTAGACCAGGTAATATCCACACTCAGATTCCAGTGCTAGTAAGGCAACTCACGATGATTATACAAGTCTTCAAAAATGGAAAAGCAGCCTATCCCCAGCACAAAGGTTGGAGGCAATTCTGCTTCACCTCTTAAATAAATTGTGGCTCAAACTTGGAGAGTTGGGAGTTGGTTCATTTGGACAGAGTCCACCTTCTCCCCAGGTTGTTGGCTTCCTTAAATAAAGCTGCTTTTCCTTTGCCCAACACTTTTCTGTCAGTGTTAATTTCTTGGGTAGTGAGCAGTCAAGCCTGTTTGGTAACATCATGATGGAACAGCTACTGGGTCTTCACTATGTGGGATATTCTAGGGAGAACTTCCTCACCATCGTTCGATCAGAGACCTGAAGGGAAGGAAGGAGACCCTCATGTGAGTGCTGTAGGGAGAATTCTAGGCAGAGGTAAGAGCTAATGCCAGGCCCTGAGGCAGGAGCATCCTGTCACACTCAAGGAGCAGCAAGGAGGCCTGTTAGGCTGGAACAGAGTGAGACCTGACCAGACTATGGAGAAGTAACCAGGTGTCAGATGCCTAGGACTTGTGGGTGACATGTGCACTTTGGCTTGATGAGCAAAAATCTATTGGGAGAATGGGCTGAGGAGTGGCCTGACTGGATTGCTTGTGCTGGGTAGAGAACAGCCTGCAGGGTTAGGGCAGGAGATGGAGGATGGTTATCTGCAACAGCCACAGCTATCCTGTTAAGGGGTGATAGCAGCCTTGACCAGGGAGAATAGGGAGAGGCAAGTATGGGTCATTTTTGGAGCTGTGGATGGAGCCTTTTCTGACTGGAATAAGGTGAGGTGGAGAGTAGGAAAAAGTAAAAAGAAATCACAAGTCTGGGTTCTGAAACACCTGTCAGAAAGGATTTAGTCATGGGACATGGGACACAGAGGGCGAGCAGGTTCAGGGGAGAAATCTAGTCTGGCTTTGGCCTGTTTAGTGCCCACACAGAGATGTGGAGGCAGCAGGGTGGGTGTAAATCTGGACTGTATGGAAAGGTTTGGAAAGGACGAATATATGTAGAAGTCATGCCAGTATTAGCTATCACTAATGACTCAAGATTGGATGAGGTCAGCAAGGGGCTATGATACTGAGAAAGAAAACTGGTGCAAGAGCTACGTGCCAGGTCGAAACTAATGCAAAGACGTTAGGGAGAGAAATAGAGGCCATCCATGGAGCCAGATAAAGAAAGGCAGGTGAGTTTAGAAAAATGCAACAAACAACAAAGACAATGATAAAACTGTAGAATGTATCAGTAGTGTGAGTGGCTCAGTCGTGTCTCACTCTGCAATTCCGTGGGCTGTAGCCTGCCAGACTCCTCTGTCTCTGGAATTCTGCAGGCAAGAATAATGGTGTGGGTAGCCGTTCCCTTCTCTGGAGGAATCCTCCTGAACCAGAAACTGAACTCAGGTGTCCTGTGTTGTAGGCAGATTCTTTACTGTCTCAGCCACCAGAACTGGAATCGAAATGAAGGAAGTATTTCAAAGAGAGAGAGACTGAGTGCCATATGAAGCCAGTAGAAAATACTGAGGATTGGGAATGTTTTTTACCACGAAAGAATTGTTCCAGAGTGGGATTTTGATGGAGACACAGCTCTGTGTATTAACTCACACAAAAGCAAAGAATTGTGTATTTAAATGAGTGACTATATGGCTTGCAAAGTATACCTCAAGAAATCTCCTACATAATCAAACAGTATTTATGTTTACTTAGCACATATTTACTGAACAGTGCCACTCCCAGGTATTCTTCACCCAGGAAAAGTAAAAACAGATATTTAGAAAAAAGACATGTGTCTTTTTTCCCAGCACCACTAGATGAGCTAGATGTGTCTAGATGAGCACTGCAGTGAGGCCCTTCATGGTCAACTTCTTTCATCTAAATGTATTAGAATTCCTAGAAGTTGCCAAAAAATGTGAGACTTTCTCTATTTATAGAATGCTTGGATTATCTCTTTTTACAGTGAAAGTAATGTACTTTAGAGACTAATCTTTTATTTGGTTTGAATCTTCATTAAGCCACAATTCTCAAGATAGTTTTGATATCTATTATATATCAATCTTATAGTGCATATATATTATATATATATAATTCTCTCTATAAATATTGTGTTATATATATAACATATAAAATATATAATATTCTTTGTGTAAATATTGCATTATAATGTGAAAATATATTCAATTCATCAATATAGACTTTTAGCTGGCAATAGCAATACTTATAGAGTTAAATTCCCAACAGTTAAGAGTCAAAGCATCTTTTCTGCCTTTAAAAAATACGATAACTCCTCTTTGAGAGGCTCTTAAATAGAGCACTTAGAAAGAAACTGTTATCACTTAATATTTATATTCAAAGTTAACAATGATACATTTGAAATATTACATGTAGATTGTTTCCTTTCATTGCAAGAGTGCTGCAGTATGAGTTTTCTGCCCAAGAATATATTCAACTGGACAATTTGGGGAAATTGCCAGTCGCTGCTCCTCATCTTTCACTCCCCATCTTGCACTCACTCTTCAGTAGAAAGCTAGGGAATGCTCAGGGGTACTTCCTCACATAATCAAGTCCGAGCTCCACAGTTAGCATCTTTATTCGCAACTGACATCCTCAGCAGTAGCATGTTGGACACCTACTGACTTGGGTGGAGTGGGTGGTTCAGCTTTCAGTGCGATATCTTTTCGCTTTTTCACACTGTTCATGGGGTTCTCAAGACAAGAATGCTGAAGTGGTTTGCCATTCCCTTCTCCAATGGACAACATTTTTGTCAGAACTCTCCACCCTGACTCATTCATCTTGGGTGGCACACACAGCATGGCTCACAGTTTCATTAAGTTATTCAAAGCTGTGGTCCATGTGCCCATTTTGTTTAGAATAAACAGCAATCATTCTCAAACTCTTCCAAACATTGAAATGACAGAGACACTTCAAAATCACTTTATGATACCATCATTATACTAATGCTAGAGCCATACAAAGGCACTAGAAGAAAAGAAAACTACATGTGCATATTCTTGATGAACATCATTGCAAGAATCGTCAACAAAATACAAGCAAACTGAATTCAACATCTCTTAAAAAGGATCATATACCAGTATTAGGTGAATTTATCTCTGGAACACAAGAACTATTTTTGTTACATTCATTTTCATTGCAAAATACTTGATATTCCTAACTTTAAAAAATGAATAAGTTTTTAAATATTTTTTATATATCTTAAATTTGAAGCTCAGCCAACTCAATATATCTACTATAAATACTATACCTATGTTTATGTTAATAAATGCCTATGGTATGGGATATAGTCACTGAGTCATTTTGTTAGGGCTAGAGTGAAGGTGAGAGTAGGTTCAATAATGAATACAGACCTGGATGATAGTGGTTGTAGAGGTTTTCATTGAATAGTTTGACCTCAGAGATATGTTTTAACATGAGGACCCTTAAAGAGTTGGATATGACCTAAAGGTTTGTGTCAGTTAGTCTAAGGAATGCTGTAGCATGATAATACAGACAATTAATAGAAGAAAATTGGTTATGAACATTCTGTTAGGGAGAATAACTGGCCTTCTGGTAATAAAGATTTAAGTTTCATGCAATTACTGGTCTCTGCCACCCTAACAATTCCTATACTTTGGCAGGACAACATAAAAGTTAGTTAGATTAAGATTGTATCATCTGTTAGGTTGAAGGCACTTTTGTAAATGAGATTATATTTCTCTTGCCTTTTCACACTGGAAGAAATGTAGAATCAATAGAAATTGATCTGGATTGCTTTGGTCTAAACTCAAATCACGCAGAACTCTAATCATTGTACAAACAAACCATTAACAGTGCCTGTACCATTGAGATGTCCTGATTTAACATCAAGGTTATAAACTCTTTTATTTAAATAAACTCTAGGGGGGATTGAACTGTAATCTCTAGGGCAGCTTGTTCCATTGATCATTATTTTGGATCAATATGTGACTAACTGGTGTAGATTTTAAATACTTAGAGATTATTTTATTCTTCAGTCATTCCAATCAAAATTATTAGCCCATTTAAAGTTTTGCTATCCCTTGATTTGGTTGCTGTCTATTGTTTTTAGACTAATTAACTAAAACTCAGAGTCTTCTCATCATATTTGGTTGTTCCTGCCTATTCACAGGCTGGTCAATGTCACTGATTAGAAGTGAGAGACAGTAAAACCTCAGGAGGCCATTTAAACAAGTCCTTTTCATGCTGCCCTTGCATGGTCAGGATACCACAGCTGTTAGCCAGATGTCAATTTCAGGCCATGCCATTAATATTAGAAATACTATTTCCTCTACGGTCAGGAATAAGACAAGGGTACCCACTCTCACAACCATTTTAGTATAGTTTTGGAAGCCCTAATCATGGCAATCAGAGAAGAAAAAGAATCCAGATTGGAAAAGAAGAAGTAAAACTCTCACTGCTTGCAGATGATATGATACTACACATAGAAAGTCGTAAATATGATACCAAAAACCTCCTAGAGCTAGTCCATGAATTTAGTAAAGTTGCAGTGTATAAAATTAATATGCAGAAATCACTTGAGTTCCTATACACTAATAATGAAAAATCAGAAAGTGAAATTAAGGAAACAATCCCATTCACCATTGCAACAAAAAGAATAACATACCTGGGAATAAATCTACCTAAAGCAACGAAACACTGGTAGACAGAAAACTATAAGAAACTGATTAAAGAAATCAAAGATGTCACAAACAGATGGAGAGATATACCATCTTCTTGGACTGGAAGAATCAATATTGTGAAAATGACTGTACTACCCAAAGTAATCTACAAACTCAGTGCAATCCCTATTAAATTTCCAACAGCATTTTTCACAGAACTTGAACCAAAAAACTTGACACTTTTATGAAAAACTAGAAAACCCTGAATAGAAAAACAATCTTGAGAAAGAAAAATGGAGCTAGAGAAATCAACCTTCCTGACTTCAGGCTATATTACAAAGCTACAGTCATCAAGACAACATGGTACAGGCATAAAAACAGAAATAAAGACCAATATAACAAGATATAAACCCCAGAAATAAGCCCCCACATCTATGGGCACCTTATTTTTAACGAAGGATGCAAGAATATACAATGGAGAAAAGATAACCTCTTCAATAAGTGATGCTGGAAAAACTGGACAGCTAGGTATAAAAAAATGAGATTAAAACACTCCCTAACACCATAAACACACACCAAAAAAAAATAAAAAAAATTTTTAAAAAACCTCAAAATGAATTAAAGATCTAAATGTAAAGCCAGAAACTATAAAGCTCTCAGAGGAAAACATAGGCAGTACCCTCCTTCATATAAATCACAGCAAGATTCTCTCTGACCCACTTCCTAGATTTATGAAAATAAAAGCAAAAATAAATGAGATGTAATTAAACTTAGCTTTTGCACAGCAAAGTAAACCATGAGCAAGATGAAAAGACAAACCTCAGAATGGGAGAAAATAACTGCAAATGAAGCAACTGACAAACTATATATTCAAAATATATGTTACTCATACAGCTCAATATTAGAAAAACAGACCAACCAAAAAGCAGGCAGAAAACCTAAACAGGCATTTTGCCCAAAAATATGTAAAGATGTCTTACAAACACATGAAAAGATGCTCAAGGACACTCATTATTAGAGAAATGCAAATCAAAACTACAATGAGGCATTACTTCACGTCAATCAGGATGGCCATCATCAAAAAATTTACTAACAAAAAATGCTGGAGAGAGTAGAGAGAAACGCAAACCTTCTTGCACTGTTGGTGGGAATGTAAATTGATACAGCCATTATGGAAGACAGTATGAATGTTCCTTTAAAAACTAGGAATAAAGACACCATAAGACCCAACAATCCCACTGCTAGGTATATACCCTGAGAAAACCAAAATTTAAAAATGTATGTACCCCAAAAAGACATGTACCCCAATGTTCATTGCAGCAGTTTTTACAATAGCTAGGAGATGGAAGCAACCTAGATGTCCTTCGACAGATGAAGGGATAAAGAAGCTGTGGTACATACATACAATGGAGTATTACTCAGCCATAAAAAGAAATGCATTTGAGTCAGTTCTAATGAAGTGGATGAATGTAGAGCTTATTATATACAGTGAGGTAAGTTAGAAAGAGAAAAATAGCATGCATTAACATATATATATATGTGTGTATATATATATATATATATGGAATCTAGAAAAATAGTACTGAAGAACCTATTTGTAGGGCAGCAATGATGCTGGAAAAGATTGAGGGCAGAAGGAGAAGAGGACATCACAGGATGAGATGGCTGGATGGCAACACCGATGCAATGGACATGAACTTGGGCACTCTGGGAGATGGTGAGGGACAGGGAGGCGTGGCATGCTACAGTCCATAGGATCACAAAGAGATGGACACAACTGGGTGACTGAACAACAAAATGGAAACACAGACATAGAAAACATTCTTATGGACATGTGGAGGGGGGAGGAAGTACAGGGTGAGATGTATGGAGAAAGTAACAGGGAAATATATATATTACTATGTGTAAAATAGATAGCCAGTGGGAATTTGCTGTGTGACCCACAGAACTCAAACCAGGGTTTCTTAACAACCTAGAAGGGTGGGATGGGGATGGATGTGGGTGGGAGGTTCAAGAAGGAGGGGACATAGGTGTACCAAAGGCTGATTCATGTAAATGTTTGGCAGAAACCAACACCATATTATAGAACAATTATGTTTCAATTAAAAGTAAACTTAATTATAAAAAAAGAGTGACCAATCTTAGGAGAGAGTGTCCTGGATTAAGAAGCACATGCCCCATAGAGTTCATTTTTAGAAACCCTCATGTGCTATGGTATCAGAGTGAGAAGTGCCAGCTGGCTGTGGGATCTTATTTCCCTGACCAGTGACTGAACCTGAGCCCTTTGAAGTGACAGCACAGAGTTTGAACCACTGGACAACCAGGGTATTCCTCAATGTTGGTTTCATAAAGTTTGGTAATTAAGAGGTGATTATGTGTTGTACTAGTACTTTGGCCACCTGATGCAAAGAACTGATTCATTGGAAAAGACCCTGATGCTGGGAAAGATTGAAGGCGGGAGGAGAAGGGGACGACAGAGGATGAGATGGCTGGATGGCATCACCAACTCAATGGACATGAGTTTGGGTAAACTCCTGGAGTTGGTGATGGACAGGGAGGCCTGGCATGCTGCAGTTCATGGGGTTGCAAAGAGTCGGACGCGACTGAGTGACTGAACTGAACTGACCTGAAGAATGTTGACTGGAAATGATCTGACTTAAGAGGGCATGTGCAATTATTATTCTATCTTATGTAATATTAAGTATATATGCTCTACAATGGATATCTATGTGGTAAAGAATGGTATGTGTGATGATTTATTTTATATATTGTGCAAATTAATAGATTTGTGGATGTGCTTATATGCATGGGGTAAATAATATGTGATTATGTATCATGTACAATAAAGCACATATGTGTACATTCAGTTCAGTTCAGTTCAGTCTCTCAGTCATGTCTGACTCTTTGTGACCCCATGGACTGCAGCACACCAGCCCTGTCCATCATCAACTCCCGGAGCTTGATCAAACTCATGTCCATTGAATTGGTGATGTTATCCAACCATCTCATCCTCTGTCATCCCCTTCTCCCACCTTCAATCTTTCCCAGCATCAGGGTCTTTTGCAATGAGTCAGATCTTCATATCAGGTGGCCAAAGTACTATTTTAGAGTGGTTTTATGTTCACAGAAATATTGGCATATTGGTTCAGAAATTTTCCATATATTCCCACTCCCTCACATATATAGCCTCCCCCATTGTCAACATTTTCCACCAGAGACCTATATTTGTTACAATTAATGAACCTATACTGATAAGTTTTTGTCACCCAGAGTACCTAATTTACCCTACAGTTCACTCTTAGTTGTATATTCAATGGATTTTGACTTAGTAAAGTGCATTTATGTTTCCTGTCCTTTTTTTTTGCCATTTTCTTATTTTAAATAAGTTTTTTTAATTAAAGGATAATTGTTTTACAGAATTTTGTTGTTTTCTGTCAAACTTCAACATGAATCAGCCATAGGTACACATATATCCTCTCCGTTTTGAACTTCCCTCCCATCTCCCTCCCCATCCCACCCCTCTAGGTTTATACAGAGCCCCTATTTGAGTTTCCTTAGCCATACAGTAAGTTCCCATTGGCTATCTATTTTACATATGGTAATATGTAAGTTTCCATGTTACTCTTTCCATATATTTCACTCTCTCTTCCCTTTTCCCAATGTCCACAAGTATATTCTCTATGTCTATCTCTCCATTGCTGCCCTATAAGTAAATTCTTCAGTACCATTTTTCTAGATTCTGCATATATGCATTAGAATACCATATTTATCTTTCTCTTTCTGACTTACTGTTTCTTTACTTTTTCTCTTTATGACTCTGTATAATAGGTTCTAGGTTCATCCACTTCATCAGAACTGCCTCAAATGTGTTCCTTTTTATGGTTGAGTAATAATTCCATTGTGTATATGTACAAAAACATTTATCCATTCATCTGTTGATGGACATCTAGGTTGCTTCCATGTTCTAGCTATTGTAAATAGTGCTGCAATGAACAATGGGATACACGTGTCTTTTCCTGTTTTGGTTTCCTCAGGGTATATGCCTAGGGGTGGGATTGCTGGGTCATATGGTGGTTTAATTCCTAGTTTTTTAAAGAATCTCCATACCGTCTTCCATAGTGGCTGTATCAATTCACATTCCCACCAACAGTGCAAGAGCATTCCCTTTTTCCTACACCCTCTCCAGCATTTGTTTGTAGACTTTTTGATGATAGCCATTCTGACCAGTGTGAGGTGATATCTCACTGTAGTTTTGATTTGCATTTCTCTAATAATGAGTGATGTTGAGCATCTTTTCATGTGTTAGTCATCTGTATGTCTTCTTTGGAGAAATGTCTGTTTAGATCTTTTCCCCACTTTTTTATTAGGTTGTTTGTTTTTCTGGTATTGAGGTGCATGAGCTGCCTGTATATTTTGGAAATTGATCTTTCGTCAGTTGTTTCATCGTTATTATTTTCTCCCATTCTGAGGGTTGCCTTTTCACCTTGTTTATAGTTTCCTTTGCTGTGCAAACAATTTTAAGTTTAATCAGGTCCCACTTGTTTACTTTTGTTTTCATTTCCATTACTCTAGGAGGTGGGTCATAGAGGATCTTGCTTTATGTCATTGAGTGTTTTGCCTATGTTTCCTCTAAGAGTTTTATAGTTTCTGATCTTACATTTAGGTCTTTAATCCATTTTGAGTTTATATTTGTGTATGGTGTTGGGAAGTGTTCTAATTTCATTCTTTTACATGTAGCTGTCCAGTTTTCCCAGCACCATTTATTGAAGAGGTTCTCTTTGCCCCATTGTATATTTTTGCCTCCTTTGTCAAAAACTAAGGTACCCGTGGGTGCATGGGTTTATTTCTGGGCTTTCTATCTTATTCCATTGGTCTATATTTCTGTTTTTGTGTCAGTACCATACTGTCTTGATGACTGCAGCTTCATAGCATAATCTGAAGTCAGGAAGGTTGATTCCTCCAGCTCCATTCTTCTTTATCAAGACTGCTTTGGCTATTCAGGGTCTTTTGTGTTTCCATATGAATTGTGAAATTTTTTGTTCTAGTTCTGTGAAAAATGTCATTGGTGACTTAATAGGGATCGCATTGAATGTATAGACTGTGTTTGGTAGTATAGTCATTTTCACAATATTGATTCTTCTTACCCAGGAACATGGAATATCTCCCCATCTGTATATGTCCTCTTTTATTTCTTTCATTAGTGTCTTACAATTTTCTGTGTAAAGTTCTTTTGTCTCCTTAGGTAAGTTTATTCCTAGATATTTAATGCTTTTTGTTGCGATGGTGAATGGGATTGATTCCTTAATTTCTCTGATTTTTCATTGCTAGTATATAGAAATGCAAGTGATTTCTGTGTATTGGTTTTGTATCCTGAAACTTTGCTAAATTCACTGATTAACTCTAATAATTTTCTGATACTATCTTTAGGGTTTTCTATGTAAAGTATCATGTCATCTGCAAACAGTGAGTTTTACTTCTTTTCTGATCTGGATTTCATTTCTTTTTCTTCTCTGATTGCTGTAGCTAGGCCTTCCAGAACTATGTTGAAAAATAATGGGGAAAGTGGATACCCTTGTCTGTTCCTGATCTTAGAAGGAATGCTTTCAGTTTTTCACCATTGAGAATAATGTTTGGTGTAGGCTTATCATATATGGCCTTTACTATGAAGAGGTAGGTTCCTTCTATGCCCATTTTTTGAAGAGTTTTAATCATAAATGGGTGCTGAATTTTGTCAAAGGCTTCTTCTGCATCTATTGAGATGATCATATGGTTTTTATCTTTCAATTTGTTAATATGGTGTATCACATTGTTTGATTTGCATATATGGAGGAATTCTTGCATCCCTGAAATAAACCCAACTAGATCATGGTGTATGAGCTTTTTGATGTGTTGCTGAAGTCTGTTTGCTAAAATTTTGTTGAGGATTTTTGCATCTATCAGTGATATTGGCCTGTAGTTTTCTTTTTGTGTGTTGTGTTTGTCTGGTTTGGGTATCAGGGTGATGCTTGCCTCTTAGAATGAGTTTGAAAGTGTTCCTTCCTCTGCAATTTTTTGAAAGAGTTTAGAAGGATAAGCATTAGCTTTTCTCTCAATGTTTGATAGAATTATCCTGTGAAGCTATCTGTTCCTGGGCTTTTGTTTGGGAGGAGATTTTTGATCACAGCTTCAATTTCAGTGCTTGTAATTGGGTTGTTCATAATGTCTATTTCTTCCTGGTTCAGTCTTGGAAGATTGAACTTTTCTAAGAACCTGTCTGTTTCTTCCAGGTTATCCATGTTATTGTCATATAGTTGTTCATAATAGTCTCTTATAACCCTTTGTATTTATGCACTGTCTGTTGTAACCTCTTCTTTTCCATTTCTAATTTTGTTGATTTTATTCTTCTCTCTTTTTTTCCTTGATAAATCAGGCCAAAGGTTTGTCAATTTTATCTTCTGAAAGAACCAGCTTTTAGTTTTATTAATCTTTATTATTGTTTCTTTAATTTCTTTTTTGTTTATTTTGCACAGATCTATATGATTTCTTTCCTTCTACTAATTTTGGGGGCAAGGGGGTTTTGCTCTTCTTTTTCCAGTTGTTTCAGGTATAAAGTTAGACTGTCTATTTGATGTTTTTCTTGTTTCTTAAGGTAGGACTGTATTGCTACAAACTTCTCTCTTGAGACTGCTTTTGCTGAATCCCATCAGTTTTGAGTTATCATGTTTTCATTGTCATTTCTTTCTAGATATTTTTTTATTTCCCTTTTGATTTCTTCAGTAACCTGTTGGTTATTTAGAAACATGTTGTTTAATCTCCACGTGTTTGTATTTCTTACAGGTTTTTTCTTGTAATTGATATCTAGTCAAATAGCATTGTGGTCAGAGAAGATGCTTGATATGATTTGAATTTTCTTAAATTTACTGAGATTTGATTTGTGACCCAAGATGTGGTCTATCCTGGAGAATGTTCCATGCGCACTTAGAAGAAGTTGTAGTCTTCTGCATTTGGATGGCATGTCCTGAAGATATCAATGACATTCATTTCATCTAATGTATCATTTAAGACTTGTGTTTCCTTTTTAATTTTCTGTTTTGATAATCTGTCCATTGGTGTGAGTGGGGTGTTAAAGTCTCCTACTATTATTGTGTTGCTGTCAGTTTCTCCTTTTATGTCTGTTAGTCTTTGTCTTATGTATTGAAGTTCTCCTATAGTGGGTGCATAGATATTTACAACTGTTATGTCTTCCTCTTGGATTGATCCCTTGATCATTATGTAGTGTCCTTCCTTAGGCAGATTCTTCACCAGCTGAGCCACAAGGGAAGCCATATCTCTTCTATTCTTTATTTTGAGGTCTATTTTGTCTGATATGAGGATTGCTACTCCAACTTTCTTTTGCTTTCTATTTGCATGGAATATATTTTTCCATCCTCTCACTTTCAGTTTATATGTGTCTTTAGGTCTGAAGTGGGTTTCTTGTAGACAGCACATATATGGGTCTTGTTATTGTATCCATTCAGCCAGTGTGTGTCTTTAAGTTGGAGCATTTAATCCATTTACATTTAAAGTAAGTATTGATATATATGTTCCTATTGACATTTTTTCATTGTTTGGGGTTGATTTTTAGATCTTTTTCCTTCTCTTGTATTTCTTGACTATATAAGTCCCTTCAATATTTATTGTAAAGCTGGTTTAGTGGTACTGAATTCTCTTAACTTTTGCTTGTCTGTAAAACTTTTTATTTTCCCATCAATTTTGACTGAGATCCTTGCCAGGCATAGTAATCTTGGTTGTATATTTTTTTCCTTTCAGTACTTTAAATATATCCTTCCATTCCCTTCTGGCCTGCAGAGTTTCTGCTGAAAGATCGCTGTTAAACATATGGGGTTTTCCTTGTATGTTACCTGTTGCTTTTCCCTTGCTGCTTTTAATATTCTTTCTTTGTGTTTAGTCTCTGTTAGTTTGATTAGCATGTGTCCTGGTGTCTTTCTCCTTGGGTTTATCCTGTATATGACTCTTTGCACCTCTTGGACTTGATTGACTATTACCTTTTCCATATTGGGGAAATTTTCACCTATAATCTCTTCAAAAATTTTCTCACACTCTTTCTTTTCTTCTTCTCCTTCTGGGACCCCTATAATTCGAGTGTTGGTGCATTTGATATTTTCCCAGAGGTCTCTGAGACTATCCTCAGTTCTCTTCATTCCTTTTACTTTATTCTGCTATTCAGAAGTAATTTCCACCATTTTATCTTCCAGCCCACCGATTCATTTTTCTGCTTCAGATATTCTGCTATTGATTCCTTCCAGAGTATTTTTAATTTCAGTAATTGTGTTGTTTGTCTCTGCAGGCTTATTCTTTAATTCTTCGAGGTCTTTGTTAACTGATTCTTGCCTTTTCTCCATTTTGTTTCCAAGGTTTTGGTTTTTTTGTTTTTTTTTTTTTTTTTTTTGCATTCTTTTTTTTTTATTTTTTTTATTTAATTTTAAAATCTTTAATTCTTACATGTGTTCCCAAACATGAACCTCCCTCCCACCTCCCTCCCCATAACATCTCTGTGGGTCATCCCCATGCACCAGCCCCAAGCATGCTGTATTCTGCGTCAGACATAGACTGGCAATTCAATTCTTACATGATAGTATACATGATAGAATGCCATTCTCCCAAATCATCCCACCCTCTCCCTCTCCCTCTGAGTCCAAAAGTCCGTTATACACCGCTGTGTCTTTTTTCCTGTCTTGCATACAGGGTCGTCATTGCTATCTTTCTAAATTCCATATATATGTGTTAGTATACTGTATTGGTGTTTTTCTTTCTGGCTTACTTCACTCTGTATAATCGGCTCCAGTTTCATCCATCTCATCAGAACTGATTCAAATGAATTCTTTTTAACGGCTGAGTAATATTCCATTGTGTACATGTACCAAAGCTTTCTTATCCATTCATCTGCTGATGGACATCTAGGTTGTTTCCATGTCCTGGCTATTATAAACAGTGCTGCGATGAACATTGGGGTACACGTGTCTCTTTCAATTCTGGTTTCCTCGGTGTGTATGCCCAGCAGTGGGATTGCTGGGTCATAAGGTAGTTCTATTTGCAATTTTTTAAGGAATCTCCACACTGTTTTCCATAGTGGCTGTACTAGTTTGCATTCCCACCAACAGTGTAGGAGGGTTCCCTTTTCTCCACACCCTCTCCAGCATTTATTGCTTGCAGATTTTTGGATCGCAGCCATTCTGACTGGTGTGAAGTGGTACCTCATTGTGGTTTTGATTTGCATTTCTCTGATAATGAGTGATGTTGAGCATCTTTTCATGTGTTTGTTAGCCATCCGTATGTCTTCTTTGGAGAAATGTCTATTTAGTTCTTTGGCCCATTTTTTGATTGGGTCGTTTATTTTTCTGGAATTGAGCTGCATAAGTTGCTTGTATATTTTTGAGATTAGTTGTTTGTCAGTTGCTTCATTTGCTATTATTTTCTCCCATTCAGAAGGCTGTCTTTTCACCTTGCTTATATTTTCCTTTGTTGTGCAGAAGCTTTTAATTTTAATTAGATCCCATTTGTTTATTTTTGCTTTTATTTCCAGAATTCTGGGAGGTGGATCATAGAGGATCCTGCTGTGATTTATGTCTGAGAGTGCTTTGCCTATGTTCTCCTCTAGGAGTTTTATAGTTTCTGGTCTTACATTTAGATCTTTAATCCATTTTGAGTTTATTTTTGTGTGCGGTGTTAGAAAGTGATCTAGTTTCATTCTTTTACAAGTGGTTGACCAGTTTTCCCAGCACCACTTGTTAGAGAGATTGTCTTTACTCCATTGTATATTCTTGCCTCCTTTGTCAAAGATAAGGTGTCCATATGTGTGTGGATTTATCTCTGGGCTTATTTTGTTCCATTGATCTATATGTCTGTCTTTGTGCCAGTACCATACTGTTTTGATGACTGTGGCTTTGTAGTAGAGCCTGAAGTCAGGCAAGTTGATTCCTCCAGTTCCATTCTTCTTTCTCAAGATTGCTTTGGCAATTCGAGGTTTTTTGTATTTCCATACAAATCTTGAAATTATTTGTTCTAGTTCTGTGAAAAATATGGCTGGTAGCTTGATAGGGATTGCATTGAATTTGTAAATTGCTTTGGGTAGTATACTCATTTTCACTATATTGATTCTTCCGACCCATGAACATGGTATATTTCTCCATCTATTAGTGTCCTCTTTGATTTCTTTCATCAGTGTTTTATAGTTTTCTATATATAGGTCTTTAGTTTCTTTAGGTAGATATATTCCTAAGTAATTTATTCTTTTCGTTGCAATGGTGAATGGAATTGTTTCCTTAATTTCTTTTTCTACTTTCTCATTATTAGTGTATAGGAATGCAAGGGATTTCTGTGTGTTGATTTTATATCCTGCAACTTTACTATATTCATTGATGAGCTCTAGTAATTTTCTGGTGGAGTCTTTAGGGTTTTCCATGTAGACGATCATGTCATCTGCAAACAGTGAGAGTTTTACTTCTTCTTTTCCAATTTGGATTCCTTTTATTTCTTTTTCTGCTCTGATTGCTGTGGCCAAAACTTCCAGAACTATGTTGAATAGTAGCGGTGAAAGTGGACACCCTTGTCTTGTTCCTGACTTTAGGGGAAATGCTTTCAATTTTTCACCATTGAGGATAATGTTTGCTGTGGGTTTGTCATATATAGCTTTTATTATGTTGAGGTATGTTCCTTCTATTCCTGCTTTCTGGAGAGTTTTTATCATAAATGGATGTTGAATTTTGTCAAAGGCCTTCTCTGCATCTATTGAGATAATCATATGGTTTTTATTTTTCAATTTGTTAATGTGGTGAATTACATTGATTGATTTGCGGATATTGAAGAATCCTTGCATCCCTGGGATAAAGCCCACTTGGTCATGGTGTATGATCTTTTTAATGTGTTGTTGGATTCTGATTGCTAGAATTTTGTTGAGGATTTTTGCATCTATGTTCATCAGTGATATTGGCCTGTAGTTTTCTTTTTTTGTGACATCTTTGTCAGGTTTTGGTATTAGGGTGATGGTGGCCTCATAGAATGAGTTTGGAAGTTTACCTTCCTCTGCAATTTTCTGGAAGAGTTTGAGTAGGATAGGTGTTAGCTCTTCTCTAAATTTTTGGTAGAATTCAGCTGTGAAGCCGTCTGGACCTGGGCTTTTGTTTGCTGGAAGATTTCTGATTACAGTTTCAATTTCCGTGCTTGTGATGGGTCTGTTAAGATTTTCTATTTCTTCCTGGTTCAGTTTTGGAAAATTGTACTTTTCTAAGAATTTGTCCATTTCTTCCACGTTGTCCATTTTATTGGCATACAACTGCTGATAGTAGTCTCTTATGATCCTTTGTATTTCTGTGTTGTCTGTTGTGATCTCTCCATTTTCATTTCTAATTTTATTGATTTGATTTTTCTCTCTTTGCTTCTTGATGAGTCTGGCTAGTGGTTTGTCAATTTTATTTATCCTTTCAAAGAACCAGCTTTTGGCCTTGTTGATTTTTGCTATGGTCTCTTTTGTTTCTTTAGCATTTATTTCTGCCCTAATTTTTAAGATTTCTTTCTTTCTACTAACTCTGGGGTTCTCCAATTCTTCCTTTTCTAGTTGCTTTAGTTGTAGAGTTAGGTTATTTATTTGACTTTTTTCTTCTTTCTTGAGGTATGCCTGTATTGCTATGAACTTTCCTCTTAGCACTGCTTTTATAGTGTCCCACAGGTTTTGGGTTGTTGTGTTTTCATTTTCATTAGTTTCTATGCATATTTTGATTTCTTTTTTGATTTCTTCTGTGATTTGTTGGTTATTCAGAAGTGTGTTGTTCAACCTCCATATGTTGGAATTTTTAGTAGTTTTTCTCCTGTAATTGAGATCTAATCTTAATGCATTATGGTCAGAAAAGATGCTTGGAATGATTTCGATTTTTTTGAATTTATCAAGTTTAGCTTTATGGCCCAGGATGTGATCTATCCTGGAGAAGGTTCCATGAGCACTTGAAAAAAAGGTGAAATTCATTGTTTTGGGGTGAAATGTCCTATAGATATCAATTAGGTCTAATTGATCTAATGTATCATTTAAAGTTTGCGTTTCTTTGTTAATTTTCTGTTTAGTTGATCTGTCCATAGGTGTGAGTGGGGTATTAAAGTCTCCCACTATTATTGTGTTATTGTTGATTTCCCCTTTCATACTTGTTAGCATTTGTCTTACATATTGCGGTGCTCCTATATTGGGTGCATATATATTTATAATTGTTATATCTTCTTCTTGGATTGATCCTTTGATCATTATGTAGTGGCCTTCTTTGTCTCTTTTCACAGCCTTTGTTTTAAAGTCTATTTTATCAGATATGAGTATTGCCACTCCTGCTCTCTTTTGGTCTCTATTTGCATGGTATATCTTTTTCCAGCCCTTCACTTTCAGTCTGTATGTGTCCCTTGTTTTGAGGTGGGTCTCTTGTAAGCAGCATATAGAGGGGTCTTGTTTTTGTATCCATTCGGCCAGTCTTTGCCTTTTGGTTGGGGCGTTCAACCCATTTACGTTTAAGGTAATTATTGATAAGTATGATCCAGTTACCATTTACTTTATTGTTTTGGGTTCGGGTTTATACACCCTTTTCGTGTTTCCTGTCTAGAGAATATCCTTTAGAATTTGTTGGAGAGCTGGTTTGGTGGTGCTGAATTCTCTCAGCTTTTGCTTGTCTGTAAAGCTTTTGATTTCTCCTCCGTATTTGAACGAGATCCTTGCTGGGTACAGTAATCTGGGCTGTAGGTTATTGTCTTTCATCACTTTAAGTATGTCTTGCCATTCCCTCCTGGCCTGAAGAGTTTCTATTGAAAGATCAGCTGTTATCCTTATGGGAATCCCCTTGTGTGTTATTTGTTGTTTTTCCCTTGCTGCTTTTAATATTTGTTCTTTGTGTTTGATCTTTGTTAATTTAATTAATATGTGTCTTGGGGTGTTTCGCCTTGGGTTTATCCTATTTGGAACTCTCTGTGTTTCTTGGACTTGGGTGATTATTTCCTTCCCCATTTTAGGGAAGTTTTCAACTATTATCTCCTCAAGGATTTTCTCATGATCTTTCTTTCTGTCTTCTTCTTCTGAGACTCCTATAATTCGAATGTTGGAGCGTTTCATATTGTCCTGGAGGTCTCTGAGATTGTTCTCGTTTCTTTTAATTCGTTTTTCTTGTTTCCTCTCTGATTCATTTATTTCTACCATTCTATCTTCTATTTCACTAATCCTATCTTCTGCCTCCGTTATTCTACTATTTGTTGCCTCCAGAGTGTTTCTGATCTCATTTATTGCATTATTCATTATATTTTGACTCTTTTTTATTTCTTCTAGGTCCTTGTTAAACCTTTCTTGCATCTTCTCAATCCTTGTCTCTAGGCTATTTATCTGTGATTCCATTTTGATTTCAAGATTTTGGATCATTTTCGCTATCAATATTCGGAATTCCTTCTCAGGTAGATTCCCTACTTCTTCCTCTTTTGTTTGGTTTGGTGGGCAACTCTCCTGTTCCTTTACCTGCTGAGTATTCCTCTGTCTCTTCATCTTGGTTATATTGCTGCGTTTGGGGTGGTCTTTTTATATTCTTGTAATTTGTGTAGTTCTCTTTATTATGGAGCTTCCTCACTGTGGGTGGGGTTCTATCAGTGGCTTGTCAAGGTTTCCTGGTTAGGGAGGCTTGTGTTGGAGTTCTGGTGGGTGGAGCTGGGTTTCTTCTCTCTGGAGTGCAGTGGAGTGACCAGTAATGGGTTATGAGACATCAAAGGTTTTGGAATAATTTTGAGCTGCCTGTATATTGAAGCTCAGGGGAGTGTTCCTGTGTTGCTGGAGAATTTGAGTGATATGTCTTGTTTTGGAACTTGTTGGCCCTTGGGTGGAGCTTGGTTTCAGTGTAGGTATGAAGGCATTTGATGAGCTCCTATTGCTTAATGTTCCCTGAATTCAAGAGTTCTCTAATGTTTTCAGGCTTTGGATTTAAGCCTCCTGCTTCTGGTCTTCAGTTTTGTTTTTACAGTAGCCTCTAGACTTCTCCATCTGTTTTTGAAGACAATGGTCTGCTTTTCTGGTTGCCTGATGTCCTCTGCCAGCCTACAGAAGTTGTTTTGTGGAGTTTGCTCGGCATTGAAATGTTCTTTTGAGGAATTTGTGAGGGAGAAAGTGGTCTTCCTGTCCTATTCCTCCGCCATCTTTATGCTCCTCTCCCTGTTTCCAAGGTTTTTGATCACCTTTACTATCACTATTCTGAACTCTTTTTCAGGTCGTTTTCCTATTTCCTTCCTCTTCATTTATTTGGACTTCTGTGTTTCTAATTTGTTCCTTCATTTGTGTAGTGTGTTTCTGCCTTTTTATTATTTTATTTTAACTTACTGTGTTTGAGGTGTCTTTTTCCCAGGCTTCAAGGTTGAATTCTTTCTTCCTTTGGGTTTCTGCCCTCCTAAGGTTGGTCCAGTGGTTTGTGCTTTTGTTTGTTGTTTGTTTGTTTTTCCTCTGATGGGCAAGGCTGAGTGAGGTGGTAATCCTGTCTGCTGATGATTTGGTTTGTATTTTTGTTTTGTTTGTTGTTTAGATGAGGCATCCTGTACAGGGTGCTACTGGTGGTTGGGTGAGGCTGAGTCTTATATTCAAGTGGTTTCCTTTGTGTGAGTTCTCACTATTTGATACTCCTGGAGAAGACAATGGCACCCCACTCCAGTACTCTTGCCTGGAAAATCCCATGGACGGAGGAGCCTGGTAGGCTGCTGTCCATGGGATCATTAAGAGTTGGACACGACTGAGCGACTTCACTTTCACTTTTCACTTTCATGGATTGGAGAAGGAAATGGCAACCCACTCCAGTGTTCTTGCCTGGAGAATCCCAGGGACCGGGGAGCCTGGTGGGCTGCCTGCCAGGAGCCAGTGTGAGGGACTCCACCCATGGCAAAGGTCATGAGGAAGAAGGCTTGGCATACGCAAAGGCGTGATCAAGCCTCAGGAAACCCCCTGTTCCTGAGCATCTACCCCAAAACCAGAGTCTGTTTTATGTTCTCACCTACACCTCTGACTTTACGGGGGGCTGACCCCCATTACCTCTCTCGAAGAAGGAGTAAACGTGCAGCTCCAAGTCAATAAAAATTCCTGGGCGTGACAAGCGTGTTTCAACTTACAAACTCCTCTGAAGGTTATCTAGCCCATCTGTATAGGTTCATCCAGCCACATGTGATTGTTTACAGCCTCCCAATCTGAGAGGCACGAGATGTTTTAGACTTACTAAAGGCAAATTCCTTTGGGAAGTTGGAAATTGTCAGTATAGTGGGTTGGTTAGGAATTGTATTGGTGAAGGGTTTTTTTCATTTGTTTTGCCAATAATTGCTACTAATTCCCTGCCCTTGGTGTGACAAGGGTGTCTCAGGTCAAATCTCTCTGCGGGCAAACTAGCTTGTGTGACAGGATTATCCATACTCCTGCCACTATGCACATGATTATTTACTACCTCTCAACCATAAACAGCACAGAGAGTTTTGGAGTATTTTGAGAATCTTAATTAGCGTAGGGCTTTTCTCATTGTTGAGTCAATGATTGCCACCAGGCCTCCATATCCTTAGGCACCTGGGAATATATTAATCAATGTATTTGGAATATAGAAAAGGAAATATAGTTTTTAAGGTTAGCAATACTAGACTTTTTGAGTTAATGAATTTTCTCTTTTGTAATAGATCACTGTACTTTGTTATAAATCACTGTGTCCTTTCTATGAAAAATGTAACTTTATCACTATCTTAAGACTAAATAGATCTTAAGGGGAACATTGATGAAAGGATTTTCATTTGTTGGGCTGATGTTTGTTGCTAAATGTCCATATTCCCTGCCCTTATAATGAATATAACTAACATATAGGAGAAATAAGTATTAACCTTTAAGATTAATCATGTTAACCTTGGGTTAAATAAATTCCTTTCTTGATTGTAACTCACTACACCCTTACCCTATAGGAATGCAACTTTATTTGGAGGGTGGTGCCTGGTTTAAGAAAAAACACCCTTGGAAAAAATAAGGTTTTTGGTTATCAGAAAGAAAGGGTCATAAAATGTCAGCAGGCCTCATAGCCAGAAGATGATGTAAAACCCCTAAGATCTTTTTTTATGTAAAGCACCTGATTTTGATAAAGGTAGGACTGCTGACCCCGGCGTGACTCTGTATTCATCCCTATGTGTAACAAAAGGTATATAAGCAAACCTAAGAAATAAAGAAAGGGGATCAGTTTCCAGAAAGACCGCTTCCCCCATGTCGCTTCTTTCTTGCTCTCCGTTTTTCTGGCTGAATTCCCATCTGGAGCGTGGGTGCTCACCATGTCTACTTACTTGCCCCAGTTTTTAAGCTCCATACGAGAAGGAGCCCAAGGAGGGGCACCTTCCAATATTCAAGTGGCACCGGTGGCCCAATGTAGATGGTGCAAATTCCTTGTCTTGGAATTTTATTGTTATCCCATGTAAACCAAGTTATTCAACCTCTTTTTCTCTCCTACTATTTTCTGGCCGAATTCCCATCTGGTGCATGGGTACCCATCAAGCCTGCTAATTTTGCCTGGGCTTCTAAGATCAGACCGGGGGGCCCTCAGTGCCTCCTCTCCTTCAGGAGAATGGGAAGACGCCTGTGGCCTACATAGGTGGTGATTGGTATTCCATGTAAACCAAGTTATTCAGCTTCTTTTTCTCTGCTAATTTTCTAATCTCTCTCTGTCTGTAATTAAATAAGTTATTTCCAAGGACGCTGACTCTGTCCCCACCTTTGAATCACCCTGGATCCACTGGGGCTGGACCCCAGCAGCTGCCATCTATGGGGTCACACAGAGTCAGACATGACTGAAGCGACTTAGCAGCAGCAGGGTTAGTTCTCTAGTAGTCTAGGTTTTTGAAGTCAGTGCTCCCACTCCAAAGGCTCAGGGCTTTATCTTCAGTGCCATCCCAGAGAAGGCCTGGATGGAGGAGGACCAGCAGGCCAGAGCCAAGGGGCTTGTAACACAGTCTCAGGAGAGTCCCCACACGTATGCTGGAGGACCCCAAACAGAGGCCCGGGCTAAAGGCAGGCAGACACCGTGTCTCCTTTCCTCTGGACAGTGGTTCATCCCTCCGCTATGTCTTTTTGTGGCTTGATAGATTATTCAATTTTTTTTTGGCGCTAAATAATATTCCATTATCTGGAACTGGTATGTTCATTAATTTCTTCCAAATTTTAGCAATTATGAATAAAGTTGCTAAAAACATCTGCGTGCAGGTTTTGGGGTCAGCATAGTTGTCAACTCATTTGGGTAAATGCCAAGTAGTATGATTGCTGAACCTTATGTTAAGAGTATGCTTAATTTAGTAAGAAATCGATAAACTACCCGAAGAGGCGGTACAATTTACATTTTCATTAGTAATGAATGAGAACTTCTGTTGCTCCACATCCTTGTCAGCCTTTGGTGTATTCAGTGTCATTTTTGTAATTGTGGTCATTCTAAGAGGTTGCTGTTCAGTCGCTCAGTGTGTCCAACTGTTTTCAACTCCGTGGACTGCAGCTTGCCAGGCTTCCCTGTCCATCATTAACTCTCAGAGTTTGCTCAAATTCATATCTGTTGAGTCAATAATGCCATCCAACCATCTCATCTTCAATCATCTCCTTCTCGTTCTGCCTTCCATCTTTTCCAGCATCAGGGTCTTTTCCAAAGAGCTGGGTCTTCACATCAGGTAGCCAAAGTACTGGAGCTTCACCTTCAGCATCAGTCCTTCCAATAAATATTCAGGGTTGATTTCCTTCAGGATTGACTGGTTTGATCTCCTTGCAGTCCAAGGGACTTTCGTGAATCTTCTCCAGCACCACAATTTGAAAGCATCAGTTCTTCAGTGCTCAGCCTTCTTTATGGTCCAGCTCTCACATCCATACAGGACTACTGGAAAAACCATAGTTTTTACTATATGGACCTTTGTCCATAAAGTGATGTTTCTGCTTTTTAATATGCTGTCTAGGTTTGTCATAACTTTTCTTCCAAAGAGCAGGCATCTTTTAATTTCATGGCTGCAATCACATGTGTGGCAATTTTGGAGCCCAGGAAAATAAAGAGCCCAGGATTCTAATAGGTATGTAGTGATATTTGTTATTTTGATTTGCAATTCTCTTTAGGCAGGGGTCCCCAGCTCCTGGGCCATTGACCAGTTCTAGTCCATGACCTGTTAGGAACAGGGTTGCACAGCAGAAGGTGAGCAGCAGATGCGTGAATGAAGCATCTATATTTACAACTGTCCCCTATTGTTCACAGTACTGTCTGAACTCCACCTTCTGTCGGTTGCAGCAGTGGCATTAGATTCTCATAGGAGCATGAACCCTACTGTGAACTGTGCCATGTGAGGGCTGTAGGTTGCATCCTCCTTACGAGAATCTAGTGCCTGATGAACTGAGCCTAAGTGGTGATGATAGCACTGGAGAGTATCCACAAATACAAATTAGCAGAGAAGTCTGACCCCACAGAAACCTTAATAAATCAATTACTCTCAAATTCGTATCAAAACCCTATCTGTGAGAGGCAAGTGACAACTAAGCTACACTTGGTGGCAGGCAGATTCTGACAATTATTTTAGTCTGCATGGAATCTGCCCACTATTTTATGTACCACTTCTGTCTGTACCTCTTTCCCACACTGCACTTGCCTTGGTCACAGTTTTCGTAAGCCCACAAGCTAACTCTACTCACAATTGGGAAAAAACATGTTGCTGGAGAGCTTCTTTGAAAAGGGGGAGAGACCAAATGATGAGACAGCAGAAGATTCTAAGACTGCCAACAAAAAGCAAGCTGCATTTAAAGAAAATACCAGAGTCCTACTTAAATTATGGGTTCATTCCAATAGGTGATTCACATTCTCAAGCCTGCTTTGTATAATATAATCGGTGGCCATGAGCTATTTAATAAAACAATGAAACCTTCAAAACTGCTTCACTACATGGAGCCCAACCATCCTGTGTTAAAAGACAAGCCTCTGGAGTTTTTCAAAAGAAAAAAAAAACATGAACATGAAGAATAGAAACAATTGCAGAAGGCCACCACTTCATCAAATGCACCTGCACTGAGAGCATCATTCTTAGTGGCTAACTGCATCATTAAAGCTAAGAAGCCATTTACTGTTATAGAATAATTGATCCTGGCTGCTGGTTAAGACATTTGTCATGAAATTTTAGGACAGGCTGCAGTTCAAAATGTGGCACATGTTCCTCTTTCAGCTAGCACCATACTAGATGAACTGATGAAGCAGTAGAGGATACTGAGCCATGATTTTTAGAGAGGATTAATGAGCCACTGTGGTAGACGACCAGGTTGATGAGTCTACCAGTGTTGGCAACAAGGCCACAGGGCTTGTTTCTGTGTGATTTGTCTTTTTCAGGAAGATGTGCATGAGAATGTTTTGTGCACTTTTGTTGCCAACCAACAGCACAGCTGCAGAACTATTCAAGGCTTTCAGGAAACTGAATTGGTCATTTTGTGTTGGTATATTCATGGACAGAGTGGCTGCCTTGACTGGATGATTTTCTTGTTTCACTGCTTAAGTCAAAGAGGTTGCTTCTGAATGTGAGTCTATGCACCGTGTCACGCATGGAGAAATGCTGCACAGCTGAAAAATGTCACCTTAACTTAATGTTTTGCATGATGTGATTAAACTTATCAACCACATTAAAGTACATGTCCTTAAATCAGATCTGTCTGTGCAACACTGAGAAGAGATGGGCACAGAGCACACGTGTCTTCTTTTATACACAGAAGTTAATTCCGTTCAGTGGCTCAGTCGTGTTCAACTCTTAGCGACCTCATGGACCACAGCACGCCAGGCCTCCCTGTCCATCACCAACTCCCAGAGTTTACCCAAACCCATGTCCATTGAGTCAGTGATGGCATCCAACCATCTCATCTTCTGTCAGCCCCTTCTCCTCCTGCCCTCAACCTTTCCAAGCATCAGGGTCTTTTCAAATGAGTCAGCTCTTCACATCAGGTGGCCAAAGTATTGGAGTTTCAGCTTCAACATCAGTCCTTCCACAGAAGTCAGATAGTTTCTTAAAGGTAGATCACTGGACAGAATTTTCAAGTTGTGAGAGCAGCTCCAGAGATTTCTTTGAGAAAAGCTGTCACAACTGAAAGAGTATTTCAATTACACCGGATGGGTCGCAAAATGTGCTTACTGTGTGTGACATATTCAACCTGCTCAGTGAACTCGATCAGTCGCTCCAGGATTGAACATCAACCATATTCAAGTCAACAGATAAAGTGACTGCATCCAAAGTCAAATTGGAATTACAGGGCGTGAAAAGTGGGATTCTTGACATGTTTCAAACATTAGCAGAGATTTTAAAGAAGACCTAGCCAAGGCCTTCTTTCTCCCAACTGGTGTATGAATCTATCTCAGCTTTCAAGAGTTTGAGCATTATTTCCCAAGCACACAAAAAAAAACCCCATTCCTGGGCAGGAATGGATCTGTGACCCATTTGTGAATAAGTCAGATGAATCAACTTAGTTCATGCTAGAAGATCAACTGCTTGAGATCGCAAATGGTGGTGGCCTTAAAAGTATGTTTAAGACAACTTCAGATAGCCATATATTCTGGATTAAAGTTTAGGCTGAATATCCTGAGCCTGCCACCGAAGCACGAGAAATTCTGCTTCCATTTACAATATACTATTTTTGTGAGATAGAATTTGCTGCAGTGAGAGCAAGCAGACGAGGTTACCGAGTATTCTGGAAATACACACTTCGGGTGTCATTGTCTACCACCACCCCTAGATGGCACTGTCTAGTTGCAGGAAAACAAGCTTAGGGCTCGCAATGGTTCTGCGTTTTGGTGCGTTGTGCGTTGCCTTATGTATCACAATGCAATAATAGCAATAAAGTGCACAATAACTGTAATGTGCTTGAATCACCCCAAAACCATCCCCCACTGCCAGTCAGTCAGTGGAAGAAATTCTCTTCAACGAAACTGGTCCCTGGTGCCTAAAAGGCTGGGAATCGCTGTCTTAAGACATGGTGCGGAACATCTTTTAATATGCTTACTGGCCCTCTGTCTCTCTTCTTTAGTTAGGTATCTCTTGAAGTCTTTAGCCCATTTTTTAAGTCAAGTTGTTAGTTTTCTTTTCGGAGAGCTCTTTGTGTATTTTAACTGTCCTTCTTTGTGTTTTGTCCAAATATTTGTCTTTTGCATATATTTTCTCCCAGACTACATTCTGAACTCCCAGACCACATTCTGCCTTTCCATTCTGTCCACATTGTTTTAATGAAGTCCAGCTTATCAATCCCCATTCCAGTACTCTGCCTGGAAAATCCCATGGATGGAGGAGCCTGGTGGGCTGCAGTCCATGGGGTCTCTAAGAGTCTGATACTACTGAGCGACTTCACTTTCACTTTTCACTTTCATGCATTGGAGAAGGAAATGGCAACCCACTCCAGTGTTCTTGCCTGGAGAATCCCAGGGACGGGGGAGCCTGGTGGACTGCCGTCTTTGGGGTCGCACGGAGTCAGACACGACTGAAGTGACTTAGCAGCAGCAGCTTAGCAGCAGCTTATCAATTATTTCTTGCATTGTATGTGCCTTTGGTGTCATATCTAAAAAGTCATCGCCAAACTCAAAGTCATCTGTATTGTCATACATATTCTTCTCATAGTTTTGCATTGTACATTTAGATCTGATTCATTTTGAGTTAATTTTTGTGAAAGGTGTAAAGTTCTTTGTCTAGGATATATTCCTAGTACTAGCATAGCACAAGGTAATAAAGTTTCACTGTTCATGTGTAATTTTTCAAGGAGCAATGTATGTAGAATTTCAGCTTTGGGTGCTGGTGGTGGAGCTGGAGCTTCTCCCTTAAGTCTTAGAGAGAAGTGTTCTTCTTTTCTGATTTAAAGACCAGAGTAATAAACACACTATGAAGACTCTTTATTTTAGATTATTCTCACTAAGGCTTGTAAGGCTTGTGATACAAGCATGAGAATGAGAAAGATAAATGTAAAATCTATGCTAGTTGTCTGGTGATTATAAAGAAGTGCTCAGCTTGTTGTCCTCTGATTTGTGCTAGCATTGGTACATCTGTTATTAATAATCAGAACAAACATTGATTAAGGGGTTGAAATGTTATACTTTATTATGATGATGTATAAAGTGCTGAGATGATTGCGAGAATCAGAATTGAGAAAATTAGAGCAAGTATATCACCTGATTTACTATTTAAGAATAGGCTGTGCAATTGCATAAGTGAATATATAATATCATTATGGTTTGATGTGTGGACAAGTGACCAGGGGGTTGGCAGGAATAGTCTTCTCTGGATCTCCTATAAAGTTGGGAGAAACAGTACTAATATGGATAGTGTTCAAGTTAAAAATAAAATCCTAAGATATGGTTTATTGTGTAGTGTGATGAAATGGAACTTTCTTCACATCAGATGAGATTCCTATTGTGTTATTACATCCTGTTTCATGAAGAAATAATAGATAAATAATTACTGGGGCTTAACTGAATGACAGGAAGAAGGCGAAAGCAAAGAATAGAGGAGGAATTTACTGAGAATCCTTTTCAGATTCATTTGATTGGGTGTATCAATATAACGAATGACAGGAAGGGGATTTTTTTAATTAATTTATTTTTTAATTCAAGGATAATTGCTTTACAGAATTTTGTTGTTTTCTGTCAAACCTCAGCATGAATCAGCCATGGGTATATATATTTTTAATGACTGCTATTTCTCAGAAAAATATTTGAACTCATGGTTGTTGATGTTATTCAGTCATGTCCAACATTTTGCCACCCCATGGACTGCAGCACCCCAGCCATCCTTGTCCTTCACTATCACCCAGAGTTTGCTCAAACTCATGTCCATCGAGTCAGTGAGGCCATTCAACCATTTCATCCTCTGCCACCTCCTTCTCCTCCTGCCCTCAATTTTTCCCAGAATCAGGGTCTTTTCCAATGAATTGGCTCTTTGCATCCGGTGGCCAAAGGACTAGAGCTTCAGCTTCAGCATCAGTCCTTCCAATGAATATTCAGGGTTGATTTCCTTTAGGACTGACTGATTTAATCTCCTTGACATTCAAAGGATTCTCAAGAGTCTTCTCCAACACTATAATTCAAGACAATTCAAAAGCATCAATTCTTCGGCACTCAGCCTTCTACGTGGTCCAACTCTCATATCCATACCTGGCTACTGGAAAAACGATAGCTTTGACAAGATGGACCTTTGTTGGCAAAGTGACGTCTCTGTATTTTAATATGTTGTCTAGTTTATCATAGCTTTTCTTCCAAGGAGCAAGTTCCTTTTAATTTCATTGATGCAGTCACCATCTGCAGTGATTTTGGAGCCCAAGAAAAGAAAATCTGACACTGTCTCCACTTTTTCCCCATCTATGTGCCAGGAAATGATGGCACTGGATGCCATGGTCTTCATTTATTGAATGTTGAGTTTTAAGTCAGTTTTTTCAGTCTCTTCTTTGACCCTGATCAAAAGGCTCTTTACCTCATGTTGCTGCTGCTGCTGCTAAGTCACTTCAGTCATGTCCGACTCTGTGCAACCCAAAAGACAGCAGCCCACCAGGCTCCCCCATCCCTGGGATTCTCCAGGCAAGAACATTGGAGTGGGTTGCCATTTCCTTCTCCAATGCACAAAAGTGAAAAGTGAAAGTGAAGTCGCTCAGTCGTGTCCAACCCTTAGCGACCCCACAGACTGCAGCCTACCAGGCTCCTCCATCCATGGGATTTTCCTGGCAAGAGTACTGGAGTGGGTTGCCATTGCCTTTTCCACATTAGGATATATAAATGCTGTGGTTATCGCTTTGAATAACATACTGATTCTGATGTTTCACATTTCTAGAAAAGTAGAAGATTCATTGTACAGGCCTGGTCCTATGTGAATAAAAAGACAGGAAAAAATATAGATGTCCCTTTGATGTATAAATACCAAATAGCCCATTTTAATGTCATAGTAGATACAGGTTACAGAAAGAAAAGAATTGTGTCTGATATGTAGTTTATGACTTGAAATAGTCTTGTTAGAATTTGTAAGATTAAGATTCATAGTCAAAGTGTGAAAGTCATTCAGTCATGTCCAACTCTTTGAAACCCCATGGACTATACAGTCCATGGAATTCTCTGCCAAGATACTGGAGTAGGCACCCTTTCCCTTCTCCAGGGAAATCTTCCCAACCCAGGGATCAAACCGAGGTCTCCCACATTGCGGGCAGATTCTTTACCAGCTGAGCCACAAGGGATTAACAGAGAGTCAAAATTTTATCATGATGAAATATTTGATAAGACTGATAAATAAGCAAATGATTTTGCTGTCAATAAGTAGCAGATGGGATTTTTGGATATGGATCATTAATATACTTATATTAGAAACACAGTGCTGGTTTTTCATTGCATTGATCATGGTTACTAATCCCATATAAGACTAAGGTGAAATTGCTCAGTTGTGTCTGACTCTCTGTGACCCCATGGACTGCAGCCTACCAGGCTTCTCTGTCCATGGGATTCTCCAGGCAAGAATACTGGAGTGGTTTACCATTTCCTTCTCCAGGGGATCTTCCTGACCCAGGGATCGAACCTGAGTCTCCCACGTTGGAGGCAGACGCTTTAACCTCTCACCCACCAGGGAAGCTGAGGACAATAGTGATGAAATGTATTTATTTATTTATTTTTGTATCTGAAATTATTATTTTATTTTATTTATTTTTTAATTGAAGGATAATTGCTTTACAGAATTTTGTTGACTATTAGTACCATAGGACCCAGCAATCCCACAACTGGGCATATACCCTGAGAAAACTATAATTCAGAAAGACACATACCCCTATGTTCATTCCTCACTATTTATAATAACCAGGACATGGAAGAAACCTAGATGTCCATCAACAGATGGAGAATTTTGAGCATTACTTGCTAGTGTGTGAGATGAGTGCAGTTGTGCGGTAGTCTGAACATCTTTGGCATTGCCTTTCTTTGGGATTGGATTGAAAACTCACCTTTTCCAATCCTGTGGCCACTGCTGAGTCTTCCAAATTTGCTGGCATTGAGTGTAGCACTTTCACAGCATTGTCTTTTAGGATTTGAAATAGCTCACCTGGAATTCCATCACTTATGGCGGTTAGTATTTGTTAATATATTGAAGTACTCTTATGTTGTGTGCAAAAATATTTGTAATTGTTTTATTTTCCCCTTGCAATTATCCCTTGATCTTTAGGTAGTGTTGTTCCTTATGTTGTTTGTGTGTGTGTGTATGTTTGTGCTCAGTTGTGTCTGACCATCTGTGGCTCAAAGGACTGTCCCTCAAGGTTCCTCTGTCCATTGAATTTTCCAGGCAAGAATACTGGAGAGGGTTACCACTTTCTACTCCAGGGGACCTTTCTGATCAAGGGAAAAAAGTTAATTAAATTTAGAAAACTAATTGATATATGCAAAAAAATAAAAACAAGTATATTCTTAAAAAATAAAGTCAAGCACTGGAAGGTAAAATAGAATCCTAATAACAAAAAGAAACTAAAGGAGAATAATAGCAAAGAATAAGAAATAAATATAGAGAACTAACAGGTATACTTTTCATACTGTTCATGTGGTTCTCAAGGCAAGAATACTGAAGTGGCTTGCCATTCCCTTCTCCAGTGGACCACAATCTGTCAGACCTCTCCACCATGACCCGCCCGTCTTGGGTTGCCCCGCAGGCATGGCTTTGTTTCATTGAGTTAGACAAGGCTGTGGTCCTAGTGTGATTAGACTGACTAGTTTTCTGTGAGTATGGTTTCAATGTGTCTGCCCTCTGATGCCTTCTTGCAACATCTATCATCTTATTTGGGTTTCTCTTACCTTGGGCGTGGGATATCTCTTCACGGCTGCTCCAGCAAAGCACAGCCGCTGCTCCTTACATTGGATGAGGGGTATCTCCTCCTGCTGCCCTTCCTGACCTTCAATGTGGGATGGCTCCTCTAGGCCCTCCTGCTCCCATACAGCCACCACTCCTTGGACTTGGGGTGCCCCTCCCGGCCGCCAACCCTAGCCTTGGCCGTGGTGTTGCTCCTTCCTGCTGTCGCCCTTGGCCTCGGGCACCGCCCCTGGCCTCAGATGCGGGGTGGCTCCTCCTGGCAGCCGCCCATGGCCTCAGACACGGGGTATCTCCTCCCGGCCGTTGCCCCTGACCTTGGACGTGGGGTGGCTCCTCTTGGCCATTCCTGCGCCATCGCAGCCTGGCACTCTAGGCCACTGCCCCTGACCCTGGATGTGGGGTAGCTCTCAGCCGCTTAGTGCGCCGGCCCGCCACCACTGGCGCCTGCACTTAGTGCGCCGGCTGCCACCGCCACCCTGGAATGTCAGGTCCATGAATCAAAGCAAATTGGAAGTGGTCAAACAGGAGTTGGCAAAAGTGAACATCGACATTCTAGAAATCAGTGAACTAAAATGGACTGGAATGGGTGAATTTAACTCAGATGACCATTATATCCACTACTGCGGCAGGAATCCCTCAGAAGAAATGGAGTAGCCATCATGGTCAACAAAACAGTCCGAAATGCAGTACTTGGATGCAATCTCAAAAATGACAGAATGATCTCTGTTCGTCTCCAAGGCAAACCATTCAATATCACAGTTATCCAAGTCTATGCCCCAACCAGTAACGCTGAAGAAGCTGAAGGTGAACGGTTCTATGAAGACCTACAAGACCTTTTAGAATGAACACCCAAAAAAGATGTCCTTTTCATTATAGGGGACTGGAATGCAAAAGTAGGAAGTCAAGAAACACCTGCAGTAACAGGCAAATTTGGCCTTGGAATGCGGAATGAAGCAGGGCAAAGACTAATAGAGTTTTGCCAAGAAAATGCACTGGTAATAGCACACACCCTCTTCCAACAACACAAGAGAAGACTCTACACATGGACATCACCAGATGGTCAACACTGAAATCAGACTGATTATATTCTCTGCAGCCAAAGATGGAGAAGCTCTATACAGTCAACAAATGAAAGTAGGGAAAACCGCTAGACCATTCAGGTATGACCTCAATCAAATCCCTTATGATTATACAGTGGAAGTGAGAAATAGATTTAAGGGCCTAGATCTGATAGATAGAGTGCCTGATGAACTACGGAATGAGGTTCATGACACTGTACAGGAGACAGGGATCAAGACCATCCCCATGGAAAAGAAATGCAAAAAAGCAAAACGGGTGTCTGGGGAAGCCTTACAAATCGCTGTGAAAAGAAGAGAGGCGAAAAGCAAAGGAGAAAAGGAAAGATATAAGCATCTAAATGCAGTGTTCCAAAGAATAGCAAGGAGAGATAAGAAAGCCTTCTTCACCGATCAATGCAAAGAAATAGAGGAAAACAACAGAATGGGAAAGACTAGAGATCTCTTCAAGAAAATTAGAGATACCAAGGGAACGTTTCATGCAAAGATGGGCTCGATAAAGGACAGAAATGGTATGGACCTAACAGAAGCAGAAGATATTAAGAAGAGGTGGCAAGAATACACGGAAGAACTGTACAAAAAGGATCTTCACGACCCGGATAATCACGATGGTGTGATCACTCATCTAGAGCTAGACATCCTGGAATGTGAAGTCAAGTGGGCCTTAGAAAGCATCACTATGAACATAGCTAGTGGAGGTGATGGAATTCCAGTTGAGCTGTTTCAAATCCTGAAAGATGATGCTGTGAAAGTGCTGCACTCAATATGCCAGCAAATTTGGAAAACTCAGCAGTGGCCACAGGACTGGAAAAGGTCAGTTTTCATTCCAGTCCCAAAGAAAGGCAATGCCAAGGAATGCTCAAACTACTGCACAATTGCACTCATCTCACATGCTAGTAAAGTAATGCTCAAAATTCTCCAAGCCAGGCTTCAGCAGTACGTGAACTGTGAACTCCCTGATGTTCAAGCTGGCTTTAGAAAAGGCAGAGGAACCAGAGATCAAATTGCAAACATCCGCTGGATCATGGAAAAAGCAAGAGAGTTCCAGAAAAACATCTATTTCTACTTTCTTGACTGTGCCAAAGCCTTTGACTGTGTGGATCACAATAAACTGTGGAAAATTCTGTAAGAGATGGGAATACCAGACCACCTGACCTGCCTCTTGAGAAATCTGTATGCAGGCCAGGAAGCAACAGTTAGAACTGGACATGGAACAACAGACTGGTTCCAAGTAGGAAAAGGAGTACGTCAAGGCTGTATATTGTCACCCTGCTGATTTAACTTCTATGCAGAGTGCATCATGAGAAACGCTGGACTGGAATAAGCACCAGCTGGAATGAAGATTGCCGGGAGAAATATCAATAACCTCAGATATGCAGATGACACCACTCTTATGGCAGAAAGTGAAGAGGAGCTAAAAAGCCTCTTGATGAAAGTGAAAGTGGAGAGTGTAAAAGTTGGCCTAAATCTCAACATTCAGAAAACGAAGATCATGGCATCCGGTCTGATCACTTCATGGAAAATAGATGGGGAAACAGTGGAAACAGTGTCAGTCTTTATTTTTGGGGGCTCCAAAATCACTGCAGTTGGTGACTGCAGCCATGAAATTAAAAGACGTTTACTCCTTGGAAGAAACGTTATGAGCAACCTAGATAGCATATTCAAAAGCAGAGACATTACTTTGCCAAGAAAGGTCCATCTTTTCAAGGCTATGGTTTTTCCAGTAGTCATGTATGGATGTGAGAGTTGGACTATGAAGAAGGCTGAGCGCCGAAGAATTGATGCTTTTGAACTGTGGTTTTGGAGAAGACTCTTGAGAGTCCCTTGGACTGCAAGGAGATCCAACCAGTCCATTCTGAAGGAGATCAACCCTGGGATTTCTTTGGAAGGAATGATGCTAAAGCTGAAACTCCAGTACTTTGGCCACCTCAAGTGAAGAGTTGACTCATTGGAAAAGACTCTGATGCTGGGAGGGATTGGGGGCAGGAGGAGAAGGCGACGACCGAGGATGAGATGGCTAGATGGCATCACCGACTCAATGGACGTGAGTCTGAGTGAACTCCGGGAGATGGTGATGGACAGGGAGGCCTGGCATGCTGCGATTCATGGGGTCGCAAAGAGTCGGACACGACCGAGTGACTGAACTGAACTGAACAGGTATACTAGAAAAAATAAACCTATAAATGAAACAACTACCAGAAGTTAAAAGAGAACCACAGTAGCAAAAAAAAGACACAGAAAAGACTTGACTGGGTGGGGGGGGGGGGGGGTGGGCGGGGCAGGGGGGCTTATGCAGGGTTGTCAGGGGTGGGACCTAGGTGGGGATTAGACCTATACACAGGATGCATGCAGCTGGAAACAGCCCAGGGTTTTGGTTGTTGGCAGGGTCTAGGCTTGATGAAGATGGAGATGGCCCAGAGTGCCTCCAGCCTCCGAGTGCAGAGGATCAGGTCTGGGCCCTCAATTGGCTGCCCAGGCTGAGTGGTGGGGGGTTGTTGTCCCAGTTCTCTAACCCCCAAGGACCCCTCCCCATCAGACTCAGCACTTCCTCTTCCCCACTCCCTCTCACACTCCCAAGACCCATGTGAGCAAAGGGTGCCCTGGAGCAGGGATGACCAGGCCCAGGGTCTCAGCAGACACCTAAGTGTCAAGTGGGTGAGGAGAATGTCCAGCATGTTCTCCTCTGGTCCTCCAAACCCCTGAAGGTACCCTCTTCCCTATTCCCTTGATCCTCTCAATGTAATTGTGCCTCTCCGGGCATGGCAACCCTTCTCCCAGTCACCTTCAGGCGGGCTGGTCTCCACCATCCTCTGCTGCTTCTCCCTGCTCACTGCCCTCCACCTTGTACCATGCCTCTGGGGGGTTCCTCCCATCCACCAGGTGTCGAGGTTCTCCACCAGTGTCCAGCAGATGCCCTAGTTGTGGGGACACTTGGACTCTGCGTGCTCCCCATCTGCCATCTTGGTTCTGCCCCTTTGCATTTCTCATTATTTTATTTTTCTTTCCTAGAAGTTCTAATTCTTAATCTACTGGCTGTTTTAAAACTTTGCTGTCCCTAAATGCTTGTTTTCGTGTCATTTTAATGCCTTAAACTGTATTAAACATTTTTTCATTAACCAAGTATCTGATAATCCAAGGTGCTAGACACAATGCGGCTATCTTCTTGTTTCCTCTCATTCTCATTCATGGAGTCTTATTCTCCTGTGTGACTTTGTGAGTTTTGACAAATGCAATTCTTTTTTTTTTTTTTTTTTTTTAGGTTGTTTCACTGCTTTGAGCCCTGAGCAGAAGCTCAGATTCTCCAGAAGCACCACACCAACCACAGGATAAGAGTTTTAATCATTAAAATGGGTTTGAAACCTAGCTCTAATCTTGTCAGAAGAATGGCTTCTGCTCAGGAATATTCAAGGAATTTTCTTCCTTTTCTTCCTGGTACTGATATCACTGCAGGCCAGTTCTCTTGCTGGTCTCTTAGTTGTCATGTACCCTTATTCTGAGATTGTAATCCTTTGGGGCTCCAGCTTTATAGGTGTCTCCATGACACTCCTCACTAGGGGTGTGTCCTAGCTTTGCTTTGCCCTTCACAGATCCTGAGCTGTTGTAAAATGGAGGTTTGTGGTCCCAGATTCCACAGCTCTGCTTGCTTACTTTCCAGGTTCCAGCTTTCAGTAAAGGTTTAGCCTCTCTGTGCTTTTCAGCAATAATGCTTCATCAGTAGCTGTGGTGTGTATGGAAGCTATTAGAAGGGACCCCTGTGCAGGGTCCCTGAACCCTGGGAAGTTCCTGTCCTGGTCTGACAGAGGCAGCATGGAACAGAGGTGGGAGGACCGAAAGGCGGGGGGAGACTGGAGTGGGAGGCTACCGGGCAGCTGGAACATGTAGGGTTGCCTGAGGGTGTCGCAAGTTTGTGCACTCATAGTGCACTCACCGTTGGGGGGCTCTGGCTCAGGTGCGCAGCCCGTGTGCTCTGGAGGTCCTGGCTGTTATGGCCTTGAGAAACTTTGTTACTCTCTCTACATTGTCCATCTGTGAAATGTGGATGCTGTGCACGAGGACCTCGAGGACCTTGTAGAAATGTCAGGAGAATCCAGAGGTGGAACACTTAGTCATGCAATGGAAGCCCTAGGTAAATGTGCATCCACGTCCACTCTCACCTTGCACTGATCTCACAGAGGCGGCAAGTGCTCTCTACTCCACAGACCTAACCACTGAGGGAGCTGCATGAGCTGATCAGTGCCCTGCAAACCCTGCCCCAGCAGTCAAGGGGTTCGTGTGGGGTTGAGAGAGCAGCCTGGAGCTAGAGCCTCCCTGAGCACTGGGACCTGGGGGAGGCAGGACACAGAGCCATGAGTGTCCCAGCCTGACATAATGTCACCTGGGCCAGAACCACTGGGTGACACACAGAAGCCTGCCTCATCTCTCAGTCATGGACCCTCTGACTACACTGGGTCCCCACGTCCTACTTCCCTTTTCTTTCTCAGCAGCTCTGCCTCTTGTCCTTAGCAATGTGGTCTTGGCTAAATAACTTAGACCCTTCATGGCCCCACCTGGGGTCCACTGTGACAATGGACCCAACCTGGAAGACAGATGTGGATTACACTGGTTCCACTTTACACTGTGGGGTCCAGGTGAGATGAACAGAGAAGTAGGTGGTCCTGGGGCTATCACCCTCAGGTTGGACAGCTGTCATGTTAACCTGCAAAGTGGGATCCCAGAATAGTTCTTCTCACCCAAGAGGCCCTTTCTGGAGCATGAGGATCATTCCATCCTTCAGAGCCAGCCAAAGGCCATGTTCCCAGAGAGCCCCTAGTTCAAAGGCCACGCCCTCCCTGAGGATCTATTACAGCATTCTCAGGAGGAAGAGCAACAGTACCTGAGCTCTGATGGCAAGTTATTCAAAGAAAGGGCATCTCCCTCCTCTGGAGAAATGGCAATTGCCAGAGGGCTGACCCCAATTCCCTGTCCCCTCTGCCAGGGCCTGTGCCTCTCACTGGGGTGTCTCCTTCATATTTCCACTGACCCCAGGCCTAGAGACAGAGCAGAGCCCTGCCTGATGTGTACTCTGCATGTCATACAACTGGGCTGAACGTTAGGGTGCTCTCTGCTGTGAGCCCAGCAGGCCCGGGCTGTCAGTGTGGTTTCTCGCAGGTCCCCGTGTTATAATGCAAATTCCCTGGGAAAGGAAAACCTGTTACATGACAACTCTTCAGTAAAAATGTGACCAGGAGCTCAAGTCTTCTGATAGCCAGCTCCAGGGAAACAGAAAGGGAATAATCTCCACAATGCATGAACTGCTAGATGTTAAAGAATCTTCCTTATTGTTGGGCCAACTCAAAATGCACTGGCCACCATGGGGATGACCTAGCATTACCTGTTCCTGGCTAGTGACCCCAGAGCCTTAAAATGCTCCGTCACTTCCACTTTCTGCATTCATTATGGGTCAGAACAGCCTGACCTGTCAGCCTGCGGGGGCCACTCATCACCACACATGTGCTGACACAGGGCAGATGTGCAGAACAGGTTAGTGATCTACATGTCACTTGAGAAATAAAGTCTTCACATTTGTGTCATTTCAAGGGCCTTGGGATGCTGGAATTGTCCCTGTCCTGGCACTGGCCAGAAGGTAACCTCCAGGAAACTGGAGCCAAACTGAAACTGTGGAAGGCTCAATGCAAACAGATTCAGACTGACAATAAATGGAGCCCTCGATCCTGCCCCCAAGGGAGAGGTAAGCTAAGAGTGACTGCAGGCCACCTCACTGCGGAGCATCCGCTTGTGCACAATCTCACAGGAAGCCACCTCAAGGTGCCAAACTGGCTTCAGATGAGAAATGGACCCAGCTAGGTTAAGCGTCTTGCCAAGTGTCACATTTTGAGGAGACTTAGGATTTTTCCCTAGACATGCAGAGTCCCCATTGCTGTGTCCCCCTGAGTTGCCAGAGGGTGAGGGCAGCAGGCAGTGGATGAGGTACCGAGATACTCCCAGCAGAGCTCCCACCACACAACTATTCCTACAGACAGCAGGACACCCAGTTTGGAGGAGATGATCTAAACACAGGCTTTTAGTTTTTTGGTAGCAGTATTAATGCCTCTCTAAGCATGTCACCTGACCAGGCTGCAGAAGTGAAGCAATGGAGGGACTCTCCAGCCATAGGCTCTCATTGTCACACGCCTGGCTGCTTGCCTGTGTGTCACGGAGACGCCAGGGAGCTAATTTTGCAACTGCTGGGTACCAAGCACCGTTATACACCTCACTTCATCTTCAGGAACCCTTCTGAGGATAAATAAATTGAAGTGCACATGAGGTCCAAGTATTTTCTCATTCCAGCCAGCAAGTAAGTACCACATGTGTCCTCCTTCAAATAATGTGTTTTTTCCATTCTCATTCCTGCCTTCTTAGCAGGTAGTGGTGCTGGACCCTTCATTATCTGCACCATCCTCATCAGCATCGCAGCATCCTCATTATCACCATGTCATTATCATTCTTACTGTTGCAGTCACTCTCATCCTTATTAAACAACATCATTACTATCATTATCCTCACCATCACCATAGTCATCTACCATCGTCACTATCACCATCATCTTCCTTCTCTTCTTTACCATTTTCACCATCACCATGATCACCATCACACCATCAGCAACTGGTTTCTCACTGCTCTTAAGATAAAGACTAAGATCTTTAACCTAATACCTGAGACCAGGTACAGCCCATTCCTTGTCCCTCCCTCCCTCTTCAGTCTCTAAATTCCAGCTCACTTGCCTCCTGTTGACTCCTTAAACAACACAAGAACCTTGCCACCTGGGAATACTATTGCCCACTTTGCAGATCAGCCAATGTCAGTTTGAAAGACTCTTCAGGCAAATGTATCTTGACACCTAGAATGGAACACAGCTCTCTGTTTTATACTCATATAGTGCTCCTTATTTCTTTTACATGACTTACCACAATTTGTCTCGGTTTTCTTGCATGACTCATGTCTAACTTTTCTATCAGAATCAGCTCCATGGAAGTAAGAGTTCAGTTTGTCCTGCTTTCCAGCATACTCCTCGAGCCAGTCTTGCAGAGAGTTCATGTAAAGGTGAAGCTGGGGGTTAAATGGCTTAAGGCCAGTGGACTTAGACAAAAGAAAAAATGGGAGAGCAAGTTTCCACTTGATAGGCGAAGGTAAAAGGGGAGGTACTGGGGAGTCTGGGACAGTGCGGATGGCATAAATGTTGAGGGGCCACAGCCGGCAATAGTGAAAAGGGTAGGTACAAGGAAACCTGCATACCCAAGAGCATGCACACCGTGATTTGAACATGGTCTGACATACAAGCTTGCTAAGACAATGACAAACAGTTTAATCCTGCCACCTCATGGCAAGGCTCAGTGCAACCTATTCCTGGAGGAAAGAGAAGGGAAAACCCCAACTGGCCATGAAAATGCAAAACAGGAGAAGAGAGTAGATCCAGAGGCAGAGTAAAGGACGCTGGGCTCATCTTCTGTCAAAAACACATCAAAACTACACCTACATGTAGAGTGACTCTTGCTGAAATTGATCTAGGGACTAGAAGAACAGCTCTTCTACAACCAAAGAAAAGACCGATCCACATGGAGTCTAGTAGGAAGAGGGGAAAAGTGACCTGGTCCGGGCACAATGGGGACACAGAAGATGCAGGGACATCAGGGGCTTGGGAATCCTCCTTGGGAAGTGAGGTATTCAAGTCACTTCAGCCCTGGCATCCAACACTTAGAAGATAACCCCCCCTTAGCTGATTTTAAAACCACTGGGGCTAACCTGAGGGCTGTTAGAAACTAAGAGTCCACTTCTCAAGAGTGCACACACAGACTTGCTTTTTCCTCATCACAGGGCTAAGGCAACATGATGAAAACTGCCTGGTGGTCTGCAGGGCCACCCCAGTGAAGCTCCCATCTAGTGCCAGGGTTCTCCTCCATCTCCTCTTGTTCTGGCACTGCTCTCCACTAAAGCAGAGGCTACTGTTGCTAGTGAGAATACATATACTTGTGAGGAACATATCTAGTTCTAACCCTTGCCCTGCCTCTGAACAGGGCAGAGGCAGCCAGTGACATCTTGGGATTTGTGAAGTGGGAGGGGGGAATCCCTGCATACACTCCAGAGGGGGTGAAGCTAGCTCCAGGGCAGAGAACACCAACACCTGAGCTCCTGGCCCTGTGAAAATCTGATAGGGGGTGAGCACAGCTCAGTGTTGCAGCACCAATCCCTCTGGCCCTGACCAAGGCACTAAGCAAGATACAAACACTGGGGGATAAGGTGAAACCAGCCCATAAGTGCAGGCCCAAGCTCTCAGGCCCTGCCATGTCCCAAACCAAGATGTAAACTACTGTTATAACTGGGAGAAATGAAGATCCCCCAGGGCTTCTGCTCCAGCTCCTCAACCATTGACTGTACCCCCGAGAGGGCAGTGACAGCTCCTGTTCATACCTAGCTCTGGTTCTAGCCCCTTGTGCTCCAGCCCTACCTCCCACCCAAGGCGGGAAGATGTTCACTTCAGATCTAATTGTCCCACCAAAGACACTGGGCACATACAGACTGCATAGGGACACTCCCATAGAAGAACACACCTTCAAGACCAGGAAAGTAACTGTTTCACCTAATTTCATACAGACATAGAAAGTTAAAATGAAAAAACAAAGGAATATGTTTAAAAAAAGAGAAAAAACCTGGAAAAATATGCAAATAAAAAAGATATAAATATCAATAATTTACCTGAGTAAGAGCTCAAAGAAATAGTAATAAGAATGGCAACTAAATTGGGTAAAAGTTTAGATGAACATGGTGAGAATTTTAACAGAGAACTATAAAGTATAAAGGAGAATAATTCAGAGATGAGGAACACAATAACTGAAATGAAAAACACACTGCTGCTGCTGCTGCTGCTGCTGCTGCTGTTAAGTCGCTTCAGTCGTGTCCGACTCTGTGCGACCCCATAGACAGCAGCCCACCAGGCTCCCCCGTCTCTGGAATTCTCCAGGCAAGAACACTGGAGTGGGTTGCCATTTCCTTCTCCAGTACATGAAAGTGAAAAGTGAAAGTGAAGTCGCTCAGTCGTGTCCGACTCTGTGCGACCCCATGGACTGTAGCCCACCAGGCTCCTCCATCCATGGGATTTTCCAGGCAAGAGTACTGGAGTGGGGTGCCATTGCCTTCTCCAGAAAAACGCACTAGAGGGAACCAAAAGCCAATTAGGTAATATAGAAGAACACATAAACAAACTGGAAGATACAATAGTGAAAATCACACATTTGAAGCAAGAAAAAGAAAACATACTTGAAGAAATGAGGCTAGTTTAAGGGACCTCTGGGACAACATTAAGTGTTCTGATATTTGCATTATAAGGGTGTCAGAAGGAGGAAAGACAGAAATAAATAGAAACTGTATTTGATGAAGTTATGGCTCAAAACTTGCTGACACTGAAGAAGGAAACAGACATATAGGTACAGGAAGCAGAGAGGATCCCAAGCAAGATGAACTCAAAGAGACCCGCATGAGGACATATAATTAAAATAGCAAAAGTTAAAATTAAAGAGATCATTTCAAAGGCAATAAGAGAAAAAGAATCATAAATAGAAGAACCCAATAAGGTTATTGGTTGATTTTTTGCAAAAACTGTGCAGACTAGGCAGGACAGGAGTTATCTGATGTATTTAGAGTGCTACAAGGAAAGAAAATACAACCTAGGATGCTTCTACCCAGCAAAATTATCTTTCATATTTGATTGATAAAGAGCTTCTCAGACAAGCAAAATCTAAGAGTACATCAATATTAAACCCACCTTATAAGAAGGGTTACAGGGTCTTTTTTATGTGAAAAAAAGACTACAGCAAGAAAGAAAATGTAGGTGAAGGAACTTTCCACCAGTAAAGGCAAATATATAGTAACGGCTGTGGATTAACCACTTAAATAAGTTTAACAAAAATTAAAAGATACAAACTGTAAAAGCCAATTGTAAGTGCAATAAACAATCATAGGATAGAATGATAGTGTAAAATACGGCATTGAAAACACAAAACTTGAAGAGGGGAGTAGAAAATGTAAAGCTTTTAGAATATGCTTGAACTTGAATGACTATCAGTTTAAAATAAGTAGGATTAGTTATAGTCAGCATATATGAATTACATGGTAAGCACAAATCAAAACCTTCAATATAAATACAAAAATCAGAAAGGACCACAAATGTTAACGCTAAAGAAATCATCAGATTACAAGTGAAGAAACTAAAAGAGGAAAAGAACAGAAAAAGCCAACCAGAAAACAAGAAAGTGGCATTAAATACATATTATCGATAATCATTTTTAAATGCCAATGAACTAAATGCTCCAAGCAAAAGACATAGGGCAGGTGATTGGAACTGAAAAAAGAGAAAAACAAGATTCATCTATATGCTGCTACAAGAGACTAACTTCAGAGGTAAGACACACAGACTGAAACCTAAGAGATGAAAAATGGAAATGCAAACAAAAGGGACAATGGAATAGCAATATGTCATTCAAAGAAGAATTTAAAACAAAGTTTACAATAAAACACAAAGACATAGAAAACAGACTTACGGACATGGGGAGAGGGAAGAAGAGGGTGAGATGTATCGAAAGAGTAACATGGAAACTTACATTACCATATGTAAAATAGATAGCCAACGGGAATTTGCTGTATGGCTTAGGAAACTCAAACAGGGGCTCTGTATTGACCTAGAGGGGTGGGATGGGGCAGGAGATGGGAGGGAGGTTCAAAAGGAAAGGGATATATGTATACCTATGGCTGATTCATGTTGAGGTTTGACAGTAAACAACAAAATTCTATAGAGCAATTTATCCTTCAATAAAAAATTAATTAAAAAGAAAAAACACAAAGAAAGGCATTATATTATGGTAAAGAAATCAATAGAAGAAGATATAATATTTCTAAACTCATTCACCCAATACAGAAGCACCTAAGTAAACAGACATAAAGGGAGAAACTGACAATAAAATAAGAATAGAAGACTTTAATGCCCCTTTTACATCAATGGACAGATATCCAGATAAAAAAAATCAATAAGGAAACATTTGCCATAAATGACACAGTCAATCAGTTGGACTTAAAAACTATCCCCAGGACATTCCATTAAAAAATAACAGAATGCACATTTTCACATGTACATGGAATGTTCCCCAAGATAAATCACAGACCACAATAAGATTCAACAAATATAAAAGAATAAAAATTATTTCAGGTATCATTTCCAACCACAACAATATGAAACTAGGAATCAAGTACAGGAAGAAAAATTGGAAAACAACCAAACATGTGGAGACTAAAAAATATACTGCTAAAATCTCAATAGGTCAACAAAGAGATAAAAGAGGAAATCAAAAAATACCTTAAACCAAATGAAAAAACTGTTTTCCAAAATCTATGGGACTCAGCAAAAGCAGTTCTAAAAAGGAAGTTTATAGCAACACAGGCATACTTTAAGAAATAAGAAAAATATCAAATAAGCTAATCTATCATCTAAAGAAATCAGGAGAAGAAGAAAAAAGCCCAAAGTCAGCAGAAAGAAAGAAATAATAAAGATCAGAGAGGAAGTAAATAAAACAGACCAAAAACATTAATGAAAAAGAGAACTGCATTTTTTTAAAAGATGGACAAAACTGATAAATCTTTAGCAGGCTCATTAAGGAAAAAGAAATATATAAATACACAAAATGAGGGGAAAAAAGAGAAGAAATTATAACCAATATCACAGAAATATAAAAAATAAAATCATAAGAGGATACTAAAACAACAAATTGCCAACAAACTAGACAATGTAGAAAAAAATGGATAAATTCCCAGAAGCATACAATCTTCCAAGACTGAATCAGAAAGAACAGATAATCTGAATGGATGACTAGTGAAACTGAATCAATAATCAAAAAACTCCCAACAAACAAAAGTCCAAGACTGCATGGTTTCACAGGGGAATTCTACCAAACATATAAAGAAGAGTTAACACCTATCCTTCTCAAACTATTTTAGAAAAAGAAGAGGAGAAAATACTCCCACGATCATTCTACAAAGCTACCATTACCCTGGTACCCAACATACAAAAGACTGAGCCACCAGGGAAGCTCAAAAAATACTGAAGTGGGTAGCCTATACCTTCTCCAGCAGATCTTCCCAACCCAGGAACTGAACCAGAGTCTTTTGCATTGTAGGTGAATTCTTTACCAGCTGAGCTACCAGGGAAGCCTGTTACAAAACACTGCAAGAAAGGAAATTAAAGTCCAATATTCCTGATGACTCTTGATGTAAAATTCTCAACAAAATGTTAGCAAACAAAATCAAGCAATATATAAAAGAATCATACATCATGATCAAGTGAGACTTATTCAGGAATACAAGGATGGTTCAATATCCACATCGATCAATGTGATACAGCACATTAACAAAAGGAATGACCAAAAGTTACATGATATAGATAGAACATAACTCAACATAATAAAAGCCATTTATGACAAACCTAGAGCAAGCATCATACTCAAAAGGTAAAAACTGAAACCTTTCCCTCTAAAATTAGGGACAGAACAAGAATGCCCACTGTCACCATTTCTATTTTACCTAGTATTGGAAGTCCTAGCCACAGGACTCAGACAAAAGAAATTTAAACGGCATTCAAATTGGAAGGGAAGAAATAATACTGTCACTATTTGCAGATGACATGACACTATGTATAGAAAACCTTAAAGTCTCTACTAAAAACCTATTATAACTAATGAATGAATTCAGTAAAGCTACAGGATATTAGATACATATACAGAAATCGGTTGTTTTGTATATGTACTAATGAACTATCAGAAAGAGAAAGCAAAGAAACAATCCCATTTTACACTCACATCAAAAAGAATAAAATACCTAGGAATAAACTTAACCAAGGAGGTAAGAGACCTATAGTTTGAAAACTATAAGACACTGATAAAGAAAATTGAAGGTGATACAATAAATAGGTAGATATTTTTCATTCATGATTGGAAGAATTACTATTGCTAAAGCAAGCACACTGCCCAAAGCAACCTACAGATTTAGTGCAATACTTATCCAATTACCGAAAGCATTTTTCACAGAACTGTAACAAATGATCCTAATTTATGGGTGAATTTTATTCTGAGTAGTCAAAGCAATCTTAAGAAAAAGCAAACAAACAAAGCTTGAGGTATCACTCCCCTTGACTTCAGAGTATAATTCAAAGCTGCAGTAATCAAAACAGCATGGTACTGGTACAAAAATGGATGCATAAATCAATGGAATAAAATAAACAGCCCAAATATAAACCCACTCAGCTATGGTCAATTAATCTACAACAAAGGAGTCAAGCATATACAATGGAGAAAAGACAGTTTTTTCAATAAGTGGTGCTGTGAAAACTGGACAGCTACATGTAAACAAATGAAATTTAAACATTTTCTTATACCACATATATAAATAAAATGGCTGAAAGACCTAAGTGTAAAATAGCAGCATTAAACTCCTAGAAGAAAACATACAGTCTTAGTAATATATTTTTGGATCTGTTTCCTCAGGCTTCCAAAGGGAAACAAAAGCCACAATAAACAAGTGGGACCTAATTAAACCTAAAAGTTTTTGCACAATTAAAAATGCCCTCAAAAAGAACCAAAAGGCAGCCTATAGCATGGGAGAAGATATTTGCAAATGATATGTCTGATAAGAGATTCAGTTCAGTTCAGTTCAGTTCAGTCGCTCAGTTGTGTCCGACTCTTTGTGACCCCATGAATCGCAGCACGCCAGGCCTCCCTGTCCATCAACAACTCCTAGAGTTCACTCAGACTCACGTCCATCGAGTCCGTGATGTCACCCAGCTATCTCATCCTCTGTCGTCCACTTCTCCTCCTGTCCCCAGTCCCTCCCAGCATCAAAATCTTTTCCAATGAGTCAACTCTTCGCATGAGGTGGCCAAAGTACTAGAGTTTCAGCTTTAGCATCATTCCTTCCAAAGAAATCCCAGGGCTGATCTTCTTCAGAATGGACCGGTTGGATCTCCTTGCAGTCCAAGGGACTCTCAAGAGTCTTCTCCAACACCACAGTTCAAAAGCATCAATTCTTCGGTGCTCAGCCTTCTTCACAGTCCAACTGTCACATCCATACATGACTACTGGACAAACCATAGCCTTGACTAGGCAGACCTTAGTCGGCAAAGTAATGTCTCTGCTTTTGAATATGCTATCTAGGTTGGTCATAACTTTTCTTCCAAGGAATAAGCATCTTCTAATTTCATGGCTGCAATCACCATCTGCAGTGATTCTGGAGCCCAAAAAAATAAAGTCTGACACTGTTTCCACTGTTTCCCCATCTATTTCCCAGGAAGTGATGGGACCGGATGCCATGATCTTAGTTTTCTGAATGTTGAGCTTTAAGCCAACTTTTTCACTCTCCACTTTCACTTTCATCAAGAGGCTTTTTAGTTCCTCTTCACTTTCTGCCATAAGGGTGTTGTCATCTGCATATCTGAGGTTATTGATATTTCTCCTGGCAATCTTGATTTCAGCTTGTGTTTCTTCCAGTCCAGCATTTCTCATGATGCACTCTGCATATAAGTTAAATAAGCAGGGTGACAATATACAGCCCTGACATACTCCTTTTCCTAAGAGATTAATAATATGCAAAATATATAAACAGCTCATACAACTCAAAACCAAATCATCAAAGCTAAGCAATTCAATTAAGAAATGGGCAGAGGGCCTGAAGAGACAGTTTGCCAAAGAAGACGAGCAAATAGCCAACAGGAGCATGAAGAGATGCTCATCACTAATTATCAAGGAAATGCAAATCAAAACCACCATGAGATATCACTTCACACCTGTCAGCATGGCTACCATGAACAAAATCTACAAATAGCAAATAGCAATAGTAAATATTGACAAGCATGTAACAAGCAACAAATTTTGGTGAGGATGTAGAAAAAAGGGAATCTTAGTTCATGGTTGGTAAGAATGTAAATTGGTACAACCGCTACGGAAAACACTATGAAGGTTCCTAAAAAAAAAAAAAAAGTAAAATTGCCATATGATTTAAGCAGTTCCACTCAAGGGTAGATATCTAAAGAAAACTAAAATACTAATTTGAAAAACACATGCACTCCAATGTTCATAACAGCAGTACTTACACTAGCCAAAATATGGAAGCAACCTAAGTATAACTTGACAAATGAATGGATAAAGAAGAGGTAGTATATACATACAATGGAATATTATAAGTCATGTGAAAAACTGTGATCGACCCGGAGGATATTACGTGCTTTTGAAATAACCCAGACAAAGATGAATTTGTATGTTTTCAGTTATATGTGGAATCTAAAAAAGGAAACAAACTAATGAAAATAACAAAACAGAAACAGCGTCAAAGATACAGGAAACAAAATAGTGGTTATCAGTGAGGAGAAGATTGAAAGGAAAGGCAGGGTAGGGACAAGGGCTTAAGAGGTACAGAGTATTCTGTATAAAATAAATAAAATGCAAAGATGTGTTACAAAACACATGAAATATAACCAATATTTTATAGTAACTTTAAATGGATGGGAATACCAGACCTCCTTACCTGTCTCCTGAGGAACCTGTATGCAGGTCAAAAAGCAACAGTTAGAAATAGACACAGAACAATTGACTAGTTCAAAACTGGAAAATGAGTATGATAATGATGTATATTGTCACCATGCTTCTGTAACTTATGTGCAGAGTACATCATATGAAATATCTGCCTGAATGAATCACAAGCTGGAATCAAGACTGCTGGAAGAAATACAACCGCCTCAGATATGCAAATACCACTCTAATGGCAGAAAGTGAAGAATAACTAAAAAGCCTCTTAATAAGGGTGAAAGAGGTGAGTGAAAAAGCCATCTATCTTTAAATTTAGCATTCAAAACAGTAAGATCATGGCATCTGATCTCATCACTTCATGGCAAATAAAAGGGGAAAAAGTAGAAGGAGTGACAGATTTTATTTTCTTGGACTCCAAATTTACTGTGGATGGTGACTTCAGCTATGACATTATTAATAAAGGATGCTTGCTCCTTGGAAGAAAATCTATGACAAACCTAGATAGCATATTAAAAACAGAGACATCACTTTCCTGACAAAGGTCCACATAGTCAAAACAATGGTTTTTCCAATAGTCATGTACAGATGTGAGAACTGGACCATAAAGAAGTCTGAGGCCTGAAGAATAGATGCTTTCAAATTGTGGTGCTGGAAAAAACTCTTCAGAATCCCTAGGAATATAAGGAGATCAAACCAGTCAATCCTAAAGAAAATCAACCCTGAATATGCATTGGAAGGACTGAGGCTGAAGCTGAAGCTCCAGTACTTGGCCACTCAATGGGAAGAACTGACTCATTGGAAAAGACCTTGATGCTGGGAAAGATCAAAGGCAAAAGGAGAAGGCGGTAGCAAAGGATGAGATGGTTAGATAGCATCACTGACTCAATGGACATGAATCTGAGCAAACTCCAGGAGACAGTGAAAGACAGGGAAACCTGGTGCTCTGCAGTCATTGGGGTCACAAAGAGTCAGACACAACTTAGGTACCAAAGAACAACAGCAATCATAACTATTTCAAATCACTATGCTGTGCACCTGAAACTAATACAACACTGTAAATTAAATATACTTCTAGTTTTAGAAGAAGCCAGAGGGGAAGTCTGCACCTGTCCCAGCATTTTGCAGGCCTACAGAGAGAGGCTGTGTGGGGCAGTGGTTACTGTCATGGATTCTAGAGCCTGCTAGCTTGGCCCAGTCCTGATACTGAACCTGCCTGCAGGTCACTTTCCCTCGCAGAGCTGTTTCTTCCTTATCTGTGAAAGGGGTCTGGACATTCTATCCCCCCAGGTGGCCATGAAGGCCCCTTTCCAGGTGTCCACAGCCTTCCCAGCACCTTGCCACTGCTCACAGCACCCTTCTCCTCTCCACACTTAACCAGTTCAAAGTGGTGGCAACCCTGTCATAGGCACAGGCTAAAGACTATCTTCTGTACTTCCTTGAAAACAGACTGGGGTTGGGCAGGCAGTGTAATGCTAGGGTTCTGACTGATCAGGAGCAGGACACAGAAGGGCAAGCCACCAGCAGAGCTAGGCCTGCGTCCTAACCCTGCAAGCCCCGTATAATGCTGGTTTATCCTCAGTTCAGTTTCTTCACCTGCAAACTAGGAATGCTTATAGTTGTGAAGATGACACTTGGAGTACATGGAAGGCATCTGTTCCACTGCCGTTCATACCTTTCTTTCCTCTGAACAAAATCAGATACAGCCTAGATGGTTAGCAGCAAATCTCCTGGACCCCATCTTCACCAAAGTCCCTTTCATCTTCCGGTGTTCGCTGAAAACTGTTTTTCTGCACCCACTTAATGGGAGACTGCCTTTGTCCTCAGACCACCTGCCTGGAGTGTCCTGTGTCCCACCCCTTGTCCTCTTAGCATCTGCAACACCTCTGTTCTCCCACACCTGATGCCACCTTTGATATCAGTCACTGTGCTTTACCACCTTTCTCTTCCTACTCTGTTCACTTATTCCAACTTCTCTTCAAAATTTCCAACCTTTTCCTCTGTCTCTGGATATATTGGGGACAGTCATTATTACCTTTTTCCAGCTTTTTATTGCAGTGATAAATACATAATATCTCAACAAAAGGCCAAGTTAGGAAAGCAATAATCTCAACAATCTGTTTTGTGACTTTGTCTAACGGAGTTAAACCTAGTGAGAGCCACAGCAAGGACCACAGATTCCCTGAGAAGTTTATGACGGTAGAAACACTACCATCTTTACTGAAAGGGACAAAGAAAGCACAAAATGAAAGCTGGACCCTCAGATGTCTACTACAAGAAGCAACCATATAGGACTATTCCAGTGCAAACGCATGTTACTTTCTGTAAAAAAAAGGCCATGATAAGCATCCACAATGATCATTTTCTTCATATTTTTTACAGTCAAGTCTCCATTATTTCAAGTAAATTTAGAATACAATTTTTGAGCTTTAACAAACTTGGAGGTCCCAAGACAAGTAGCTCTCTGCAACCACACACGACCCGTCCCCCACCCAGAATCTTAAAGATTATATGGAAATCTTAACTGGGTTAACTGGGTTCAGTCATATAAACTGTCCAGATGGTCTCACCAACACCTTACTCCCTCAGGGCTGCATCCTTGGAGCAGACTCACTGTGTGCAGAACCTACATTCTGAGAACAGGGGAGGGGTGAGGAGCCTCCATTTGCCCAGGTTCAGCTCCAGGGTCAACTTGTTATTATATCCTCTTGGTGACATCCTCCAACAGATGAGACTTCAAATTTCAAGTTTAACAGGATGAGACTCTTGGGAACCTTGAGGCGTGGTGAATGATTTGGCATTTGAGAAGGCCATTAGTTATTAGAGGTCAGCAGTTGGACCCCCCTAAAGACCCATACTCTTGTATAATTCTCTCTTGCTGGGTGTGGGAAAGACCTGTGATTATCCATCCCATGATTATGTCATGTTGTATAATATCAAGTGAGTTTAAGGAAGGGATATTATCTTTGGTGGCCCTGACCTGATCACATGGGGAGGAGGGGCTGGAGGAACAATGAGTGCAAAGTGCACTGGATCTTGAAAGCAAGTTGGCCACATTGGATGACCCTTATAGAAGCACCTGACCTCTGAGCATTGGTATGCATTCCTTGTATATATTCCCAGTATATATTCCTTTGAGCATTAGTATCTATTCCTCGGCATACTGCCATAGCTGTCATAATGACTCCCCAGCTAAATAGGGTCACTGGAGAGGGATCCTATGTGCCCTCTGCTGCCCACCGTCAACCTGGGGACTCCCAGCAATGACTACCGTCCAGGGACCAGGGGCTACGAGCTCCAGACACCAGTGGCAGGCTGCTTCTCCAACTGCATGCCTGCCGTCCAGTCCAGGTCACGGGTGTGGCACGCACAAGGAGACGGTTTCCCAGCATGCCCCGGGGCCCACGCGAGCCGCTGTCAGCTCAGTCGGATCGCAGGCGCAGGACCGGCCAGATGGAGATCACGGCAGCCGAGGGCCCAGGGCCAAGCTGGAAGGTAGCCTGCACCCTGGCTGTTGTCCTGCTCTGCCTACACTCACTCCTGCCGCACACCAAGGTGGCTGGGACTGCAGATGAACCAGCAAGGTCTGCCGTGTCATGTGAGTAAGTAGGAGGGTGAAGGAGGTCCAGGTCGCTTGCCCTCATGTGTCCCCTCCCTCTGCTCCCCGCTGTTCCCATCTCCGCCCTGACAGGAGACAGGTAGGACCTGTACCTGCCCGCTGGTTTCTGGAGTCCCTGAGTCTCCGTGGGGCATGAGAGGTGGAGGAAGTGATAGCCCACTTCAGGGTCTTCACACTAGATTTCAACTGTCCTCTGTCCAAGGGCCAGCGGCCTGCACTTCCTGTCCTTATTGGCCCCCATACTCTCTTCATTTGGAGAATGAGGAAGTACTGCTTCAGAGAGAGAACTGTCAAGCAGAGCATGTTCTGTTTGGCCTCAGTCTCTCTAGAATATGAGGATGGGTGAGAAAAGGTGCCACCACTTTGTCTCAGTGGCATCACGCTGGAAGGCTTCAGTTTCTGGGACTTCAAAAGCAGTGTGCTAGTTAGGTGAACTAGGTCTGACAAAGTGTCTGGACCACTGCCCGACCTGGACCTCTGCCCTGGCTAATGTGCTGATAAACACCTCTGCAACTGCCTCCCTTCTTGCCTCCTCCAGATCCACAGGCTGCTTCTGTAGCACCACCATCACCAGCAAAGGTAGGTGGCCTTTTGCCATGTGAGTCAAATCATTTCACCCTGGCTCTTGGATTTTCCAGCTTGAAGAGGGAGGATGGGCTGTGGTGGCCTGGGTCCTATGGATACTGACCTTTGGAGGCACCACAGTTGGCATCCATAAGACAGAGACCTCATGGCTGGGACTGTCTCAACAGCATGTGGGAAGACTGCCATAACTGGGAGGATCATTGGTGGCAAGGAAGCAGCTGACAAACGCTGGCCTTGGCAAGGAGGTCTTCTCTACTGGGGAAGGTTTATCTGTGGAGCTTCTCTCATCAGTGACTACTGGGTGATCTCAGCTGCCCACTGCTTCCAACTGTACATCTTCCCCACAGCCTGCTGCTGGGTGGGATGGGGAGGGAGCACAGATGGACAGGACAGAAGAGGATGAAGGCTGTCCTAGTCTTTCTTTCTTAGGCTTTGATCATGTTTTGCTGCCACCAAGGGTCTCTGTGTGTGCCCCTGCCTTTGACTCCGAAGTCCCCTCTCCCTGGAAGGCCATCCCTGATCCTCACCAGACTCCAGTTTCCTGACTCTCTGAATCCCAGGACAGGGGCTGTTTGCCTCATTCTCCCTCTGGACCTTCATACTCTGGTAACACTTGCCAAGATGCTGTTGTTATCTCGGCTGCATGTAATGCATGTTAATAGCTAAATGGAAATTAACTCTGTGATGATCAGTAAATACTAGGAAGTAGACTTTACTTCCATTTTAAGTGCCTCCAATCTACTCTTTATCTTCCCTAAACTTAGGAGTTAGATATTGTTCGCATTCAACATGGACTCTGATTTCTACATCTTGCCCAGGTCTAGAGAGTCCACAAGATCTCAGCTTTTCCCTCCTTTTGTGAAAATAGCGGTGGCTATGTAGTGTCTCTGGTCACATGCCAGGCACAAGCTTCAGGCTCTGTATTGGAACCATAGTCCCAAGGCTTGCCAGAGCTGGGGGCATCCATCAATACCTTGTGTGGACGAACATTTTGCCCTCTTCCAACCAGGCAATCCACAGGCCATCTTCAGCACAATTGCTAGAGGCTTCCCTGGGTCCTGACCACTTCCACAGACTGGCAAGTTTCTTTCTGGAGGCATCTTGGAATCCAGCTCTTCTTGTCACTTTTGTTGAAGCATGTGCCTAAGAGGAGCTGTGGTCACCACCACAGGCCAGAGTGATGCATAAAGCAGATGGCCTCTGTCCAGAGAAATGGGACAGGGCAGTCAAGAGAGTGAACGGCTCCTCAGGTGCATCCTGAGTTTGCTCTGTACCTGGAGTGGGTAGAAAGTGTCACCCTCCAAGTCAGGAGTCTAGAGCTGCTGGCATCAGCTGGCTTTGAGATCCTACTTTGGTTCTATTTATTAATTCAGCACCCCTAGGTGCCAGGCCCCATGTGAGGTCCACTGAGCAGGAACTGGAGATGCAAAGCCCATCTTGAAGTTTCTGATCCTACCAGGAAAGTGAGACACAAGCCCAGCTCCTGTGATACAGGATGGGAGGCCAGAATGTGTAAGAAAGTAGATCTTGAGCCACTGTTAAGGGAAGTCTGTGGGTGCCATCAGATGAGGGGCTTGAAATTGGAGGGGCCTTGTAGGAGGAATTTGGTTAGGGAGACAGCCTAAGCAGGACATGTGGGTCGAAAGTTGCTCATGTTTCAACCGCAAGAAGTTCAGTTCCATAAACTCCTCTATTTGTTCCACAAGGACTTGTTGAGTGCCTGTTAACAGAGGAGAACCAGCCTATAGAGAACACAGTGTGTGAGGACTGGGCAGGAGAGGGATGCATCATTCTGGGCTGAGAAATCTGAGAATCACTTCTGGCCCTGGGAACTTCCAAGTGTTCTGGTCAGAGCTGGGAATGAGCCAAATGTCTGCTGATCTAAACTGTAGGGGTGCAGTTTGTTGTTGTTGTTCAGGTGCTAAGTCATGTCCAACTCTTTGGGACCCATGTACTGCAGCATGCCAGTCTTCCCTATCCTTTACTATCTCCCGGAGCTTGCTCAAACTCATGTCCATTGAGTTGGTGATGCCATCCAAACATCTCATCCTCTGTTATTCCCTTCTGCTCCTACCCTCAATCTTTCCCAGCATCAGGGTCTTTTCCAATGAGTCAGCTCTTTGCACCCGGTGGCCAAAGTATTGGAGCTTCAGCTTTAACGTCAGTCCTTCCAGTGAATATTCAAGGTTGATTTCCTTTTGGACTGACTGGTCTGACCTTCTTGCTGTCCAAGGGCCTGCTCATCTAAACTGAAGGGTTACAGTTTGATGTGTATCCAAAGTTTCTTTCCAGTACAAAGACTCTCTGCTCCTTTGATTCTATTACATGCTGGGTAAGCCATGAGAAACTTTCAAAGGACAAATATCCTGAGGCTATGGACAGCAATCAAACCTACCTCAATATTAGGAAAGAAGGAGAAAGAATCCTTTGGAATAGTGGTGGTGTGTCACCAGGAGGTAGGCAGCCAGGATAAGGATGATGGACCAGCACTCAGAGGATATGGGTAGTAACTAAACCTCCCACAACAGGTCCCATAAGCCATCTGACTACAAAATCCTGCTGGGGTACTATCAACTAGAAAAACCTACTGCATACAGTCAGTTGACAGCAGTGTACCGACTACATCCACGCTGACTGTAACAAACGCTACTACCAGGAGAGTGACATAGCTCTCTTACAGCTGTATCACCCTGCAAAGTTTTCTGACTCCATCTGAACCATCTGCCTCCTGGAAGCTAATATCCAGTTACTCAATCCTATCGTCTGCTGGATAACCAGCTGGGGGATGGTCACTACCCAAGGTGAGTGACAGCCAGGGCTGAGGCGGGGGAGAGGGGACTGCAGTAACCACTGTGGGGCCCTTCCAGCGCTTCTCATGCTTCAAGTTTCCTTCAGCCCATGCTTCAAAATAGCCTCAGTATCTCTAATTTCAAAACCAGGGTCCTGAGCTCTTTGACTCAGCTACCCAGGATTCCAACTTGACTCCCTGGTCCTGTTTGGGCAAGCCCCTTCGGGACACCTCTTGAGCTTCCACTCAGGTAGAGGTACTTGGGCAGCAATAAGGAAATGAAGATGGGCCTGCTTTCTGGCCAGGGAGGTTAAGTTGGAGCATTTAAGGCTTAAGAACATACATCAGTGAATCTCATGTCCCTCATCCCTTAACTCAAGTGAAGCTTACCCATTCTGCCAGCTTGCTGGGCATGCTTATTTTTAGACTGAGAGAATTTTGTGCTAGGGTGAATGCCTTTGATTCAGAAAAATAATAACATTGAGTGAAAAAAATGCAGAATGTAAATTTGACATGATTTGTAGGGTCGTGATTTGGCAGACCATATTTCAGTGGAGTCATTTGGGGCAGGACTTTGTTTGCTGTGCAGGCCAGTGCCAGCATCCCTGCTCTTGGCCACAAATGTCAGTCACAATTCCTCATGATGAGAACAGCCAACTCTCCAACATTTCCAAAGATATGTCCTGGGATGAGCTGTCACTTGTTAAGAACCACTAGCAAAGCAAGAAAGATTCTCCAAGACAGGTGAGATGGGAGGTGTTGGGACATGAAAGGAAGTCACAGGCTAGATCAGCCACCAGGACAGGGAGCAGCTGACACTAAAGAGATTCCCAGCTGTCAACTGTCCTTCCCTCTCCATACCCTCTGCTGATCACAGTTGCTGGGCCTGTGCCAGCCCTGTGACATGTGAGGAACACAGGACAAGCACTGCAGAGGAGCAAGCCATCAGCAGCACACTGTGCTGCCACAGGAGGATGCCTCCGATCTGTGAACAAAGTCTAGAAATAGCACCCGCATGGACAGTGTCCCTAGACATGTGCTCCTCTAGGAGGCAGGGCCATGCCTCGTTTGTCAAGCCGCCTAAGCACCACGAGGCACTGCGATGCCTTGGCAAGCCAGGACCCAGCTTCCACCCTCTGTGCCTCTGCTTCTGTTTCCACAGGGCAGCCAGATTAGTTGTTTTTTAAAGACAAGCAGACCCTTCAGTGGTTTCCTAGTGTGCTTAGAATGAAATCCAAGCTCCGCATCCTGGTGAGGAGGCCCTCCTTGCTCCAGACTCAGCTATGATATTGCCTTATCTTTTTCACCCCCTACTGTACCCACTGCAGCCACAATGATTTCCTTCCTCATCCTCCCCACCATGGGCCCCTCACATTTGCTGTTTCATCTGCAAGGTATCTTTCTCCCTCATCTTTGCACATCCACTGAAGGCTTCCTGAATCCTGGCAACTAGAACTGGCAGCATCTCTATTAGCAGGAAGGTTAGGGAGCGAGCTGGTCTCTCTCTCAGGGTCCACCCCACATCTGAACCCCTCTCCCTTCACCTGCAGAGCTCCTACCTAGTCCCAAAACACTGCAGGAAGCAGAGGTCGGCATTTTGGCTAATTCATTTTGTGAAAAGATTTTGAAACCGCCAGAAAGGAGCGACCAAACAGTTTCTATACAGGACGGCATGTTGTGTGCTGCAGACTTACTGAAAGGAGAGTCTGTCTGCCCAGTAAGTAACATGGGCTGCTTCTCCTCTCCTGCGGCTTCTGCCCCCTCTCTTGACTTCTCTGAGCCCTTCCCCAGTCCCTGACTTTCTCTTCCCAGGCGCACCCCAGCCTGATGCATCAGAGCTGAAGCACAGAAGCCCTCAAAGGGTGCTAGTCCATTCCTTCCATTTTCTTTATAACTTTTAGAAGCTTTGTTGAAGGATAGAATACATAGAAAAGGGCATACTTTACAAGTGTATCATTGGATATGTCTTTTAGAAATTGAAACGTTCAAGCAACCAGCATCCAAATGGGCATCCTCATACCCCTTCCTTTTACCCCAGAGTAGCCTTGACATAAATGGACATAAATGTTTGTCAGGACATAAATGGAATCTCACAGGGCACGCTTTCAGTCCCCTTCAGTCACCATTTTGTGTGTGAGTTCTGTTTGTCTTGTGTGGAGTTTCTGTTATGTGTCATATTGCTGCGCAGCATTACCTGCTTTGTGTTGTGTGAATATACATTTCTTTTTCCATTCTAGTGTTGATGGCATTTGGGTAGTTTCTGCTTGAGACCCTTGCAGGTGGCATCCTTGTGCATGTGTTTGAATGTTCATGGGTTTATATTTTAGTTGGGTATAATGCTAGGAGTAGAATTACTGTACCATAAAATGTGCACCTGTTCATCTCTCCTAGATACTGGAGACCAGCCTTCCACCCTGCTTGGACACATTTGCACACCTACCAACAATGGCTGCTCCATTTGGCCGCCAGGACTTCACACTGTCCACATTCTGGTTTTAACCATTGCGAGTATTTTTAGTTTGTGTTTCTCTGATGAATAATGAAGGCAAGGTCTTTTGCATATGTGAATTGCCTTTTTGTAGTATCTATCCAAGTATTTTGCCCTTATTTCAAACTGAGTTGAAGGCTGTGAGTCCAGTAGTGCTTGTGTGCACTGTCAGTGTCTTCTCCCACTCAGTGCAGCTTCTAGTTTATGGTGGGGGAACTGAGGTTCAGAAAGGCAAGAGGACAGGGGATGACCAAAGTCAGCCTTAGGAGAACCGTGTCCTTCTCTGAGGCTGAGCCCCCACCAGCTTCCTCACACATTCTCCTCTCCTCCCGCATCTTCTTTCTAGTGCTTTCTCTGTCTCAGAAACACACTGCCATCTTCAAACATGCCACATGACCCTTCTCTCCTCTTCCCACTGCCCTAATTCTCTGCCTGCCTTCCCAGCAGAGCTTGTCGCAGGATGTCTGCACTTGCCCTCTCTTGCTTGCTCACTTCTCTTTCTCACCTCAGCTCGCTTCATCAAACATCAGCACCTGCCATTCCCTCACACTGCTTTTATCAAGATAACCAAAGGCCTCAGCCTCGCTGGGGCTGCTAGTGGATATCAGACTTCCTCGCACACCCCCGCAGCAGTGCAGCCTACAGCACTTTTCATCAGATTCTAAGGGTGGCGCCTCCGGCGTCTCCTGCTCCCGTTCTCCTCCTCCTGACACCAGCCCACCAAGGACCCACGCCTTGGCTCTCATCCTCATCCTGCTCTCCTTGCCATGCTCCATTCTTCCTTAGGTAGAGAGGAAGGGTCAGTATGGTGGATTCTGAGTTTGGACCATTTCCTGCCCATCTCTGTTACCCTGGCTGCCACCGCCGTGTCCTCATTGTGTCCCTGCAGTTTTGTGGCCTCCTGCTGACTGTGTTCTACCCAGCCCCAGAACCAACCTCCCATCCATTTAGAATCCAGTTTAGGTCACATCACCTCCCTGCTGGGTGTCCTCCAGTGCCCCCTTCACCTCCAGCTCCCGGCTGATGAGGACTGGGGGCAGAGCTTGTCACTCTAGGCCACCTCTGCCTGCATCTCCCAGAGTCAGGCCTTGCTCATCTCTCCAGTCTTAGCTTAGAGAAGCTCTCTTAGGATCCTCCTCTGGCCCCTTCTGTTTCACCTCTGAGTCTGCAGATGTGGAGAATGTGCTGGGTTGTGTCGTGCGCCATCATCTTGTCTCCCACGTGCAGAATGTGCTCTTCATGTTCTAGATGAATACACGTGCTGAATACAGAGCGGAGGGGTGCTGTGTTTCCTTGGTTCCACTTTTTGCCCTGTGAGATGGAAACATTATGCCCCATAGTGCCAGGTGACTTCCTGTCTTGCGTCCCACACTCAAAGTTCCTCACATTCTCCTGGAAGTCCCTTGGGATTCCCTTCAAGTCCAGCCATCCTGCCAGCCTCACCATAGGCCTCACTTCTTTTCCTCAGCACATCTAGCAGTTTGGTATTTTCTAAAGAACTTTAACCAAGAAACTGAGGAAAAACTAGAAACCATAGTAAATCAAACGCAAAAGCTTGGGTGGAAAGGTTTTGACCACCAACTCGGGTACAGTATCGGTCCATAGTTCTCCTGGCACTCTGTCTACAAGATCCAATCCCTTGAATCTATTCTTCACCTCGATTGTATAATCATAAAGTATTTGATTTAAGTCATACCTGAACACCTGGGTTTGATCCCTGGGTCAGGAAGATCCCCTGGAGAAGGAAATGGCAATCCACTTCAGTACTATTGCCTGGAAAATCCCATGGACAGAGGAGCCTGGAAGGCTACAGTCCATGGGATCTCAAAGAGTCGAACACAACTGAGTGACTTCAATTCACTTCACTTGAATGGCCTAGTGGTTTTCCCTACTTTCTTCAATTTAAGCCTCAATTTTGCAATAAGGAGCTAATGATGTGGGCCAGCATCATCTCCAGGTTTTGCTTTTGCTGACTGTAGAGAGCTTTTCCATCTTTGGCTGCAGAGAATGTAATCTATATGATTTCAGTATTGACCATCTGGTGATGTCTATGTGTAGATTCACCTCATGTGAAAAAGAAATGCAAGAAGGCAAAATGGTTGTCTGAGGAGGCCTCAAAATTAGCTGAGGAAAGAGAAAGGCAAAGCAGAAAGGGAAAGATATACCCAATTGAATGTAGAGTTCCCAAGAATACCTAGGAGAGAAAAGAAAGCCTTCTTAAGTGAATAATGCAAAGAAATAGAGGAAAGCAATAGGATGAGAAAGACTAGAGATCTCTTCAACAAAATTGGAGATACCAAGGGAACATATCCTGCAAAGATGCGCACAATAAAGGACAGAAATGGTGAGGACCTAACAAAAGCAGAAGAGATCAAGAAGAGGTGAAAGAATACACAGAAGACCTGTACAAGAAAGGTCTTAATGACCTGGATAACCATGACAGTGTGATCACTCACCTAGAGCCAGACATCCTGGAGTGTGAAGTCGAATGGGCCTTAGGAAGCATCATTATGAACACAGTTAGATGTAGATGTGATGGAATTCCAGCTGAGATATTTCAAACCCTAAAAAATGATGCTATTTTCTGGCAGTCAATATGCCAGCAAATTTGGAAAACTCATCAGTGGCCACAGGACTGGAAAAGGTCAGTTTTCATTTCAATCCCAAAGAAAGGCAATGCCAAAGAATGTTCAAACATGCTCATTTCACAGGATAGCAAGCAATGCTCAAAATCCTTCAAGCTAGGCTTCAACAGTACATGAACCAAGAACCTCAAGATGATGCTTTTTAAGTGTTGCACTCAATATGCCAGCAAATCTGGAAAACTCAGCAGTGACCACAGGACTGGACAAGGTCAGTTTTCATTCCAGTCCGAAAGAAAAGCAATGCCAAACTACCACACAATTGCACTCATCTCACACGCTAGCAAAGTAATGCTCAAAATTCTCCAAGCCAGGCTTCAACAGTACATTAACCATGAACTTCCAGATGTTCAAGCTGGATTTAGAAAAGGCAGAGGAAACAGAGATCAAATTGCCAACATCTGTTGGATCATAGAAAAAGCAAGGGAATTCCAGAAAAACATATACTTTACTGACTACAATAAAGCCTTTGATTGTGTGGATCACAACAAACTGGAAAATTCTTAAAGAGATGGGACTACCAGATCACCTTATCTGTCTCCTGAGAAACCTTTATGCAGGTCAAGAAGCAATAGTTAGAACAGAACATGGAGCAACGGACTGGTTCAAAATTAGGAAAGGAATATATCAAGGCTGTAAATTGTCACCCTGTCTGTTTAACTTGTATGCAGAATACATCATGTGAAATGCCAGGCTGGATGAATCACAAGCTGGAGTCAAGAGTGCCAGGAGAACTATTAACAACCTCAGATAAGCAGATGGTACCACCGTAAAGGCAAAAAATGAAGATGAACTAAAGAGCTGATTGATGAGAGTGAAAGAGGACAGTGAAGAAGCTGGCTTTGGTTTCTCCATTAGTCATGTACAGATGTGAGATTTGGACCATAAGAAAGGCTTAGGGCCAAAGAATTAATGCTTTTGAAAGTAGTGCTGGAAAAAACACTTGAGAGTCCCTTGGAGAGCAAGTCAATTCTTAAGGAAATCATCCCTGAATATTCATTGGAAGGACTGATGCTAAAGTTGAAGGTCCGATAATTTGGCCACATGATGCAAAGAGCTGACTCATAGGAAAAGACCCTGACAGTGAGAAAGATTGAGGGCAGGAGGAGAAGGGTATGACTGAGCTTAAGACGGTTGGAAGGCGTCACCGACTCAAAAGACATGAGTTTGAGTAAACTCCAGGAGATAGTGAAGGACAGGGAAGCCTGGCAGACTGCAGTCTGTGGGGTTCACAAAGAGTGGGACATGACTTAGTGACTGAACAACAAAAAATGATGGTTGGGATGCAGTGTTAGGCTGAGCAGGCAGTTGGCAGCTTCTAGGCCTGCCACAGCCATTCTTCAGGACCTTAGAGGTACCTTCTCTCACACGGGATTGGGAGGGAAGAGGACTCACATCCTGAGCCTGGGGTGCCCCTGTTTCTTCTTGTAGATATGAAATGAGCTCTAAGGCCTCACCCCTGAGATTTTGATCTAGAAGGTTTGCAGTGGGAACCCTGTGTCTGCACCTTTCAAACTGCCCATGTAATTCTGATAACTCACTCATATTCCCATCTAGCTGTGAGGCCTTCTAAACTCCACTGTGTTCTCCTCACACTTTCTGAACAATGCCTGTCCATCTCCATGTTGGTCCGCATGACTCATGCCCTCTCTTTCCTCAGTGCGATTCTGGGGGACCCCTCGTCTGCAAATTAAATGACACCTGGTATCTGATGGGGCTGTCCAGCTTTAGTGCGCTCTGTGAGAAACCTGTAGGCCCCAGCATTTCCACCAAAGTCTCCGACTACAACCAATGGAGCACTGAGAAGCAGAAAAGCTCGCCCAGTCCTGACCCTTCAACTGCTCCTGCTCTGATCAACTTTAATTCTCTGGGCAATGTCCACAAGCCCAGGAACTTCCAGGTCCTTGTAGCTTCACAAACCTTCCACCTGCTGCTGACTTTCCTCTGGCCAATGGGGCTCTGACAGACACATGGGGCCCCGTGGCTGTCTTCTCAGAAGCCCATCTGCGTTTTTGCCAACTGGCTGCACTTAAATGTGTTCACCTCTGAGTCCTCCCTAAATCTGACTCTGCTCCAAGCCTGATAAAATAAAAACAATGGAAGAAGCCTCTGCTCTTGTTTCTGAGTCATCAGAACCACCTCATACCCCCACCCCAAATGTGCTTTGAGCTCTTCCTTGGGCAGAGATGGGAAAAGATAGGGACATTGAGTGACTGGCAGGCCATCTGGAGCTGAATACTCCTTGGGGAGTCCACCAAAAGAGCTGGCAGGGCTCAGGGACAAAGCATTATGCCCCAGGGCCTGCAGATCACGAGAGTCAGCATAGCAGTCACTTTAGAGGTAGATGACCTTCATCCGGAGCTGAGTCCTCCTCAAGGAGTGTTTCAGAAGAGCTGGCACAGCTCAGGGACAAAGCGTTACAGCCCAAGGCCTGCAGGGCGCTGAGTCAGCATAGCAGTCACTCCAGAGGTGTAAGATCATCTCTGAGCTGATAGGCCACTGAGGCTGTGTTTGAAAGGCTTGATTTGAAGTAAAGAGCAAGAGACCTTGACCACCAGGCTCATGTCAGCAGTCAGAGCTCTCTTCCATGGCTCAGCTCCAGCCTGTTCTCCCTGTTGCCACATCCCTGTCCTCTGATGGTCTTCAGAGGCCCAACCTCCAACCCCCCTGTGGAGTTGCAGTTCCCTGCAGTGGTTGAGGTTGGGCTGACCCAGGACTTGCTGGCCCAGCCCCAAGCCCACAAGTCATGTCCTGAACTGTGCCTGGCAAGCACATCTGGGTCACAGAATTTTAGTCAGTTAGCAGAGCTCTCAGAGGAACAACCACAGCCCCCAGCCTGGACCCTTGTTGATCAGGAAAGAGCGCTATTCATTGCAAGTCCACTGTGCCCAAGGTGCCATCAGGTGGTCTGTGAAAATTCTTTCCAAACCCGTTGTCACCCAAATAGCCCTGCCCCCTTGCCAGCATGTAACAGCCGGTGAAGTCACACACATATGGTCACCAGAATCTTGCTTCCACTAACACAGATTTTGTTCCCAGTTCAGAAGTGTCTGGAAGTGAGAGACCTCCCTGACAGTGGGCTAAGTTATAGATAGCAGAGCAGGGCTGCTGGGCCTGAGATGCAAGCGAGGTCAGGTGAGATCTGCCGTCTCAATCACCCACAGTCCCACCCACGGTCCTGGGAAATGTCCCTTTCTTTCAATGCACAGAGTCCTCATGTGGGCTGTGCTGGATTTCTCAAACATGGAAACTTCTGTTCTGTCCAACAGCATGTTTGTGTTTGGAGCATGGAGAGATGTGACTGCTTCTCTATGAAGCTCCCTGGGTGTCCATTTCAGGGGATACAAAAGCATTACCTGGACACTCTGGAGACCTGAAGAGTCACAATTCCAATCCCAGCCCACCTCCCTATTACCTGGAATCAGGTTCAATGCTTAATATTGCCAACTACCAGTTGGCACTTGCCAAGAGCCTTTGTCAACAACTAAACAACAGCATTTGCCGTCTGCCTCTGAGGAGATTGAAACCTGTGCTGCTGCTGCTGCTGAACACCTACTGAGGGGAATTCAGGATGGAGAGTGAGGCACTCTGTGCGCCAGGGAAACTAGTGGAACAGGTCTTCAGATAGTTAGATATTTTCAGGAACTGATTTCATGATCCTTAATCCTTGCATCTCTTCATATCTAGAAAAGCACTAAATCCCTTCATGGTGACATCAGCTCCTCTTGACTAGCAGAAAACCTTTTGTAAAGTAGGTGCTTGATTGCATTGAATGCCGCCTTCACCAAAACCTTATATATTTACCTTTCTCCATTGCCTCTTTGGAGCAGTCTCTCAGAGCTGTCTGAGGTACTGTCTCCCAGGCTGCCGTCCTCCTTGAACTTGCAACTCTCATGTTGTGCATCTGTTTAGTCAACAGTATTATTTATCTAGGTTTGGTCACTTTGAGAGGGTAACAGGCAGGAAGGCTAGGGGTCTCCAAATGGAGGAAATAGGCTGCAAGTGTCAGATGTTTTCTCTCTTTCTCTCTCAAAGCAGGAGGAAACAAACTGCAAGTCAGACTTCTTTCCCTTCTCTATACCAAATTAAAAGGGGGTTTCTTTTAAAATTCTTTGTTGCCATTTAGACACCTGTTTCCACTAAACTTAACTTTTCTCAAACCTTGAGCTAACCAATGCGTTTTTCTTATGGAAATGTTTTTCTTAAGCTATGTTAATGAACTATGTATTTACCTTAGACTCTGTCTTTCTTCAAGTTGGTTCTGCCTGAGACTCAGAACTGCCTTGACAAACCAGTATGTTTTACTCATACAAACGTTCTCTTAAGCTATGTTAATGAGACTATGTATTTGCTTAGAAACCTGCCTTTCTTCGCCAGCATTCATGTCAATCCTTTTATGGCCTGGGATGACTCACCTTGTGCCAATGTTATCTCAAAATGCATGTTGTGGGTGAGGGGCCTGGCCTCACTCTGAGTTTTGAGACATTTCCTTTCTCTAATTAGCAGCCTGCTAGTAGGTATATAACTTCCTACTAAAGACTAGCAGGGGAGCACTCTTTCTGCCCCCTTCTGATGTCTATGTCAGAAGCTTTCTCTGTCTCTTTTATACTTTAATAAAACTTTATCACACAAAAGCTCTGCGTGATCAAGCCTCATCACTGGCCCCAGACTGAAATCCTCTCCTCTGGACGCCAAGAATCCCGGCATATTTCATGGCTCAGCAACAACCTTTCAACTTTTTATAGCTGAGGACACAAGGCTTAGTCTGGGTAAGTGACATGTCTGTGGCCCCTGAGTGGTCAATAGTGGAACAGGAATTCCAGCCCTGACATCTTAAGAGTGCTTGGAAACCTCTGTTCTCCTCTCAATGAAGGCCCCTCACAGACTCTTCAGGCCCTGACTCTCTCAGGACCGACTGTCCCAAATGTCTCAGAATTCCCTCTGGTCAGTGGCAAAGAAAGATCTCAAATAAAACTGAGGGCAGAGTAGAAGGCAGATCTGTAAGGATAATTGACTCTGGGTCTGGGGGATAGGCTGGGAGAGGCCCTGGAGGTGGGTTTCACCAGCCATGCCAGCAGGAGCTTCCCATAGTCTTCTGGCTCTCACCCCAGAATCAACCCTGGATGAACTGGGGAGGTGAAAAGAAAATGTAGATTTCAGAAACCAAAATCAAGAGAAAAACCAGAGAAATTGGAGTGATCTGTAGCTGGCAGGGAGAAAGGAAGGAGGTGAGAGAATTGACTTGAAGAGAGCATCTCTTCACATGCTCTTCTCCTACACCCCACACACACAACCTCATGATAAATGCTGCATAACCCTCCTCTGGTGCCACTGTGCTTCAGGGTGGCCAAGTCAACAGGTATGTAGGTCCCACCATCCACCTTTGAGCTTTTGCCCTCCATCCCCTTACTTCTACCCTAAAAACAGGGGCATTGCTACTAGGGAGATTGATCCTTCCATAGCGATTTCTTCTAAGGCTTTCAGTTGAGGCCCTGACAATAGGAGCTGACTAGTAGAGCCAGTACTAAGGAAAGCATAAGAGCGACCCTTTGGTGCCTGCAGACACCCTCCCTTCTCCTTAAACTCATTAGGACCTCAGTCCTTTTCTGGTGCACTGTTCCAGAGTGACAGAGCAGCTGTTAACCATGGGGAAGAGCTTACATGTTCACACAGCTACACACTGAGTGTGACTGTCACATGAGAAATACAACAGACTGCATGTTATAGGTTACAGTAAGTCCACTACACATGAACCTTCAAGTCGTGAACTTTAACTGATGTGACTGTGTGTTACATGTCCAGTCACGTAAGTTAGTTCATGTGTCTGGTGTGTGCATTCTCTACAGGTGGCTGTGCTTTTGTGTACTTTACCAGAGAAAGGATGAAGAGAGACAAAAAGAAGAGGTAACTGAAGAACTGCAGAGATTCATGATGCAGGAAATGGCAAGGGGATTTATTTGAGGAGGCACCATTAGTATGAGAGGTGCAGGACGCGAATGTAGAATGCTACATGACGGTTGCAGCAGCTGTTCAGAGTGCAGCCCAGTACTATCGTGGCATCTATGACAAGAAAAATAGAGCTTCTATCTAGATACCACTGGATCATTTTTTTCAAGAAGGTAGATAGAATTGAATCCAGCAAGGAACCAGAACCCGTGCCATCACTGTCAGGCATGAGTGAAATTGCAGCTGGCCCTCTGTCTCCTGTTGCTGACAATCCTTCACCTCTACCATCAGCCAACCTCTCTCCCCTCCAGTCAGTAACACTTCTTGCCTGTTCACTAGGTGCCAACCTGTCTGCCAGCTGTTGTACTCTATACCACTGTACTTTTCAAGGTACTGTACTATAAGATTAAAAAATGTTTTCTTGTGTGTGATTTTAAATGTACTATTTTTGTGAAAAGTACTATAAACCTGGCTTCCTTGGTGGCTCAGACAGCACAGAATCCACCTGCAATGTGGGAGACCTTGGTTCTATCCCTGGGCTGGGAAGATCTCCTGGAGGAGGAAATGACAACCCACTCCAGTATTCTTGCCTGGAGAATCCCCATGCACAGAGGAGCCTGGCAGGCTACAGTTCATGGGGTCACAAGGAGTTGGACACAACTGAGCAACTAAGCACATTATAAACCTCTTACAGTTACAATATAGCCGATTGTGTCAGTTGGGTACCTGGGCTTTGTTGTACTTACAAACAAATTAGACTTATGAACATGCTCTCAGAATGTAACTCATTCATACATAGGGGCTTTACTGTATTTGAAATAGACTTGTTGGAAAAGACAGATCAAAAATGTTGAATAGGCATAATGAATATCCTTATGGATATAGGAAAATACTATTAACAATAAGACCAAAGACAAAGGAACCACAGAAAAGAACAAAGTCAAAATAATTTATACAAATAACTTTTATTGCCGTTCAGTTGCTAAGTCATGTCCAAATCTTTGTGACCCCATGGACTTCTGAACACCAGGCTTCCCTGTCTTCACTGTCACCCAGAATTTGCTCAAACTCATGTCCATTGAGTCGGTGATGCCATCCAACCACCTCATTCTCTGTTGCCCCCTATCCTCCTGCCCTCAATCTTTCCCAGCATCAAGGTCTTTTCCAGTAAGTCGACTCTTCCTATCAGGTGACCAAAGTACCGGAGCTTCAGCTTCAGCATCAGTCCTTCCAATAAATATTCAGGGTTAATTTCCTTAAGGATTTACTGGTTTGATCTCCTTGCAGCCCAAGGGACTCTCAAGAGTCTTCTCTAGCACCACAATTCAAAAGCACCAATTCTTTAACTCTCAACCTTCTTTATGGTCCAACTCTCACATCTGTACATGACTACTGGAAAAACCATAGCTTTGACTAGAGAGATCTTTTTTTTTGGCAAAATGATGCCTCTGCTTTAATACACTCTCTAGGTTTATCATTGTTTTTCTTCCCAGGAGCAAGCAAAAAGGCAAGGAATAATATAGTAGTTGAATTAAAGAGCACACTAGATTGAGTGAATAAAAGGATAAACACAGATGAGAGAAAAATGTGATCATTACCTTGAATGGACATTACAAAGTATGGGCTTTGGAGCTGGCACACACTAAGGGAAGGTAAACTGTAGAGTGTTTATTTACAAAAGAACTAAATACCATAGTATTATGGTTGGGGTACAAGGAAAAGAGAAGGCCCAGTTCAGGATCCTGCCCTAGGCAGCAGCAATAGAGACTTTGCCAGCTCAAGGCCCTATGGGTCTTGATGGGAAGGTCACAGAGAAGCTGCCTTGAGAGAAGGGGAGGCCTGCAGTTGAGGGACATAGCAAGCCTAGGAAACCTCACAAGCGGGGTTTTCATAGAGTAAATGCCCTGACCGTTTTATTTCCTTCCTCAAATCTTCAGCTAAGGCTCCCAATTAGCTGACCCCAAGTGCAGCCAGAGGAAATAGGAGCCTGTTGACACCTTCCCAGCCCACCCCACAGACAAGATAGAGGGTATAAGAGTTCAACTGGAAGGACACCCCATCCCAAGATCAGCGGGAGGGGTGAGAGGGCCCCTGGAGAAACAACTGCCACAGATGGTCTACGGTATTTGGATTGACTCTTCTGCCAAAAAATAAAAAGGAAGAAATTAAAAGTTTGAATCAATTTATTTAAAGTAAAGTCTTCATAAAGAGGTAGAAAGAAAGTTGTGATCTTCCAGACCAAATTCTGGAAGAAAGCCTACAATCAGAATATAATCAGAATATGTGAGATCCAACATTGTTTTTGCTGTAAGAGTGTTCTAATATGCAGGTCAAAACTGGGCCTCAGCAAGCTTCTGCAACAGGACTTCAGGGCTCTCCAGAGAACAGCTGCATGTTTATATATCTATATCTATATATCTATCTATATACATAGATTAGTTTTAAAGAATTGGCTCATTATAGAAACTGAAAATCCAAAATCTGCAGGATGTGCCAGCAGTCTGGAGACTCAGAAAGAACTGATATAGCAGCTCAAGTCCATATGAATCATATTTTAAATGTCCTATATTTCACTATGGTTTGACATGTTGGGAACCCTTCCTGGCCAGGGAGAAATAATAATCAACTGTGAACATACCTTTTATTTGCAAACAACTAATCCCAAGTCCATAACCACAACAGCTAACTTTATCCAACTCTCACACTCCAAGCCACTATATCCCCTGCCCTAAACCACTGCAGAAAACTGGAGACCACCAATGTAGCCTAGAGCCCACTAACTTTATTCACATTCGCCATTGCTAAGCTATTCTCCTGCCCGCCTTGCTTTTTCCATGGAAAACACAGTAAAGGCTCTGGGCCATGCTTTCCTCTCACCTTTGCTTCTGTCTCCTGACCAGACTGGTGCTTCATCATGTGGCCCCTTGTGGGGGTAGCGGACCCCTCCATTTGGGAAGTGTAAGTAAAGCAAGTCTTCTCTCAGTGGTAACTAGCCTCTGTGCCATCACTTGTTTTGCCGAAACATGCCATCACCATGCTTTGGTGAAAGTTTTCACTTTTGTTTTGGGTTCAAAGGATTCATTCATAAAAGAAACCACTTGTTATATACAAGTAAACAATTTCAATATTTAATGAAAAATTATCTTTCAATATAGAAAAAGAAATAGAAACAGTAGAGTAAGAGAAAAAACAAAAATTCTCCTTTTTTTATTTTTAAGTTTTTTTTCATTTTCTTTTACGTTTACAGCTGACACTTTTAAATATTTTGACCATTTTTTTCAAGGTCACAGAACAAGAATAATTTTCCTCATTCCTTATTAAAATTTGCTTTGATTGCCATGTTTATGGTCCCTCCCTAACACCCAGGCAAGGCAAGGACTACCTATAGTTGAGAATAGTACCTACTTCAGGAAAAATTAATTTTGATACAACTGAGTAGTTGAATTATTTTGGAAATAGTCTACATAACTAAGTGCTGAAACACATCATTTCTTCTCCATATTTATTCTTTTTAAAAAAGTTTTAATACTGTAAACCATTCACTGCTTAGACTGGGTTTTTGGTGAAAATTTGTTCTTGGTGGCAAAAATCTTATTCTTTATATGTATAAGGTATGGATATACATAATATGTGAACAGATATACATTATATCTGTAATATTTAACTTAATAGAGTGTTGACTAGGATTAAAAAGACTAACAACAGCTCCTTAGTGGAGTACTAATGAAAAAAGGTGGAGAAACACTGGTTGAAGCAGATTATAAATTATTCGGAATTGATGTAGTCTTGCCACTGGAATTTGTACAGATATCCTTTGGATGGGGGCTTTCCTTGTAGACTACTGGTAAAGAATCCACTTGCCAATGTAGGGAAATTGAGGTCAATTCTGGGTTAGGAAGTTCCCCTAAAGGAGAAAATGGCAACAAACTCCAGTATTTTTGCCTAGGAAAGCCCATGGACAGGGGAGCCTGGTGGGCTACAGTCCACAGGGTAGCAAAAGAGTTGGAAGCTACTCTGCGATTAAACAACAACAACAAAAGGAGGGTAGCAGTACGTACATCAACAAATTGCACTGATGGACATCCAGGCTCAAACAGTGCTGGTGAGTCCTGTGTAATAGCAATCTGGGGTCTCAACTGGGAAAAGGTCCAGGGCAGGATGTTTGCTCCATGGGTAAGACTTCAAAATTGCAGTATGGGGGCTCCCGCTTATAAACCCAGGCCGCAAACTGATACCATCATCTGTTTGCCAGTAAATTGCAACACTGGACTATGTTAATCTTTTTTACAGTGCTATTTGTTTTGTTTTGCAAATCTTGGAACGTTGGTAAACCCTTAGCCATGGTTGCCCAGACCACCTCCAAGGGCTCAACAACTCCAGGATCTGCCCCCTGTCTTATCTGTGGTGCTGTTAGTCCTGCACTCACAGCAGGCATGGAGTCAGGGCAGTATCCAGAGAAGTCGAAAGCGAGGTCAGAGGCCTGCTCTGCTTTTTTGCCTCTGAAGCTTGAACACGACTACTTCCATTGACTTTCTTTAACACCCAGTAAGCAAAAATCCCACAGGTACATTTTAATAGAAAATCCAAAAAGGCTGTCATGCTGGCCACCTAGGAAGGGACAACATTGCAGCTCAAGTTTGATGGCAGTCTGCTTGCAAAACACCTTCTTACTCCAGGACAGTTTCTCTTTTCTTCTATTCAGACCTTCAACTGATTGGATGAGGCCCACCTGCATTACGGAAGCAATCTCCTTTCCTCAAAGTCCATTGATTTAAACATTAATCTCAACAAAACACCTTTATAGAAACATCCAGAATAATGTTTAAACACTGTGACTTTAGGCAAGTTGACCTGTGTCGACTAAAAAAAGGTAGTCACAGCCTAAAAGTGGTGACTCAGATGGTAAAGAATCCACTTGTAATACAGAAAACCTGGGTTTGATCCCAGGACTGGGAAGATCCTCTGGAGGAGGACATGGCAACTCACTTCAGTATTCTTGCCTAGAGAATCCCCACGGACAGAGGATTCTGGTGAGCTACAGCCCATGGGGTTGCAAAGATTCAGACATGACTGAGCGACTAAATGCACACACACACACACGCACACACACACACGCACACACACGCGTTTTATTTGGTGGGAATTGTTAGAACTTAAGTCCAGGAGACAGATTCTGAAATTGCTCCCAGGAGGTGGGTTGAGGAGTTAGGATATATATGAGTTTGCAACAAGGGGTGTGTAGTCTGAACATCAAAAGATTATTCTTAATTAAGAAAAACCAGATTTCTCAAGTCAAGGAATTTAGCACTCTTCTGTGTATGGAAAGATACAAGCATTTGAGCTCACTGAAATCATTCCTTTCATATGCATCGCAGCTACCTGGGGCCAGCATCCTGCTTCTTGATTTTTCACAACCTTAGTTCCTTGCTCACTGTAGGGTGTGGCAGCAGCCAACAGCTGCTATATTGCAGCTTATTCTCCCTTTTGAGGGCCTTCTGGGGTCAGAAATTCACATCTGGAGGTCCCAAATTGCTGACTGTGACATTCTTGTTTACTGATATGGCAGGAAATACTCCATTTCACGGTACCTCCCTGTGGTTGAAAATTCAATCGATATTTGGGAGACATTTCATGACAATTTTTGCCCCATGGTGCTGGAAAGCTCATCTCAGATCAGGTGGAATTTCTCATCAATATGTCACTCCAGGCATTAATTCTGGATTAGGCCCATCGATAGATAGTAAAGTGTTCTCTGGATCCTCTATCTTCTAATCTATTAAGATCCAGGAGATATTTCCCTGTTGCTTCTTCCCATGCCAAGAATTACACTATTACAATTTTTGGAGGGATGCAGAACTATATTTTCCGTAAATTGCTTCAAGTCACCTACTCACCATTACATTTGTTGGAGGCCTGGTTACAGACTATAAGAGACAACAGTATTATAAAATAGAAAACCCTGATGCTGGGAAAGAATGAAGGCAGGAGGAGAAGGGGACGACAGAGGATGAGATGGTTGGATGGCATCACCAACTCAATGGACATGAGTTTGAGTAAGCTCCAGGTGTAAGGTCCCTGATGATGGACAGGGAAGCCTGGCATGCTGCAGTCCATGGGGTCACAAAGAGTCAGACAGGACTGAGAGACTGAACTGAACTGATTGAACGTAGCTAGTAACCTTGACAAGGTCATAGTGTAGCAGAAACACAAGTATAGACTGTTTGGAAGCAAAGAACAGGTTAAAACAATGATTAGTGTAACTAAGTTGTAATCTAGTTGCAATAAACTATCAAGTCCACAGGGTAGGCAGCTGGAGAAGCAAAATCCTGGCAGGGTCAGGTAGAGAGAAAAAGACATATGTCCCATCTCCATTTACAAAGACATATACTTCATTAACCAGTTGTAGGTCCCAGAGAAAGAGAAAAAAAAAGTGGGAAACAGATTCAAGCTAGTATATTTTTCAAAGTCAAGGTTATAAATCATATTTATGAGTTCATTCGGTCCCATGTAGTTGATTTCTGTTGATCCACATAAAATAATCAGATTTTCTCATTACAGTTTGGATTTAGTTACTTAGTTCAGTAGCATTACCTAAAGGCTGTCAGAAACACTCTTGTTTAAAAGTTCTTTTGTTGTATACATTTTTTTCATTTTGTGTATATTTTTGTTTTGCATACATCTTTATTTGTATACTTTTTAACAGCATTTATGACATTGCAATGTGTTTGAGGTAGTCTAAGACTATAAGCTTCTTTGGGCTGGGATCCTAATCTTACCAATGTTTTTTCCTAAAACCCAGCACAAGGAAGATTGTGTTTGCTAAATAAGTGAATCTATTATAATTTTTTATTAAATAAATAAAACTAAAATGAACAACTCTAAAATCAAATGACTAATATAAATTTTAAAAATTATTTTAAATCCATGATTAAAATAAATAAGAAACTAAAAAAATAAATAAAATAAGAAACTAAAAATTCATAATTATACAAATGAAATATGTATTCAAAATAAGTTAAAATAACTCAGACATTAAATCATTTTAAAATATGTGTGTAGTTGAAAATAACTTTAAAGCTGACTCTGAAAACCAGTTAAGAGGAATAGCTCAAGCTTTGGGGAAGACTTGGCCATTGTCCTCTCATAAACTATACAAGCTGCTCCCTGAATCAAAGAGCAAAACTGGGGCAGAGAAGGGCAGCTGCGGGGACAGAAATAAGAGAACAGACAGACACCCATGGAGGAGAAGTGGAAGAACAGAGCTGAGAACACTCCAGAAGCAAGATACCATATATTTGCTAGCATTTCATACCAACAGGAGAGAAAAGCTATTTAAATTATGCTGCTTTCTACAAATTCAAGAAAACAAATTTCATATAAAGTTTAGTCATATAAACTATTGATGTTGAATTCCAGACAACAGTTGCAGGGGGCAAAAGGGCATACTTTCAGAATAACACCACTGCAGAAAATTAAAGTGCATCTTCTTGACACACTTCAGGTATTATAATGTACTTTTTTTCAAAAATGAAATGAGAAAGAGAACTTCCTTCATGACAATCATTTCTGTGTCTGTGTGTCTTACCAAGCCTAATTTTATTTTATTTTATTTTTTTAGATTTATTTATTTATTTAATTTTTTTTTTTAATTTTAAAATCTTTAATTCTTACATGTGTTCCCAAACATGAAACCCCCTCCCACCTCCCTCCCCATAACATCAAGCCTAATTTTAATACAGCAAAGAAGTTATTCATGTCGACAAAAAACTGAAGTGCCAAAGTTCAGAGAGTTTGGTTAATTAACATAATGAGGATTAGAAATAGTTTCATATTAGGTCCCTGCCAGATTTAATGACAGTACGTTTACTGGGAGAAGAGTCATTGAATTAAGATTGGTGCAAAGCAATTTTCACATATCAAGGGAAGTCATTCTGGCTAATACATGAGTTAAACTGAATGTTTTGCTAACTAAAACAACCTGTTTGGGGCCTGTCAAACATGCATTGTACATCTGCTTAATTATTAAAGACAAGGAGACATTGACTAAAAATGAAGACTGTCCATGTTAAAAATAAAGATTAAATGTTTCCCTTGTGCCAATGATGGCACTTATTTGATGATAAAGACTCCCTTCCCAGGTGCCAAGTCTACACTGACTTGCTGTGTACATGTTGATCTATTTTTTTTTTTTTTGAACCTTGAAGGAATCTATCCCTGACTTGTTTGATGTTCTTAGTTCTGAAAAGATATAAAACTGCGTGGAAAACTGTGCTTCTCTGGAGCAGTATCTCACAGTTATTTGAGAGGCTGTCTTCTGGGCTATAGTCTTCAGTTTGGCTCAGATAAAACTTTTTTCTATTCCTGTTATAGACTGTTTAGTGATTATTTCCTCTGATAGGACTTGGTATCATTTGTCAAATTATGGCTGAATCACAACTATAGGTTGGATATATGTTATAGATTTTGGTAAAAATCTACAAAAGTTTACTGCTGCTTTGGAATTTACAACATAAAACATTATAAATGTTTATTACTATTTGCAAATTCTGTGCTGTACATGAAACCATTTATCTCAGATGGGACTTGAACCCATGTGCTGGGACTTGAACCTGGCTGAAACCCACAGTACCTGGTTTTAGGACCTAATAAAGCTCAGATTCTTGATGTCTCATCACAGAAAGAATTTAGTAATAAAATAATAAATAAAGTAATTTTTATCACTTTGTCTAGTGATAGGTAAATAGTGAATTTATTCAGAAACACATCCCACAGACAGAGTGTGGGCCATTGCAGAGAGTGAGTGTGGTGGCCGCAAAGTGTTAGTTTTTATGGACTGGGCAATTTCATAGGCTAATGACTGGGAGGATTATTCCAACTATTTTGGGGGAAGGGGTGAATATTTCCAGGAATTGGGCTCACTTTTTGTCTTTAGACAGTGCCTTGGAATTATCATGGCACCTCTGGGTGTGTCATTTAGCTTGCTCATTGAGGATCAAGGTCTGGCTGAAGCTGACTTGTCTAGCATCTTGGATCCATTTGATCCTAATCAGTTTATTTTATGTCCTTGAGCTATGTCATTCTTTCAAAAACTGTGCCCTGCCCGCTTCCCTCTTGTTTTATAGTCTATGTGTAATACACCACTTTACTTGTAATAAACCACTTTACTTGTAATAAACTGATGTATATGCAATTTTTTCTGGAGAGCTAGTTATTAAACGTTTACCTGCTCATCTTTCTACAAACTCCATTGGAAGTGTGCAGACATTTCCAAGCACAGCACCTTCACTCAGCTTGGTAGTGTTCAACTGCTGGGCATTCAGCCATCTCTGTGACTATAGATTTCCACCGTACCTAGTTGGGGTCCTGCAGTAGTCCAGTTGCTGGTCAGGAGGTCAGCAGTCAGCCAACAGTTCTAAGAAGAAGAAACACAGCCCCTCATTTTCCTTTCCCAAGAGTAGACAGTCCAGGTGAAATGGAAAAGGCTGTGCTTATGAAGCTTACTTTTAGCTATTCAAAGCTAAATTTAATAGATCTGTCACAGGACCGATGACTAGGTGTGATATAAAGCTATTTGCGCCAGAGTGTGTTTTTGAAGACAGCAGAAATTGGAAATACATTCAGAAGCTGGTTTTCAATGCTCTCAGCCAAGATTAGAGTCAGTAGTTTTCATGCTAGAAAGGGGTAACTGTGATGCGGCCCAGAAGTACAAGAGGGCACCACCCCACCAGGCTCTTGCTTTGGCTCTGAAGAAAACTGTAACACGGGGATGGGTTGAAAGGTCTGAACAGTCAGGGAATTGAAATCATGCGACTGGTATACATTCCTGTGGCTTTTCCTGTTCCTTCTTTCAGTGTCTCTGTGTGTCCTTCGTGAAAGTACACATGACATTGTGGCAGATCCTAGTTTTAGGATATGCAAGGGTAGACTCAGTGAGAACAAAAGCTGGAAAGGAAAGAGTGGGCTTCTATAAACAACCCAGGATTGGAGAGAACTTGTTATTGCTTTCTCCAAAGGGAGGACTCCTCACCCTCTGTCAGAGTGAGAAAAACCAGGGTGTGGAAAAGCTCTTTCCTGTGGTGAGGGCAGCTCTGAGATAATGGCCCAGGAAGACTGTCTCTATCTACTCTCTTCAACAGCAGGAGATAGGTAAGATCCATGACACATTTATGTGAATGAAGCTTCCAACCAGGAGTCCAGGATCGTCATTTGTCTCCTGGGAAGTTTATACTTTTTAATGATCTTTCTGAACATCTGGGGAACCGTTTACAGGAAAAATATCTTTTACACTCAAATTCTCCATGCACTATAGAAAAAGCTGTCAGCTTACTTTTCACAATTTCTGTGCTTTTCAGAGCTAGGTAAATCAAGGTTTCTCATTTGCTTAGTTAAGTGGATGTATAAACAGATGGATAAATAGAGAAAATGGTTAAGGTGGTTTTCTTGCTTAAAATCAGGAATTATTCTCTTAAGAGAATCCATAATCCTGATTCCTAATTTTGTATTTAAAATGTAGATGAGCATTTATATCCTGGATATTCTTACTAAAAATGAACATGTCTTGCTTTTCCTTTTTATCACAACTGTAACCTCTCATGTGTGGAACAGCCCTCTTAGTTCAATTTCCTTAAGTGGAGTTATTGACAATGAGACAATGCATCTTTTTGTCTGTTTTTTGTTTTGTTCTTAGCAAACTTCATATTGGCATAAAAGTGTAGAAGATATGCATTTTGTAAACATTTTACACATAATATAAACACATTCATCAGGTTCTTAGGATAAATTGCAAAGTTCATCACTCATTTATTTGTAGAAAATTCAACTACAACAGATAGTACTGTTCAGAATGTACTTGAAACTATGTAAAGACAGTATTGCTATCAGAAGACATTATTACCCAGAAATATTTATGTCTCAAAACTTTAATAATTATTTTTTCCCATACTACAGTCCCAGTCAATACTGGCTGAATTCAACTTTTTTCTTTAACTCTCATTTGAATATTACATCAAATTCATATTTCCATAGTCAGTGGTGGAAATTTTTGAAAATGCCCAGAAACTAATTTGTAACATACATTATAAAAATAACTGCATTTCATAGGCTTATGAACTAAGGAGTATTTTAAAAACTGAAAAATTCAGTGGAAATATCACCTATCTGTGAGCTTTCTAACTGAACATTCTTAAGTGTGCAGTTTCATGCGCATGAGGCCCTTCTCAGCCAGCTTGGCTCCTTCGTGTTCTGAAGAATCCTGGGAGACTTCCATAGTCACTGACCTTGGCATTGTTTCACTTCTCTCTTCTACTCAAGCCTGAAGGGTGGGACCACCAACCCCAACTTATAGTGGGCCTAAGGAGATATTTGCTGTGTGTGTGTGTGTGCACATGCGCACATGCATGCATGCCTGCTTGCTTTGTAGAGCTCTACAGTACTAAAGTATTCACTGTTGTTGTTCAGTCACTAAGTCAAGTCCGACTCTTTGCAACCCCATGGACTGCAGCACGCCAGGCTTCCCCTGTCCTCCACTGTCTCCCAGAATCTACTCAAACTCATGTCCACTGAGCTGGTGATGCTATCCAACCATCTCATCCTCTGCCGTCCCCTTCGCCTCCTGCTCTCAATCTTTCCCAGCATCAGGACCTTTTCCAATGAGTCAGCCCTTTGCATCCGGTGGCCAAAGTATTGGAGCTTCAGCATTAGTCCTTCCAATAAATATTCAGGGTTGATTTTCTTTAGGTTTGACTGGTCTGATCTCCTTGGTGCTCAAAGGACTCTCAAGAGTTTTCTCCAACATCACAGTTCGAAAGCGTTGGAGCTCAGCCTTTTTTATAGACCAATTCTCACATCTGTAGGTGACTGCTGGGAAAACTATAGCTTTGACTATACAGACCTTTGTCGGCAAAGTGATGTCTCTGTTTTTTAATACACTGTCTAGGTTTGTCTTGGCTTTTCTTTCAAGGAGCAAGTGTCCCTTAATTTTATGCTGTAGTCACTGCTCACAGTGATTTTGGAGCCCAAGAAAATAAAATCTGTCACTGTTTACACTGTTTCCCCCATCTATTTGCCATGAAGTAATGGGACCTGATGCCATGATCTTAGTTTTTTGAATGTTGAGTTTTAAGCCAGCTTCTTTCACTCTCCTTTGTCACCTTCATCAAGTGCTCTTTGCCTCCTCTTCACTTTCTGACATTAGGGTGGTGTCATCTGCATGTCTGAGGTTATCGATATTTTTCCCGGCAATCTTGATTACACCTTGTGATTCATCCAGCCCAGCATTTCTCATGATGTACTCTGCATAGAAGTTAAATAAGCAGGGTAACAATATACAGCCTTGATGTACTCCTTTTCAATTTTGAATCAGCCTATTGTTTCATGTCTGGTTTAACTGTTGCTTCTTGACCTGCATACAGGTTTCTATGGAGGCAGGTAAGGTGGTCTGGTATTCCTATCTCTTTAAGAATTTTCCACAGTACTCACAGTGAAAGTGAAAGTGTTAGTTGCTTAGTTGTGTCTGACTCTGCGACCCCATGGACTCTAGCCTGTCTGGCTCCTGTGTCCATAAAATTCTCCAGGCAAGAATACTGGAGTGGATAGCCTTTCCCTTCTCCAGAAAGTCTTCCTGACCCACGGATCAAACCTAGGTCTCTTGAATTGCAGGGAGATTCTTTACTGTCTGAGCCACCAGGGAAGCCCAAAAATAGAAGCCCATTTAACTCAGCAAAGATCCCATTTCAGTGTTCACACTGAGAACTCTCCATTTAGCTGTATGTGTAGTACACTGGGATGACTTTCTCTGGGCAGGGAGGTTTCAGTGTTGATTGAAAGCCACTTTTCTGTCCACAAAAGCACTTCAGTATATATAGCTTTATATCACATGCACGATAAGCTCTGTGATGGCCTTTGCATTGCATTCAGCTTTGAATATTTTAAAGGAAATTCTACAAGGTTTATAAAATGTCAATATTTTGATCAATTAATTTAATTCAGGCTGTATTGTCTATCCCAGAGTCTTTTTCTCTCTCATATTTTACTCTCATTGATTTGTTTGACTGAATAATTTGCAATATTCTTCCTGTTTTCATTCTTGTGTTCTTAGTTATGGTATCTGTCCAAACAGGGTTGTGTTCAATCAATAGAGAGCTAATGCATGTATCAGATCCAACTGAGAAACACCTAACTCCCAAGTTCTGTGTGATAGGCAGGAAAGCGGGCTCCTTGGTCCACTTCAAGAGCTCCTTTTTATGGAGATACTGGTGATAATTCCAAAAAGTGCTAACCGTCCTAGAAGCATGTCACAACTGAGTCATTAGTGGAGGAAGCTGGAGAAAAGGAGGTAGGGTGCCTAGCTGCCTTTTCCAACCAGGGCTCCCTCCCCTTCTCGCCCTCCTTTCTCTGTCTATGGAATATTTTTGGCATCTGCTCCTTGCCACATTCACAGCATGGTGGTGCTGGGGGCACACATGTGGCACTGTCCCTGCCCTCCAGGACTTAGAACTTGTGAAGAGACTGAGTGAACAAATAATGTCAAGTGTTGCAGAATCTACGTGTGGGGCTCAAGGAGTGTGTAGAAGGGAGCTGTTACCTGAAGCGCCACATGTTTGGTCTACTCTGAATCATCAGAGATTCTGGCTGAATAGGCCCCAGCCTCTAGTGTTTACTCCTGCACATCTAGTCATATACAGTAAGTCCCCTACATACAAACTTTTGTTAGGTTTCAAAGACGTGAATGTGTTCGCATGTCCAATCATGTTAGTTTAAGGATCTGGCATACATTGTCAAGCACATGTGTCCTCTGCAAGTGGTTGTGCTTTTGTGTTCTTCACCGTATAGTCCTGTTTACAGTGAAAGTAAAAGTTGCTCGGTTGTGTCCGACTCTTTGCGACCCCATGGAATTCTCCAGGCCAGAATACTGGAGTGAGTAGCCTTTCCCTTCTCCAGGGGATCTTCCCAACCCAGGGACTGAACCCAGGTCTTCCTGATTGCAGGCAGATTCTTTACCAGCTGAGCCACAAGGGAAGCCCAGGAATACTGGAATGGGTAGCCTTTCCCTTCTCCAGGGGATCTTCCCAACCCAGGGATCGAACTGGGGTCTCCTGCATTAATAGAGTACAGTAATATAGTATTTATATTTTAAACCCAAGATGTCCAGAAGCAAGCGTAAAAGCAGTGGTGATGTAGCAGTGACTATATTGTAAGATTAAAAATATTTTCTTTACTTCTTGTCTTTATGCATTATTTGTGTGAATAGTATTGCAAGACTATTGCAGTCGAGTACTACATGAAAGAAAGTGAAAGTGAAGTTGCTCAGTCGTGTTCGACTCTGTGCGACCCATGGATGTAGCCCACCAAGCTCCTCCATCCATGGGATTCTCCAGGCAAGAATACTGGAGTGGGGTGCCATTTTCTTCTCCAGGGGATCTTCCCGACCCAGGGATCGAACCCAGGTCTCCCACATTGCAGGCAGAAGCTTTAACCTACATAGCTGATTGTATTTGCTTGGTACCTAAGCTAACTTTGCTGTGCTTACAAGCAAATTGGATTTATGAACATGCTTTTAGAATGGAACTCATTTGTATGTAGGAAACTTACTGTACCTTGAAATAACTAGGAAAGCAAGAAAGGCTCTTTCATTAAAAAGTTTTTTAAGCATTACAAATATTCATTTAATGTTCTTGTTTATAAGGAAACCAGTATATTACATACAACATAGACAATGCAAGGGGACATATATAACCCCTGGCTTCCCCATGCAGCACCATCTGGTTCAGCCACGTTGGGAGGCCAGGAACGGTTCTGGTTCTGCTGGGTGAACTGTGGTCTGATCAGCAGGCTCCCCCTTCACTGAGGATGGATTTCAGGAGGAAGCAGGACAAGAGGAGGAGAACACGCCTCGTGAGCTGGGTTCTCAGTCCATTAGAGTGTGAGGTGAGAAAGTCTTTCAAGTCTGGAAAAAAATAAAATCCCAAGAGAGTTATGAGACATGCTGTGGCAGGCCTGCTTTAAGACAGTGAACTAGAAATGTCTGCACCTACTCTAGGAAAGGCCCTTTTCTGCCTGGGCCTCCCTCCTGGGCCTTGCCCTGTGGACTGGGCCACCTGGTGGGCAGCACAGAGCATGGTGGACACCAGCTGTAGAGAACACAGCACAGCTCAAGGGAGATGCGCTTCCCTTTAACTTGTGCATTCCTTTCACTGCAGCTGGAAACAGAGGGATTTTTACGTAACTTGGAGAGCTGAAGGAGAATCTGTTTGCTGCTTTTAAGGCTCACAAAGAAATAGTCCTTCAGCCCTTATCATTTGGCACATGAGCTAACCAAGGTGGTGGTTCAGAGTACTATACCGTCATTTAACAATTCAGGCAAGTGGATCTGATTTAAAATGAAATAAAATAGCTCGCATCCATCTGTTGTCATCTGTTCCCCAGATAGTCCTAACACTATTTCTTTGACTAGGGACCACTTATTAAAGAGGAGGAAAGCAGCCTTTCCTACAGCAATGGTGGACAGTCTCACAAAGGACGTGACAACGAGGCACAGCTGCAGATGTGCCCCAGTTGGAGTGTTCACCACCCCACTGAGGCAGTGTGGCTCCTCCACTGCAGGTCTCACTCTGAGCCCCAAACTCAGTAGGTCTGGCTTTCTCTAATGGCTAGGACCCCACCCCAGAGGTGCTGAGTGGGAATCTCTGGGGTAGTGAGACCAGATAAGGGTGTTTGCTAAACTCCCTGGTGATGAAGGGTTACCGTGTAAAACTGACAAGCCCCACAGGTATGGCTATAGGCAGGGGTACCAACTCCACTAAGTAGTCTCCCAAGCAAATCTGGGGTTGGATGTGGGATCAGCTGGTCAGGGAGGCATACAAAGGCCCAACTTACAGGGACTTTTTCCCCAGGGCTGCTTGGCAGAGGCCAACCTGCTCTGCCCCCTGACAAACCTGCCAAACCCTGTCCTCTAGGATTCCTCCAGAAAGTGCCTTCTGAACGTCAAAACCTGTGGTCAGCTTGAACCATCCAAAGCTAATGAGTAGAGAGAAAGACAAGCCGCTGCAGCAGAGACCTGCTCTGCCTCTTTCTGCAGGTGACTATGGTGAGCATGGCCAGGAGGCCACGTTCAGCACAAGACTGAGGGCAGGCTCACTGCAAACCTGGGTACCATTCCCCACATCACCCCGCATGGGAGAGGGTTGTTCCAGGGTACTTCAGTTCAGTTCAGTTCAGTTCAGTTGCTGTCATGTCCGACTCTTTGTGACCCCATGAATTGCAGCACGCCAGGCCTCCCTGTCCTCCACCAACTCCCAGAGTTCACTTAGACTCACGTCCATCGAGTTGGTGATGCCATCCAGCCATCTGGATGTTGTCCCCTTCTCCTCCTGCCCCCAATCCCTCCCAGCATCAGAGTCTTTTCCAATGAGTCAACTCTTCGCATGAGGTGGCCAAAGTACTGGAGTTTCAGCTTTAGCATCATTCCTTCCAAAGAACATCCAAGGTACTAGAACCCCATAAAACAGAAGCCTTAGCATCCAGGCTCAGAGGTAGCTCCAGAAAAGCTGATGATACAACAGGTGCTCTCAGTGTGAGAAGCAGCTACAGGTCAGCCCATACTGAGCTTCACTGTTGATTTTTCCCCTGGTGAAAGGGAACAGGCTGACCACAGAGAGGATTCAGGCCCTGTTGGCGGTCTTTTCTTGCATGTGAACTCAAAGGCCATTGTCAGAGTCAGTTTTATGAGTTTGGTTAGACCAAGTCAGTCCCCTAAGCAGGGATCCCCAAACTGGGGCTGTGAGCACCAGGCAATGTCCCTCCTTAGGGACTCAAGGTCACCCACTGAGCTAAGAGAGAAAATATTAGAACTTCCACTATATATTGATAGGAAAAATTAAAGCAAGCTTTCTTCACATTTACCATTTATTGAAACCTACAAAATCAATGGTTCTGTGGCCTATCATCATTTTTGCTAAGTCGCTCAGTCATGTCCAACTCTCTTTTTGTGAACCTATGGACTGTAGCTCACCAGACTCCTTTGTCCATGGACTCTCCAGGCAAGAGTATTGGGGTAGGGTGCCATGCCCTCCTCCAGGGGATCTTCCCAACCCAGGGGCCAAACCCACATCTCCTGCATCTCCTGCATCTCCTGCATTGGCAGGCAGGTTCTTCACCTCTAGTGCTACCTGGAAGCCCATCATCATTTATGTCCTACCAAAAAAGAAACTCTGCTACCAATGATGATATACTATAACATGGGATTTTAATTATATACTTACCAGAAGTTCTCTTTTTAGACTTACACATCGCAGAGATTTTTATCATTACTTTAGTCTTAAACATGTGTGAAAAGGAAGATAGAAGTGAAATCAAATTTGTGAATACTCAGCATGTGCCACTATGTCCCCACCACTGCTGCTGCTGCCGCTGCTGCTGCTAAGTCACTTCAGTCATGTCCGACTCTGTGCGACCCCAGAGACGGCAGCCCACCAGGCTCCCCCGTCCCTGGGATTCTCCAGGCAAGAACACTGGAGTGGGTTGCCATTTCCTTCTCCAATGCATGAAAGTGAAAAGTGAAAGTGAAGTCACTCAGTCATGTCCAACTCTTAGCGACCCCATGGACTGTAGCCTACCAGGCTCTCCCATCCGTGGGATTTTCCAGGCAAGAGTACTAAGTGGTGATTTAAAAATAGTTTGGAGACCACCTTTGGTGAGGATAAAATCATACTTCAATATGAGGTCCAGAGCTAGCATCCCCCAAATTTTCCAGTTTACAGATAACCCTGAATGCCCTTAGAAAACCAAATAGCTTTCTCTCCTGTCATGACACCCAGAGAAGCTACCCCACTGAAATGACACCTATCATGGGAGAATGTCCCAGAGGGATTTGACAAAGGGTCTGCTCTTTCCCAGTCAGCACGCCCTCAGCTGGCAGCCAGCTGGGGCCAGGACCTAGGAAGGCCATCCTTCCAACAGGTCCACAGTCTGGCTCCGGCCTGCAGACGTTCACTTGCTTGTTGTGTGGTTGGTTGTCTGCTTTGCGACAGAACTGTACTTTTTAAATTGGGTTTGAAGAATGAGATGAGGCCTGAGCTGACCCCAATCTGATATTTACATGACCTGTTTCTCTCTAAGGAAGTTCTAAATTGCTTCTTCACTGTGTCATTACTTAGACTCTAAATTTTAGAACATATTGGTTCTTGATGCTAAGGAAATACTTAATTCTTTGGGTGATATATAGGAAGAATCACCTTCTCAGTAAAATGAGATCATGGGTTGATTTAAGGACTGCTAGCTCCAAGGCTGTCACTCTTCTTGATTTTTTTTCTTTTAACTCTAGCAATGCTCACCAATTAATGTGTATAGTGGGTATTTTTCACAACCTAAAAAAACACATCTTAGTAAATTTGCATATAAGTGCTAGATCATGAAGCAGTTTTTTCTAACCTCATTGTAGTGATGTGAATACTGTCGATGGTGAAAATAATGCAACAATATTTTATTTTATGTATAATATAAAACAGGTATAGGGCCTTTTCATCTTTACAAGTCTATGGGGTAAATTGTTTCTGCTGTGGAGACTGAAGCACAGTTTATAAAGATGGTAAACATTACAACAACTATTTTGGGGGATTTGAACAAGTATTTTGGGGATTTCCCATTTAAAATTTGGCTTTTTCTATTATGCCAAATTTCCTCTTTAAACACAAAATTAACAAATGTAAATGAAGAAAATGGTAGAATGATATTTACCTGTCTAAAATATACTGTATTTATTAATAGAATACTGAAAATAGATTGTTTTAATGTAATATAATAGTAGGCAATGGCCTTTATGGTGTTTCTTCTTTGGCACTATATTTGGAACTAAAACATCAAGAGTCATCCACTTAATATTTATTTAGAATTATTATACACAGAGCATTATTTTAGGTCATGGAAGAGAAAAATTACAAAACAGCTCACACCAACAAATAAGACTGCTTTGCATAAATTTTATTCTTCAATATCCGTGTGAAAGTTCAGGGCAGATTATCCTCATTTTACATGAGGAAACTGGAGAATAAACAGTGTTCCTCTGAAACAGAATGAAAAATATGTCCTTGAAAAGATATTATATTGGGATTAAGAAAGCCTGTTGTACATGGACCCATAGAGTGTCAAGAAAAGAGGGCACTTGGAGATTCTCTGGCCTTTGTGTGCTTAGAGGAGCCAAAGGACCCTGATTCTGTAGCATACTTTTATCTTTTGGATTGGCTAAAAAGTGTTTGGATTTTTCCATAAGACATTATAAAAAACCCAAAGGAACTTTTTGGCCAACCCAATATTTGTGATTCCCCTATTCATATGTGTCCTTTCACATTAGAATTATATTGGAAACACAGCTTTCCATTCTATCTTCTATATACTCTTCAAAGTCATCATAAAATTCCATTAAAGGAATTAAAACATTTACTTACCGATTATTCTGCTATTGGATTTACAATGTGGTCAAATTTTCAATATTCTAAATAATACCATCCAAAATATTCTTAAAGAGGCTCGCAATAAACCCATTAATAAATGATCAATTAATCTATGACAAAGGAGACAAGGTTACATAATGGAGAAAAGATAGTGTCTTCAATGAGCGGTGCTAGGAAAATTGGACAACTATATGTAAAAGAATGAAATTAGAAAACTCCCTAACATCATAAAGTTAAGTCGCTCAGTTGTGTCCGACTCTTTGCGACCCCATGGACTGTAGCCCACCAGGCTCCTCCGTCCATGGGATTCCCCAGGCAAGAAGACTGGAGTGGGTTGCCATTTCCTTCTCCAGAGGATCTTCCCAACTCAGGGATCAAACCCAGGTCTCCTGTATTAGAGGCAGACGCTTTAACCTCTGAGCCACCAGGGAAGCCCCCCTAACATCATACATACACAAAAATAAACTCAAAATGGATTAAAGACTTACGCAGAAGAATGGATACAATAAAACTCCCAGAGGAAACATATGCAGAACACTCTTTACATAAATCGCAGCAGTATTTTTTTGTATTTGTCTCCTAAAGCAAAGCAAGTAAAAGCGCAAATAAACAAATGGGATCCAATCAAATATAAAAGCTTTTGCATAGCAAAGGAAATCATCAACAAAACAAAAAGGCAACCTACTGAATGCGAGGAAATGTTTGCAAATGATATGACATATAAGGGATTAATATCCAATATATATAAACTGCTCATACAACTCAGTATTTAAAAAAAAAAAAATCTCACAATAAACCAGATTTAAGGAATGGACAAAAAAACTGAACAGATTTTTTTCCAAAGAGTAAATGTAGATGGCCAACAGGCACATGAAAAGATGCTCAAGATGGCTTATCATCAGGGAAATGCAACTCCAAACCACAATGAGATGTTATCTCTTACCTATCAGAATGGGCATCATCAAAAAGAATGCAGATAACAAAAGCTGTTGAGAATGTGGATAAAAGGGAACCCTTCTACACGGTTTATGGGAATGTAAATTGGTATAGCCACTGTCAAAAATAGTATAGAGGTTTTTTTCAAAAAACTAAAATTGGAATTACCATATGACCAGCAATTCCACTCCTGGGTATACATCCAGAAAACCCCAAAACACTAATTCAAAAAGATACATGCACGCCAATGTTCATAGCAGCATTATTAAAATTGTCAAAGTATGGAAGCAACCTAAGTGTTTATCAACAGATAAATAGATAAAGAAGATGTGATAAACACATACACACACAAGAGAGAATACTACTTGGCCATAAAATGAAATTTTGCCATTTCACCGACATAAATGAACTTGGAGGGTATTATCCTTAGTCAAATGGCAGATAGAGAAAGACAAATACTGAATGATAAAATTTATACGTGGAATCTAAAAAACACAACAAACTATTGAATAAAACAAGAAAGAAGCAGACTCACTGATACAGAAAACAAACTAGTGCTTGCCAGAAGAGAGAAGAAAGAGGGAAGGGGCGATATGAACATTCAGAAAATAAGAGGACTATTATGTGAAATCATCTGTGTGAGACTTCAGAAATATTTAAAAACACTACAGAACTTAAAGAATCTCTCATTCAATTTAAAAAAAAGACATATTTAGGGCAGATCTACTCAGTGGCTCAGAGAAAATTCAATAAAAAATGTAGCTTTACCAATAAGAATTCTAATTATATCCATAATAAAATCTTAGTGTAAAAAATTTCACTCCAAAGAATATTTATTTTATACTGAAAATTATAGGAAAAGTCAGGAAGGAAACCTTGCCATTTGCAACAACAGAGATGGACCTTGAAGGCATTCTGGGAAGCAAAATAAGTGAGACAAAAATGACAAATACCATCTGATTTCACTTTTTTGTAGAATCTAAAAATTGAAAAAGAAAGAAAAGAAACTGATGTAATGTACAAGATGGTGACTACAGTTAATAACACTGCATTGCATATTTGAAAATTACTAAGAGAGTAGACTGATGCTAAAGCTGCCACCTGATGAGAAGAGCTGACTCACTGGAAAAGACCCTGATGCTGGAGGAGAAGGGGACAACAGAGGATGAGATGGTTGGATGGCATCACCGACTCAATGGACATGAGTTTGAGCAAGCTCTGGGAGATAGTGAAGGACAAGGAAGCCTGGCGTGCCTCAGTCCATGGGGTTGAAAAGAGTCAAACATGACTGAGCGACTGAACAACAAGAAAGAGAGTAGATCTTAAAATTTCTCATCACAAGAAAAAGAAAGTCATTATTGTATGTATGGTGATGGATGTTAACTAGGTTTGCTGTGGTTATCATTTCTCAATTGTATATATTTGTATATAATACCAAATCATTGTGTATACCTGAAACTAATATAATGCTACATGGCAATCATAAAAGTCACTGCAGATGGTGACTGCAGCTATAAAATTAAAAGATGCTTGCTCCTTGGAAGAAAAGTTATGACCAACCTAGATAGCATATTAAAAAGCAGAGACATTACTTTGCAAACAAAGGTCCATCTAGTCAAAGCTATGGTTTTTCCAGTAGTCATGTATGGATGTCAAGAGTTGGAACACAAAGAAAGCTGAGCACTGAATAATTGATGGTTTTGAGTTGTGGTGTTGGAGAAGACTCTTGAGAGTCCCTTGGACTGCAAGGAAATCAAACCAGTGAATCCTAAAGGAAATCAGTCCTGAATACTCATTAGGACTGATGCTGAAGCTGAAGCTCCAATACTTTGGCCACCTCATGCGAAGAACTAACTCATTGAAAAAGACCCTGATGCTGGGAAAGATTGGGGGCAGGAGGAGAAGGGGACAACAGAGGATAAGATGGTTGGATGGCATTACTGTCTCCATGGACATGAGTTAGATCAAGCTCTGGGAGCTGGCGATGGACAGGGAAGCCTGGCATGCTGCAGTCCATGGGGTCGAAAAGAGTCAGCATGACTGAGTGACTGAACTGAACTGAACTATCTCATTTTTTTAAAAAGTGTCTGACATAGTTCAGGGATGTGCTTATGTACTCTGAATGATAGCAATTTTATTCCAATTAATATTAATTATATATTAATTATCATTTTGTCAATGTTTATACCAGTATGCTATTGTATGTTGATTTATATTTTAAAATAATTTAAATGTTATTATAAAATATGACAATTTATTTCTTAAGAAAAAAAAAGAATAGCTGAAGAAGTTAACCACTCTAGGCTTCAGTTTCCTCAAATATAAAAAGTATAATACTTACTTCAAAGGCTTGTTAAGAATTGACTGGGATTAAGTAAATAAAGTCCCTGAAATAAACTAAGAGCTAATAAAGATGCTTATCCTGGTGACTGTCATCTTCACACCATCATAATCATCTATCAGCACTGCTGCTATCACTACCATCGTCATCCTCAGGTCGTAACCACAGTCAGCACAGCCACCACCACTGTCATCTGCCCTGATGCACAATCAATGGGTCACAGAGTGCTCCTGACAAATTACTCTAAGAGATGATCTCACTATTTGGTTCACTTTTGATGAGAACAAGCCACATTTTCAGAGTCAGTCATTGTCCTTGGCAGACAGCAGTCCCAGCCTTGAATGTTTTCCAGGATGTGAGCAGACTTCTTGGAACCTAGCTCCTGCTCTGGTGCTTAGAACCCAAGCTGGCCTTGCTAGAAAGTGAGAGTTGCTCAGTCGTGTCCGACCCTTTGTGAGCCCATGGACTGAATTCTCTAGGCCAGAATATTGGAGTGGGTAGCCTTTCCCTTCTCCAGGGGAACTTTCCAACCCAGGGATCAAACCCAGGTCTTCCGCATTGCAGGCAGATTCTTTACCAGCTGAGCCAAAAGGGAAGCCCTTGCTTAGAAGACTGAAAATGATCACAGCTAGGCCTTTCCCCACATCACTGCAAGGAGCGCCAACCACACTGGGAAATGACTTCACCTGTAGGACTACACAGGCACCGTCCGCAATTCTAATGCTTATGCCATAATCTATGTCCTTTCTCTGGGTCATTCAAAGACCAGCTACTGAATCAGTGGCACAGGCCCAGCAAATGAAGAGCCCGATAGGAGAGGGAGAAAGGGAAAGTATATTGCACTATAATCACCACCACACACCCACCCACCCCTTCCCCCACTCCCCACACACACTGCTGGCACCATGCAGAGCTGGCTGAGGAAGGGGAGCCGAAGTGGGGCTGAAGGGCTGCACCTTCACTAAGAATGTCACTAGAATGCTGATCCTATCCCAGGTTGCAGAGGAGGAAGGAAGGGAGGAAGATGGGTCTGAAGCTGAGCTTTCATTATGTATGTTCCTCCACCAGGCACCCCACCCAGGGAACCCCACCAAGAGGGTGGTTTGAAGGGCTCCACCCCCAAGAGTGCTGCCTTTCTACAGCAATCTAACAGTGGACAAGGGGATGTGAAGTGGGGGTGAAGGGCTGTACCACCATTAAGCACACCCTTACACTGTGGGATTGGCCCAGGGTCGACTATAGTGCAGGAAGGAGAGTAGGCCTAGGGTCTTTACTTGGAGCCCACCCAAGGCTAACAAAGAGGACCGAAGAGCTCTGCTTGCATTAACCAAGTCCCTTACTGCTATCCCAGCCAGAGCTTACTGTAAAGGGGAGAAGGCCATAGAAATGCTGTGCCTGCTATACCTGTGTCTCTGGTCCCTGCCTGAGATGACGACTCTGCAGCCGAGCATTTCGTCTGTTTTCTGACCTCAGAAGATTCACATTCCTTAGTTTTACAAGTAAACCATTTTCATTGAGTTGGGAACTGCTCAGTCATCACAAATAAGTGTTCACCCTGCGTGTGGCCCACACCCCACTGACTTTTATTTATGTGGCAGGCCTGAGCTGCGGTTCCCAGGCATCTTGCTTCCTGGAGCATTGCCAGGTTGGCCTTGAAGGGCAGCACTTGGCCATTCAGGCCTTCTCCTGTCCTGCTCCAGGGCGCTCTCTACATTTCAGTTGAGAAGGTGGGTATTGGCCCAGTGTAGAGAAGTCCCTAGAGATTTAGTTTGGGTACCCTGTTAAAGCTATGGTTTTTCCAGTAGTCATGTATGGATGTGAGAGTTGGACTATAAAGAAAGCTGAGCACAGAAGAATTGATACTTTTGAACTGCTGTGTTGAAGAAGGCTCTTGAGAGTCCCTTGGACAGCAAGAAGATCCAACCAGTCCATCCTACAGCAAATTAGTCCTGAATGTTCATTGGAAGGACTGATGTTGAAACTCCAATACTTTGGCCACCTCATGTGAAGAACTGACTTATTTGAAAAGACCCTGATGTTGGGAAAAGTTGAAGGCAGGAGAAGGGGACGACAGAGGATGAGATGGTTGGGTGGCATCACCGACTCAAAGGACATGAGTTTGAGTCAACTCTAGGAGTTGGTGATGGACAGGGAGGCCTGGTGTGCTGCAGTCCATAGGGTTGCAGAGTCGGACACGACTGACTGAATTGAACTGGCCCTGTCTGCCAGGTGCGGCTCTAATTACCAGCTTATGTGCTTCCAAAGTTCTGTTCTCTGTAAAGAACATTTAAGGACACTGTTTGGAAATCACGTTTAAATTCCGCAAGTAGGATATGGGAAACCTAGGAATAAATTTTTCAATGACTATAATGATAATACACTATGTGATTCACCACGAATGTGACTTTCCCGAGTGGTGAATCCCTGCAAACCGCTCATTCCTGTATCGTCTGGCACAGGTAGATCTGTATGGGTCGGTATGTATAAAGGAGCAACTGCCTGAGTGCGGGTTGTGAGCACCGGACGCAGGGCGGGTTCCTCTTACCGCAGCGGCCGGGTGTCTGCAGGGGGAGGCAGTGCAGGGCCGCAAAGACGCACCTGCAGAGGTGGCAGCCGCGGAAGGTCCAGGCTCCGTGCACCAGGGCGCCGCACTTGCTGAGGAAGCCCGGGCCTGGCGTTAGTGCAGGGGGCGCGCTCACCCTCGGCCCGCCCCGGGAGGTCCCGCCGCCCCCGCCCGGCTCCCAGTCTCCTCTCCCCGCAGGCCCCGTTGTGCCCCCAGCCTGCACCACCCCGCGCCTACCTGCGCCTCTGGTCGTGCTCACAGTAGCGGCCGGTGAAGTGAGCGGGGCACACGCAGAAGCTGCTCAGCACGCAGGTGCCGCCGTTCTGGCAGCAGCTCTGCCGCGGAGGTGCACCTGTGGGGGCGTCGTCTGGGGTCAGCTCCGCGCGGGACCCTCTATGTCTGATAAGCCCGAGAAGGGCCAAGAGAGATCCCCTCGGGGAGGCAATAAAATTGGCTTCCTGCTAATAGTGTTTGCTCAGGTAAACCCTGCTTGTTAGTTTAAGGATTAAAAACAAACTACCAGGGGTGCGGGCGGGTCAGGAAGGCTCCCTAAGACATATGGGAAACCCTGCCCCCTGCAAAGTAGCGTTTTCTTTCTTCCTTCCTTTCATATGTTAAAATTAGGCTGTGACTTCCCAAGACAGAGATTACAGACTGGCCTCTCCGGAGAGCGGCGAGCGAGCAGGGACCACCCACGGGTGCAAAGACACCGAAACAATTTAAAAAAAAAATCTCCCACTGGAGCCTGAGAGACTGCGATAAGCCTAGCAAAGGGCCGCTATTATCTGGGATTGAGATAGCTCTGGACGTGCAGAAAAATAACCAGTTAGAAGCCAAAGCCACGTTTTACCAATAAAATATTAAAACTTTTTTCAGAGTAAAAGAACACCTCACTAGGAAATATTTATTACCTTATCAGTCAGTTCAAGTCGCTCGTTCGTGTCCGACTCTTTGCGACCCCATGGACTGCAGCACGCCATGCTTCCCTGTCCATCACCAACTCCCAAAGCTTGATCAAACTCATGTCTATCAAGTAGGTGATGCCATCCAACCATCACATCCTCTGTCTTTATACTTTTACTTTATGGTATAAAAGTATATACTTTATAGTGTCTTTATATATATATACTTTATATAAAGTATATACTTTATAATGTCTTTATCCTTTTACTTGATAGTGTCTTTATCCTTTTACTTTATATTATATATTTAAAGATGGTAAAATGTTATTCATTGGGTTTCTCATTTTATTGTTAACTTATCCTAGTTTTTTTTTTTTTTTTCCAATTCTAAACTCAGGGTTCTGGCTTCCTAGTGGTAAAGAATCTGCCTGCCAAGGAAGGAGACAAAGGAGAAAGTCTGTAAGATCCCCTCTAAGCTCACACACAGAGACACACAGTCACAGATACACACACATGCACACACACACACACACACACACTCAGAGTTCACTGACCGGGATGACCTTTGTCTGCAGCACTGCCACTTAGCTCTTGGAAAGTCAAGGAGTAGGGGAATGAACCCTGAGGCTTCCAGCCCTCCGTGCTGTCGTTCTCCTCCCTTAAATTATTCAAGGTCCAGTTGAGTGTTTTCTGCTGGAACTTCTGAGCTTTAACACTGCTGCTTTCTTCTCTACTACTTTTATATTTCCCTGTTTGATAGCCTTAAAAATTAATTGAAAATATGAGAATGATAGTGATTGACAAACAAATATGCAATAAAAACTAAGAGAATATAAACAAAATGCTTCTTACTGTTTCCCATGGGGATGATCTGTAACATCAAACTGATCACAAACAGAAGCCTAGAATATTTAAAGAAATTTAATCAGAAATTTACATATGCATAAAATGTAATGCACTCATATACAAATATATGTCTAAATATATATTTAATGTACAATAGATAATTATGCAATCATTTTGTAGCTAGTAGATTTTGATTAATGTTGTCATTCCTTAGAAAGATTTTAGACCAAGCATGTACCCGTCCCTTTAAGAGAAGCAACATTAAGCATGCATTGCAATTTATTCCAGGCTCTTAAACACCCCTCTTGGCTCTAAGACTTAGATAATTTTTGTTCTTACCTAATAGAATGGCTCCAGGTCATTTTCCCACTGACACGTCTGGTATAACAAAGTCTCCTCTCATGGATACATTGAAGAACAATTCCAAGGGACTGAGTCTGCACAGTTTTTGTATTTGAAGATTTGAAGATTTACTGCAGTTACTGGAAGAACTGCCTCAGGACGCAAGATGGATAAGTACAGGAGACACAGGTGTTTCCTGCTCTCTACCTTGGCCACTAAATAACTGTGAGAAACAGCAATGAGGTCTCCTCTAGGTTCTGCGGTGCAATTGCGTTGGCAAAGACTGTGCTGTGATGGGCAGGGTCCAGCACAGAGCCTCGGGGACCATCCCTTCAATGATACCTCCTAGGGCCGGGGGCGGGGCCTCTTCCCCTATAGTGTTTACAGTGCTGATAGTAGCAGGAGGAGTCAACCCCTAATGTAAAACACTGGTGACTAGAAGGCAATAGCCTTTCCCCTTCCTGAAAAAAAAACAAAAAGAAAAACAAAAAATTATCAATAAAACCTCAACATGAACAAAAAAGTTTTCATGTGGAAATAGAGATTTTATATTGTACACTCCTCGCACTGAGGAGATGGTGAGGGGCCCAGCTAGAGAAGAGAGCTGTTGTGTGGAAAAGAACCACCTGGCTTGATTTCAAGCTTCGGATGGGAGCATGAATATAAAAGAGAGACATTTCAACACCTCCTTTCTGAGGACGCATCAGTATTTTTACAAACTAGGCCTTTTCTCTGTGCCTAGCATAATGATCACTATATCATATTCATTACCCATTTAATACAGGACCCCTCAGGGGAGGCACTATTTTTACCCTCCATATTTTGCTGAAGCAACTGAGGCTTTGAGTTTAAGTCACAAACCTTTGGCACTTAGATATTTGAAAAACATGAAACACAGATATTATAAGAAGGCTACAGTGTGCTGGGTGATACGGCCCACAGTGAGGCAAGCCTTACACTGGGTATCTGAAGACTACAGAGCACAGGGGTAAGTGCCACCTTAGTGAAACTATAGTGAAACTATTCATCTCACTGAGACTTGAACTCATGTGCGGGAACACAAACCCAGCCAAAACCCACAGTCTTCCAACTGAGTTCACAGGCCTGGTTTCCAGATCTAATGACACTCAGGTTTTTTTCTTTTTTTAATTGACAGATAATTGCTTTATAGAATTTTGTTGTTTTCTGTCAACCATCAACATGAATCAGCCATAGGTGGACATATGTCCCCTCCCTCGTGGTTCAAGAAGCTCATGTTCTTAATGTCTCATCACAGAGAGAATTCAGTGAGAGATGAGGTGATAGGTAAGAAGCAAATTTATTTAAAAAGAAACACACACCGCAGAGAGTGTAAGCTATTTCAGAAGGAGAGAGGCTGGGTAATTTCATAGGCTAATGAGTGGGAGGATTATTCCAACTATTTTGGGGAAGGGGTGGAGATTTCCAGAAATTGGATCACCACCCACATTTTGATCTTTGATGGTGGGCCTTCAACTGTCACGGCATCTCTGAGTCTGTCGTTTACCTTGCTGATGTGTTACACTGAGCCTATACTGAGGATCAAGGTTTAATCCAGGTTGACTAGACTTGGACCCATTGGACTCTGGCTTGTGTTGGGTCCTCATTCTTTCAAAGGTTGTGCCCTGCCCCCTCCCTCATGTTTCACTAATGTCTGATGAGGAGCCTGCTAACCAAGAGGGGTTCAGGGGCTTCTTCTGGGACTTGCTAATTTTCAGTTTTTCTAATTGCCAAAGTAGGGACTGGGACCCTTGCCTCATAGTACAGAGGATGACTTGCAACTCTGATACAAACTGTCCTATGATTTTAGTATAAAAACTGTTTTCTGAAAATGATATGTATCCCCCAAAGATGAGATTTTTTTGATACTGATTTAATATTTTAAACTTTTAAATGGGAAGTTAATTAAAGATGCTGTTAAATAAACTAGTAGGAAATTGGTGAGCTTGGCTGCCATAAGGCCTCCCAAAAGCTGGGTCCATGAGCTGCCAGGATCAGAACCCACAGATCTGACTGGGCAAACCATACGGAGTAGGTTGTCTCATGCCTTCATGAAAATCTGTAATGAGATTCAAGACAAATATACTTTTAGATGTAATGGTTCTTGTTAATTACATACTTTAGTTATATACAAAAGTAATTACATTTATGACTTTAAGTCAATAGTAACTTCTTTATGAGCAACATGGGTTGAACACTAAAAACCATGGATAAGCTAAAGAATATTTATTTAAATAAGTTTTAAAACTGTTCAGTTTAGAGGATGATATTAAATCCAAATCTTTCTGATAATATTAAAGTTTTATAAGTATTTTCTAAAATAAATACTTTTATAAGTATTTTCTACAGTTTCTTTTATTAAATTTTGTATTCTCAAATATACACAAAAGCTGAGATAGTGAGTGGATAAAATTGGGTTCAGCAGCCAACCGTTGCCAATCTTTCTTCATTGTTTTTCCCCCACATTTTTTTTCTTGGAGTTTTTTAAGGCAAATCGCAGACATCATGATATTCTCCTCCTATGTCAAATAAGGTTTTGAAAATGTGTGTCTTACAAATGGAAACTTTAGAAAAAGGAAGGGAAATGTCTTACCAGCAAGACAGGGCTAAGGCTAGATATAGGACCAATGCCCCTCTCTGGGTGTCTGCTTAAGAGTTGAAATCAGCTTTGAGGAGGGAAAGGGCTGAAAGCCTAGGGGTGATAAAACACTCTGACACTTGCTCTCATTTACTTAAAGGTCTTATAAAGACTTTCGCATTTCAGTAGGAGGAGTTCAGGTTTGCTTAGTTAATAATGCCCTGCTGGAAAGCCTTGTCTGGAAACAGCTGGAGGCCCAGTGGTTGGCAGGCAGATCCCACCACCCCCCTACCAACTTCTCTAAATTGGGGAAGGTCCACTTTCTCGTTATCAGTTGTAAACAGATAAGACTGGAGCCAGCACTCCCATCAGACTTCTAACTCCTTTTGAGCTGACATAAAGTGTGTGGGAATTGGAAAACCCTGTCTGAAGACTGGAGCCCACCTCACCTCTCTGTCTTCAGGACATCAAACAATCCCTGAGGAAAATGTTCTATGCCAATTAGGTGTGAAGGAATTCTTTGGGAGTCACTTTCCAGAGAGTCTTTGATGTGTACTACTAGGGGTTTCCTAGAAACTTAAAATGCGCTTAGACCACAACTCAGGCCCTTTGCTCAGAACCCCCAGGGCCTCAGGATTTTTTAAACCTGCCCAGTTCAGTTCAGTCACTCAGTCCGTGTTTGACTCTTTGTGACCCCATGGACTGCAGCACCCCAGGCTTCCCTGTCCATCACCAACTCCCAGAGCTTACTCAAACTCATGTCCATTGAGTCGGTGATACCATCCAACCATCTCATCCTCTGTTGTCCCCTTCTCCTCCTACCTTCAATCTTTCCCAGCATCAGGGTCTTTTCAAATGAGTCAGCTCTTCGCATCAGGTGGCCAAAGTATTGGAGTTTCAGCTTCAACATCAGTCCTTCCAATGAATATTCAGGACTGATTTCCTTTAGAATTGACTGGTTGAATCTCCTTACTCTCCAAAGGACTCTCAAGAGTCTTCTCCAACACCACAGCTCAAAAGCATCAATTCTTCAGTGCTCATCTTTCCTTATAGTCCAGCTCTCACATCCATACATGACTACTGGAAAAACCATAACCTTGACTAGATGAACCTTTGTTGGCAAAGTAATGTCTCTGCTTTTTAATATGCTGTCTAGGTTGGTCATAGCTTTTCTTTCAAGGAGCAAGTGTTTTTTAATTTCATGGGTGCAGTCACCATCTGCAATGATTTCAGAGCCTAATAAAATAAAGTCTCTCACTGTTTCCATTGTTTCCCCATTTATTTGCCATGAAGTGATGGGACCTGATGCCATGCATGATCTTAGTTTTCTGAAAGTTGAGCTTTAAGCCAACTTATTCACTCTCCTCTTTCACTTGCATCAAGAGGGTCTTTAGCTCTTCTTCACTTTCTGCCATAACGGTGGTGTCATCTGCATATCTGAGATTATTGATATTTCTCCCGGCAATCTTGATTCCAGCTTGTGCTTCATCCAGTCCAGCATTTCTCATGATGTACCCTGCATATAAGTTAAATAAGCAGGATGATAAAATATAGTCTTGACATACTCCTTTCCCAATTTGGAACCAGTTTATTGTTCCATGTCCAGTTCTAACTGTGGCTTCTTTACCTGCATATAGATTTTTTCAGGAGGCAGGTCAGATGGTCTGGGATTCCCATCTCTTGAAGAATTTTCCACAGTTTGTTGTGATCCACACAGTCAAAGGCTTTGGTGTACTCAATAAAACAGAAGTAGATGTTTTTCTGGAACTCTCTTGCTTTTTCGATGACCCAACAGATGTTGGCAATTTGATCTCTGCTTCCTCTCCCTTTTCTAAATCCAGCTTGAACATCTGGAAGTTCATGGTTCACTTACTATTGAAGCCTTGCTTGGAGAATTTTGATCATTACTTTACTAGTGTGTGAGACGAGTGCCATTGACTGGTAGTTTGAGCATTCTTTGGCATTGCTTTTCTTTGGGATTGGAATGAACCTGCCCAGGTGGGTCCTATTTCTTTGCATTGTTCACTGAAGAAGGCTTTCTTATCTCTCCTCTCTATACTCTGGAATTCTGCATTCAGTTTATCTTTCCCTTTCTCCTTTGCCTTTCACTTCTTTTCTCAGCTATTTGTAAAGGCCTTCTCAGACAACCATTTTGCCTTCTTGAGTTTCTTTTTCTTTGGGATAGTTTTGGTCACTGCCTGCTGTACAACATTATGAACCTCTGTCCATAGTCCTTCAGGCACCCTGTCTATCAGAAATAATCCTTTAAATCTATGTGTCACATCACAAGCTGGAATCAAGGTTGACAGGAGAAATATCAACTTCATCAGATATGCAAGTGAGACCACCCTAAAGGCAGAAATCTAGGAGAAACTAAAGAGCCTCTTGATGAAGGTGAAAGAGGAAAGTAAAAAAAGCTGGCTTAAAACTCAGCTTTCAAACTTAGCAGTGACTGCAGCCATAAAATTAAAAGATGCTTGCTCCTTGGAAGAATAGCTATGAAAAACCTGCTGCTGCTGCTGCTGCTGCTGCTGAGCCTCTTCAGTTGTGTCCAATTCTGTGCGACCCCAGAGATGGCAGCCCACCAGGCTCCCCCGTCCCTGGGATTCTCCAGGCAAGAACACTGGAGTGGGTTGCCATTTCCTTCTCCAATGCGTGAAAGTGAAAAGTGAAAGTGAAGTCGCTCAGTCATGTCGTGACTCTTCGTGACCCCATGGACTGCAGCCTACCAGGCTCCTCCATCCATGGGATTTTCCAGTCAAGAGTACAGAGTGGGTTGCCATTGCCTTCTCCAATGACAAACCTAGATAGCATATTAAAAAGCAGAGACAATGCTGACAAAGCTATGGTTTTTCCAGCAGTCATGTGTGGATGTGAAAGTTGGACCACAAAGAAGGCTGAGGGCCAAAGAATTGATGCTTTCATACTGTGGTGCTAGTGAAGACTCTTGAGAGTCCCTTGGACAGCAAGGAGATCAAACCAGTCAATCCTAAAGGAAATCAACCTTGAATATTCATTGGAAATACTGATGCTAAAGTCAAAGCTCCAATACTTTGGCCACCTGATGCAAAGAGCTGACACATTGGAAAATACTGTGATTTGGGGAAGATTGAGGGCAGGAGAAGAAGGGGATGACAGAGGACGAGATGGTTGAATGTAATCACCGAACTCAAACTCCAGGAGACAGTGAAGGACAGGGAAGCCTGGCATGCTGCAGTCCATGGGGTCACAAAGAGTCAGACACGACTTAGTGGCTGAACAACAACAACAAGGTGGGTCCAGCCTATAGCCAAAACTGGGATGTATCCAAATCCTACTTGGCTGTGTGCTTCCTAAAATGGGAATGTGCCCCTACCTTTTAGCACAGTGCTTGGTGCATGGCACCGCACAATAGTCAATGCACTAGCACACATATCCACTTTTCAGTGAGGAAAATGAGATTTAAAAAGTTACCGTCTTGGACAGCAAAAAAGACATAGATGTGTATAGCGGTCTTTTGGGCTCAGAGGGAGAGGGAGAGGGTGGGATGATTTGGGAGAATGGCATTGAAACATGTATACTATCATGTAAGAATCGAATCGCCAGTCTATGTCTGATGCAGGATACAGCATGCTTGGGGCTGGTGCACGGGGATGACCCAGAGGGATGTTGTGCGGAGGGAGGTGGGAGGGGGGTTCATGTTTGGGGACGCATGTACACCCATGGTGGATTCATGTCAATGTATGGCAAAACCAATACAGTATTGTAAAGTAAAATAAAGTAAAAATAAAAATTAAAAAAAAAAAGTTACCGTCTTGGAGATAAATGGCTAACAAACAGCCATGTTTGGCCTTGAACCCAAGTTCATCTGATCTAAAATCTGAGTTTGATTCAAGTTGCTTTAGAATTATTGAGTGTTTAATGTAGGTATTGGTGACTCAGATAGTGAAGAATCTGCCTGAAATGCGGAGACCAGAATTCAATCCCTAGGTCGGGAAGATTCCCTGGATAAATGAAGGGCTTACCCACTCCAGTATTCTTGACTGGAGATTTCCATAGACACAGGAGCCTCTCGGGCTACAGTCCATGGGGTCACAAAGAGCTGGACATGACTGAGCAACTAACACACATACAGGTATGATACACTCACTAGCTACACAGATTGTTTTGTTATATGGTCATCACATCCTTAATGATATAGGAGGAGGGCAGGACACACTCTTTAGACAAATGACAGTTATTGAGGTCATGACATAAACTAGTTAGAACCAACTAGGCCCAAGATGGTGGGCGATTGACTCCCATATGACCTTGAGCCTCAGCTCATTGTGATACATCAGCTAATTGACATATCCTCATGGGCCATAAAAGTTCCAAAACCAACATAAGAGGCAAAAATGGGTGGTGGCCCAATTCCTGGAAATCCCTGTCTCTTCCTCAAAATACTTGAAATAATTCTCCTACTCATTAGCCTATGAAATTACCCACCCCTATAAAAACTGACAATGCCATACACTGGCACCTCTTGCCTTCTGAGATGGTGCACACTCTGTCTATGGAATGTGTTTCTTCCTGAATAAGCCTTTCACTTTACTATGGCTGGCTTGTGAATTCTTTTCTGTACAAAGCCAAGAACTCACACTCAGTGGCTGTCCCAAGGACTTGCCTGAGACACGGCACATGACCATCTTCTTGTGCTCCACTTTCTTTCCTGCAACATTATGACATTATGCAAAATTATGACACATAATTTCTCCATTTTGCAAGTGAGAAAAATGAGATTTCAAGTGTTGAGGACTTGCACAGTGCTTCACAACAGTGACCAGCCGTCAGAGCCGATCTACTGCTCCTGATCTTTCCTGTGTGCCCATATGAACTGGGCTGAGGGCTTCCTTGGGACACAGCGAAGGAGAGCGGATGCAGAGACACTGGCCCCTCCTGCAGTAAGGGAAGGTTTTAGAAGACAGAAAGCACAGACAGAACTGGCTGCAGGAAGAGGGAAGGCCTTGACTGCTGGAGGTAAGAGGACCTCAGAGGACTGACAGCAGACACAAGGGTGGAAGGGCAGGAGGAGAGGAGAGGAGAGGGTATGGGTGGAGACATTTGCAGGTCAGATGACAGGAACCTGGATGATTTTCCCAGAACTCATGCATACCTAAATAGGGATTAAGTGGCAGTTGAGAAAAAAGAGTAAATTGTAAACATATTTAACAACCAATGTCCTTTTCCTCTGATTATGAAAAATGTAATATATTCTGATGTTAGCCAATTTGGGAAGTACAGAAAAACATGACAGAGAAGATAAAAATCACTCATGTTGTCATTGGTCAGAAATGACTATTAAGGGACTTCCCTGATGGTCCAGAGACTGAGAATGCATCTTGCAGTGCAGGTGATGCAGGTTCGATCCCTGGTCAGGAAACTAAGATCCCACAAGCCTCAGGGCAACTAAGCCTGCATGCCATAACTAAGATCCGATGTAGCCAAATAAGTAGATTAATGTATTTTTTTTAATAAGAAAGAAAATGAAATGATGATTAGGTTTTTTTCAACCAAGTCCGTTATCATCCAACATGTAAAAATTGAGGCAAGCAACCCAGAGTTTAAGGCAGATTTTTGGGAAACATGAACTGCACACATGTTAGAAGAAGCAGCCTGCATAGGACAGTGTCTGAAGACCACTGAACGCAGGAGCCCCTGTCACCTGTCAATTTGTCATACTTTTAGATTAATCCTAGGTGATTTTTATATTTTTATTTCATTGTAAATGGTATGTTTTTGTTATTTAACTTTTTGTTGCTTGTATTCAGGAATATAGTTAAGCTTTTTTTATTAATTATTTTTTTTTTTGTTTGGAGGAAAATTGCTTTTGCAGTGTTGTGTTGGCTTCTGCTGTACAGCAATGTGAAGCAGTCGTAATTATACATATATCTCCTCCATCTGTCCCACCCCTCCAGGCCATCACAGAGCACCAGGTTAGGCTCCCTGTGTTATACGGCAACTTCCCACCAGCTACCTATTTAACACATGATAGTGTGTATATGTCAGTGCTCCTCTCTCTATTCCTCCCACCCTCTCCTTCCCCCACCACGTCCACAAGTCTGTTCTCTGTGTCTGCGTCTCCATTCCTTCCCTGCAAATAGGTTCGTCAGCACCATTGTTCTAGATTCCATATATATGCATTAATATACAATATTTGTTTTTCAGAGTGACTTACTTCACTCTGTATAAGAGTCTCTGGTTCATCCACCTCCCTTAACTGACTCAAATTTGTTCCTTTTTATGGCTGAGTAAAATTCCATTGGATATAAGTACAATAACTTCTTTATCCATTCATCTGTCAGTGGACATCGAGTTCGCTTTCATGTCCTGTCTATTGTAAACAGTGCTGCACTGAACACTGGGGTACATGTGTCTTTTAGAATTCTGGTTTTCTCAAGATATATGATCAGTAGTGGGACTGCTAACTGTGGTAAAACATATATAAACACAAAAAGTCTTAGCTCAGGCTGCTGTAACAAAACAACAGACATGTATTTCTCACAGTTCTAGAAGTTGGGAAATCCAGATCAAGGTGCTGACAGAATTGGTTCCTGGTGATAGCTCTCCTCCTGGCTTGCAAACAGCTGTCTTCCCATTGTGACCTCATGTGGCACAAGGGAGGGCAGAAAGCAAGCTCTCTGGTCTCTTCATATAAAGGCTCTAATCCCACCCTGAGGGTCCCTCCCTCATTATATGATCTGAACCTCCCAAAGGCCCCATTTCTAAGTACCATTACATTGGGAGTTACCACTACAAAGTATAAATTTAGGTGAGACCATAGTATAATTCAGACTTCCCTGGTAGCTCAGCTAGTAAAGTATCCACCTGCAATGCAGGAGACCCTGATTCAATTCCTGGGTCAGGAAGATCCCCTGGAGAAGGGATAGGCTACCCACTCCAGTATTCTTGGGCTTCCCTGGTGGCTCAGATGGCAAAGAACCTGACTGCAATTTGGGAGACCTGGGTTTGACCCCTGGAGGAGGGCATGGCAACCTACTCCAGTATTCTTGCCTGGAGAATCCCTATGAACAGAGGAGCCTGGTGAGCTACAGTCCATGGTGTCACAAAGAGTTGGACAAGCGACTAAGCACACACACGTAGTATAATTCAGTCCATAGAAAATTTTGCCATTTTACCATATATATTACAATCATAATATTGTGCAGCCATCACCACTAATTAAAAACATTTTCATTACCCCAAAAGAAACTGTACCTGTGTAGCAATAATTCACCATTGCCTGCCTACCTGGCCACAGGTAACCTCTAATCTACTTTCTGTCTCTATGAATAATGCTAATTCTAGATATTTCATGTGAGCAGAATCATTGGTTATTTGTCCTTATTCTTCTGGCTCATTTCACTTAGCATAATATAGTCAGATTCATCCATGTTGTAGCATGTATCGGAACTTTATTCCTTTTGATGGCTAATATTTCACTGTATACATATATATAGATATACATTTATACACACATATAGCACATTTTATTTATCCATTGTTCTCGGTTTTTGCTGTTGTTGTTGCTGTTGTTATTGTTGCTGGTTTTGGCTGCTTCCTGTGGCTTGCAGAATCTTAGTTCCCCAACCAAGAATGGAACCCAAAGCTCTGGCAGTGAAAGCACTGAGTCCTGACCACTGGACTGCCAGGGAATTTCCTATCCAGTCTTCTGTTGATGGACACTTGGTTTGGTTCCACCTTTTAACTATTGGGAATAATTCTTTAATGAGCCCACATCTCTTATGTCTCCTGCATTGACAGGTGGGTTCTTTACCACTAGCACCACCTGGGAAGCCCACTTTAATGAACATTGGTGTAAAAATACCCGTTTGAGACCTTGTTTTTAATTTTTTGAGTATATTCCTAGGAGTAGAATTGTTGAGACATATGGTAATTCTATATTTAACTTTTTGAGGAATTGCCAAACTATTTTCCACAGTAGCTGCACTATTTTACATACCAACCAGCAATGTTCTAATTTCTCTACATCTTTACCAACATTTGTTATTTTCTTTTTTCTGATAATAACCATTCTAATGGATTTGAAGGGATTAATCATTATGGTTTTAATTTGCGGTTCCTTAATAGCTAGTGAAGTTGACCATCTTTTCAAGTACTTATTGGCATTTATCGGAGAAGGCACTGGCACCCCACTCCACTACTCTTGCCTGGCAAATCCCATGGACGGAGGAGCCTGGTAGGCTGCAGTCCATGGGGTCGCTAAGAGTTGGACACGACTGAGCGACTTCACTTTCACTTTTCACTTTCGTGCATTGGAGAAGGAAATGGCAACCCACTCCAGTGTTCTTGCCTGGAGAATCCCAGGGACGGAGGAGCCTGGTGGGCTGCCATCTCTGGGCTCGCACAGAGTCAGACACAACTGAAGTGACTTAGCAGCAGCAGCAGCATTGGCATTTATATATATTCTTCAGGTAAGTGTCTATTGAAGTTTTCCCTATTTTTAAATTTGAGTTGTTTTTCTTTTTGTTGTTGACTTACAGGAGTTCTTTCCATATTCCGGCTAAAAGCCTCTTATATGAAATATGATTTGCAAATATTTTGTCCTATCTTATAGATTATCTTTTCATTTTCTTGTTAATGTACTTTGATGAACAAAAGTTTTAAATTTTGAAGTCTAATTTATCTGATTTTTTAAAAAAATTTTGTTGCCTTTCCTTTTGGGCTCATACTTAAAAAGCCATTGTCAAATCCAAGGCCATGAAGATTTACTATGCTTTCTTCTAAAGATTTATAGATTTAGCTCTTAACTTTGTATCTTTGATTCACTTGGTTAATATTGTATATGGTATAAGGTAAGGGCCCAACTGTTTTTTCTTTTGCATGTGGATATCCAATTTTCTTAGGACCATTTGTTGAAGAGACTATTCTCTTTGAATGGTTTTGGTATCCTCATTAAAAATCAATTGACCATAGATTAGAGGTTTATTTATGGGGTTTCAATTCTATACTACTGGTCTATCTAGTCTTAGGCCAGTACCATGTATCTTGATTACTCCAGCATAGTATTGAGATGAAATTGAAAAGTGTGAGTCTTCCAATTTTGTCCCTATTTTTTTTTTTTTGAGATTGTTTTGGCTATTTGATTCCCTTTAATTTTAAAATGGGTTTTACTATTTCTGCAAGAAACACTGTTAGAATTTTGATACGACTTGCTTTGAATCTGAATATCACTTTGGGTAATATTGTCATCTTAACAATATTTAGTCTTTAATGCATAAACATTAATGTCTTTCCATTTACTTAAGTTTTTAAAAATTTCTTTCAGCCATGTTTTATAGTTTTCAGTAGACAATACTTACTTTCTTGGATAAACTTACCTCTTTTTGACACTACTGTAAATGGGACGGCTTTCTTAATTTTCTTTTCACATCATTCATTGCTAAAGTATAGAAACTAACTAATTTTTTAAAATTAATTAATTTACTTTAATTGGAGGATACTTACTTTATAATATTGTGGTGGTTTTGTGATTCATACATTGACATGAATCAGCCATGGGTGTATATGTGTCCCACATCTTGAACCACCCTCCCACCTCCCTCCCCAACCCATCCCTCTGGGTTATCCCAAGGCACCGGCTTTAAATGCCCTGTTTCATGAATTGAACTTGGACTGGTCATCTATTTCACGGGGGCGGCACTGAGGAGATACCCTTCGTCCAAGGTAAGGAGCAGTGGCTGTGCTTTGCTGGAGCAGCTGTGAAGAGATACCCCACGCCCAAGGTAAGAGAAACCCAAGTAAGATGGTAGGTGTTGCAAGAGGGCATCAGAGGGCAGACACACTGAAACCATACTCACAGAAATCTAGTCAGTCTAATCACACTAGGACCACAGCCTTGTCTAACTCAATGAAACCAAGCCATGCCCGCAGAGCAACCCAAGACGGATGGGTCATGGTGGAGAGGTCTGACAAATTGTGGTCCACTGGAGAACGGAATGGCAAACCACTTCAGTATTCTTGCCTTGAGAACCCCATGAACAGTATGAAAAGGCAAAATCATAGGATACTGAATGAGGAACTCCCCAGGTCAGTAGATGTCCAATATGCTACTGGAGGTCAGCAGAGAAATAACTCCAGAAAGAAAGAAGGGATGGAGCCAAAGCAAAAACAATACACAGCTGTGGATGTGACTGGTGATAGAAACAAAGTCCAATGCTGTAAAGAGCAGTATTGCATAGGAACCTGGAATGTCAGGTCCATGAATCAAGGCAAATTGGAAGTGGTCAAACAGGAGATGGCAAGAGTGAACATCAACATTCTAGGAATCAGCAAACTAAAATGGACTGGAATGGGTGAATTTAACTCAGATGACCATTATATCTACTACTGCGGGCAGGAATCCCTCAGAAGAAATGGAGTAGCCATCATGGTCAACAAAACAGTCCGAAATGCAGTACTTGGATGCAACCTCAGAAACGACAGAATGATCTCTGTTCGTTTCCAAGGCAAACCATTCAATATCACAGTAATCCAAGTCTATGCCCCAACCAGTAACGCTGAAGAAGCTGAAGTTGAACGGTTCTATGAAGACCTACAAGACCTTTTAGAACTAACACCCAAAAAAGATGTCCTTTTCATTATAGGGGACTGGAATGCAAAAGTAGGAAGTCAAGAAACACCTGGAGTAACAGGCAAATTCGGCCTTGGAATGCAGAATGAAGCAGGGCAAAGACTAATAGAGTTTTGCCAATGCACTAGTCATAGGAAACATCCTTTCCCAACAACACAAGAGAAGACTCTACACATGGACATCACCAGATGGTTAACACCGAAATCAGATTGATTATATTCTCTGCAGCAAAAATGGAGAAGCTCTATACAGTCAACAAAAACAAGTCCAGGAGCTGACTGTGGCTCAGACCATGAACTCCTTATTACCAAATTCAGACTTAAATTGAAGAAAGAAGGGAAAACCGCTAGACCATTCAGGCATGACCTAAATCAATTTCCTTATTATTATACAGTGGAAGTGAGAAATAGATTTAAGGGCCTAGATCTGATAGATAGAGTGCCTGATGAACTATGGAATGAGGTTCGTGACATTGTACAGGAGACAGGGATCAAGACCATCCCCGTGGAAAAGAAATGCAAAAAAGCAAAATGGCTGTCTGGGGAAGCCTTACAAATAGCTGTGAAAAGAAGAGAGGCGAAAAGCCAAGGAGAAAAGGAAAGATATAAGCATCTGAATGCAGAGTTCCAAAGAATGGCAAGAAGAGATAAGAAAGCCTTCTTCAGTGATCAGTGCAAAGAAATAGAGGAAAACAACAGAATGGGAAAGACTAGCGATCTCTTCAAGAAAATTAGAGATACCAAGGGAACATTTCATGCAAAGATGGACTCGATAAAGGACAGAAATGGTATGGACCTAACACAAGCTGAAGATATTAAGAAGAGGTGGCAAGAATGCACAGAAGAACTGTACAAAAAGGATCTTCACGACCCGGATAATCACGATGGTGTGATCACTCATCTAGAGCCAGACATCCTGGAATGTGAAGTCAAGCGGGCCTTAGAAAGCATCACTATGAACATAGCTAGTGGAGGTGATGGAATTCCAGTTGAGCTATTTCAATCCTGAAAGATGATGCTGTGAAAGTGTTGCACTCAATATGCCGGCAAATTTGGAAAACTCAGCAGTGGCCACAGGACTGGAAAAGGTCAGTTTTCATTCCAGTCCCAAAGAAAGGCAATGCCAAAGAATGCTCAAACTACCGCACCATTGCACTCATCTCACACGCTAGTAAAGTAATGCTCAAAATTCTCCAAGCCAGGCTTCACAATACGTCAACTTCCTGATGTTCAAGCTGGTTTTAGAAAAGGCAGAGGAACCAGAGATCAAATTGCCAACATCTGCTGGGTCATCGAAAAGGCAAGAGAGTTCCAGAAAAACATCCATTTCTGCTTTCTTGACTATGCCAAAGCCTTTGACTGTGTGGATCACAATAAACTGTGGAAAATTCTGAAAGAGATGGGAATACCAGACCACCTGACCTGCCTCTCGAGAAATCTGTATGCAGGCCAGGAAGCAACAGTTAGAACTGGACATGGAACAACAGACTGGTTCCAAACAGGAAAAGGAGTATGTCAAGGCTGTATATTGTCACCCTGCTTATTCAACTTCTATGCAGTGTCCATCATGAGAAACGCTGGACTGGAAGAAACACAAGCTGGAATCAAGATTGCTGGGAGAAATATCAATAACCTCAGATATGCAGATGACACCACTCTTATGGCAGGAAGTGAAGAGGATCTAAAAAGCCTCTTGATGAAAGTAAAAGAGGAGAGTGAAAAAGTTGGCTTAAAGCTCAACATTCAGAAAACGAAGATCATGGCATCTGGTCCCATCACTTCATGGGAAATAGACAGGGAAACAGTGGAAACAGTGTCAGACTTTATTTTTGGGGGCTCCAAAATCACTGCAAATGGTGACTACAGCCATGAAATTAAAAGATGCTTACTCCTTGGAAGAAAAGTTATGACCAACCTAGATAGCATATTCAAAAGCAGAGACATTACTTTGCCGACTAAGGTCCATCTAGTCAAGGCTATGGTTCTTCCAGTAGTCATGTATGGATGTGAGAGTTGGACTGTGAAGAAAGCTGAATGCTGAAGAATTGATGCTTTTGAACTGTGGTGTTGGAGAAGACTCTTGAGAGTCCCTTGGACTGCAAGGAGATCCAACCAGTCCATTCTGAAGGAGATCAACCCTGGGATTTCTTTGGAAGGAATGATGCCAAAGCTGAAACTCCAGTATTTGGCCACCTCATGCGAATAGCTGACTCATTGGAAAAGACTCTGATGCTGGGAGGGATTGGGGGCAGGAGGAGAGGGGGACGACTGAGGATGAGATGGCTGGATGGCATCACGGACTCGATGGATGCAAGTCTGAGTGAACTCCAGGAGTTGGTGATGGACAGGGAGGCCCAGCATGCTGTGATTCATGGGGTCGCAAAGAGTTGGACACGACTGAGTGACTGAACTGAACTGAACTGAATAATATACAGGTTTCAGTGTTAGTCTCTCAAATCATCCCACCCTTGCCTTCTCCCACAGAATCCAAAAGTCTCTTCTTTATATCTGTGTCTTTTTTGCTGTTTCGCATATAGGATTGTCATTACCATCTTTCTGAATTCCACATATATGCGTTAATATACTGTATTGGTGTTTTTCTTTCTGACTTACTTCACTCTGTATAATAAGCTCCAGTTCCATCCACCTAATTAGAACTGATTCAAATGTGCTCTTTTTAATAGCTGAGTAATATTCCATTGTGTACATGTACCACAGCTTTCTCATCCATTCGTCTGCTGATGGACATCTAGGTTGCATGCATGTCCTGGCTATTGTAAACAGGGCTGCGATGAACATCAGGGTACACGTGTCTCTTCAATTCTGGTTTCCTCAGTGTGTATG